>NW_027397065.1:61085395-61140965 GCF_003265705.2 Callorhinus ursinus
TTTCTTTCTTTCTTTCTTTCTTTCTTTCTTTCTTTCTTTCTTTCTTCTTTCTTTCTTTCTTCTTTCTCTCTCTCCCTTCCTTCCTTCTTTCTTTCTTTATTTTTTATTATGTTATGTTAATCACCATACATTATTACATCATTAGTTTTTGATGTAGTGTTCCATGATTCATTGTTTGCATATAACACCCAGTGCTCCATGTAGAATGTGCCCTCTTTAATACCCATCACCAGGCTAACCCATCCCCCCACCCCCTCCCCTCTAGAACCCTCAGTTTGTTTCTCAGAGTCCATAGTCTCTCATGGTTCGTCTCCCCCTCCAATTTCGCCCCCTTCCTTTTTCTCCTCCTGCTATCTTCTTCTTCTTCTTTTTTTTAACATATAATGTATTATTTATTTCAGAGGTACAGGTCTGTGATTCAACAGTCTTACACAATTCACAGCGCTCACCATAGCACATACCCTCCCCAATGTCTATCACCCAGCCACCCCATCCCTCCCACCCCCCACCACTCCAGCCACCCTCAGTTTGTTTCCTGAGATTAAGAATTCCTCGTATCAGTGAGGTCATATGATACATGTCTTTCTCTGATTGACTTATTTTGCTCAGCATAATACCCTCCAGTTCCATCCATGTCGTTACAAATGGCAAGATTTCATTCCTTTTGATGGCTGCATAATATTCCACTATATATATACACACTATCTATCAACCACATCTTCTTTATCCATTCACATAGATAAGTTTCTGTAGCCAAACAACCCTTCTTACCAAAAGGCCAGGCATAGGTAGTGCTAATCCTCGAGTAGTGGGTTCAGAACTCTGTCAGCTTGTAGAATTATTCAAATAATTAATCACATTCTTCACAGGATCCAGGAGGCACCCCACCCTATTGATACTACAAAGCCTGCCTTCTGAAGCCACTGGTTGTTCATTCTGTTCCTGAGTGCAACCCCTGTGTGGCCCTGAGTGCTATGTTTTGCCCCCTTCCCCTAGGTTGTGAGTATATGTGACCAATAGACTGCTGTTGATACATCTGTCCTGTGTTGGGTGTTCTGCGGTTTGGCCATCTGCATAACCTTAGGTAGTGAATTCCTCCCTCACCAACAATGTGCATAGGAGATTAAAACAAAGGTTGGGGCATCCCAGGATTGAATGCAGATTGTGAAAACAAAACCCATTGGTATTATACCTGTATAAAACGGCCTCACTGAGTAGAGTGAAGGGCAAAGGTGCTTACCTAAGGAAATGGTGGAGTCCAGATTAGCACTTGGAAATGAGGGGGAGTCTATAATACTAAAGACAAAAGGAACTGCACACAAGCACTGGACTCAAGTTGATACAGCTGTTATCCAGAGGGGTAGGGTTAACAATTCTGATACTTCCATAAATATATACATTACTCTGAGCAATTAAATAAATGATTGTAGATAATGGAAGCTAGGTTTCTCGCTGTTGGAGTGGGAGTTTACAGGTAAGCAAAGGGAAGAGACTAGGATAACCTATGTAGTAATGGATTAGAGTCGGTTGTTTGCAATCATGTTTACCTTATTAAAGATGGGGCAGTTCTACATATAGAAATATTTAGGGGCACCTGGGTGGCTCAGTTGGTTAAGCAACTGCCTTCAGCTCAAGTCATGATCCTGGAGTCCCTGGATCGAGTCCCGTATCGGGCTCCCTGCTTCTCCCTCTGACCCCCCACCATGTGCGTGCTCTCTCTCTCTCTCATTCTCTCTCTCTCAGATAAATAAAATCTTAAAAAAAGAAATATTTAGAGATATGGTTACATTTATTGGTTAGCATATACACATATATTTCCTTGCTCTGTCAGCCGAGAGGGTCTAGAAGTAATGACACTCCAAACACCAAATCTTGGGTTCTAATACCATTCTCCAATAAAAGTAACCAGGACACCTGGAGAAATGGCTGATCCTAGCCCTGGGGCAGGAAATATACAAGATGAGCCTGGAACATCTTGTAGTGCCAGAAAGTAAGAAAGTGCTAAACAAAAAACCAATAAAAACAACATTGATGGAGGTATGTCAAAAGGATACGGGAGCTAACTGAAAAAGCGCCCACTGATCAAAGCTGAAACAATTTGAGCAATGAAATGAAGGGAGTATTGGATTATAACCCAGTTATAAAATAACTATGAGTCCACACTGCTATAAATGATTGAATAAATGAATAAATGGGAGAGAAGAGGCAAATCTCCTGTGAAGAATGACAAATAATTTATGTGGCTAGCACACCCTAAAGGAGGGGGGGCATAACTCTCCAATACCTAAGTGTGGGCTCTGGTTAGTGATTCCCTTCCAGAGAATACAGAAAGGAGTGCAGTATGGAAAGAAGGAAAAAGTGAGTAACTTCACAGTAGAAAAACCTGACAAACACAACCTTTGACAAGTAATTAAGGTCAACATCAACAGTGACAAACCATATGGACAGTATGAACCCTTGATATGATGTCATTAAAATGGACCATTGTCTGTGTTCTTCCTCCCAAACCCATAACATCAGTCTAGCCATGAGAAAAACCAAATTCCGAAAGGAAGGCATTCTACAAAATATCTGACCAATACACCTCAATACTGTCGAGGTCATCAAAACCAGGAATACCTGAGAAATTGTCACAGCCAAGAAGATCCTACAGGGACAAGATAACTAAATGTAATGTGGTCCTAGAACAGAAAAAGGACATTAGGTAAAAATTAAAGATATTGGAATGAAGTGTGGAGTTTAGTTAATGATAATATATCAATTTTGGCTCATTGATTGTTACAAACGTACCACAGAATGTAAGGTGTTGGGGTACCTGGGTGGCTCAGTCATTTAAGCGTCTGCCTTCCACTCGGGTCATGATCTCAGGGCCCTGGGATCGAGTCCTGAATTGGGTTCTCTGCTCAGCGGGGAGTTTGCTTCTCCCTCTCCCTCTGTGATCTCTCTCACTCTTGCTCTCTCTCAAATAAATAAATACAATCTTAAAAAAAAGAATGTAAGGTGTTGATAATAGTAGAAACTGGCTGTGGAGTATATGAGTACTCTGTACTATCTTTGCATTTTTTTCTGTAAAGCTAAAGCTGTTCTAAAAAATAAAGTTTATTAAAAAAAGCATCTTGAGGGGCACCTGGGTGCCTCAGTAGGCTAAGCGTCCAACTCCTCATTTCGGCTCAGGTCATGATCTCAGGGTTCTGGGATCGAGCCCCACGTCAGGCTCCACACTGATCATGGAGCCTGCTTGAGATTCCCTCTTTCTCCCTATGCCCCTCCCCTCACTCATGCTTTCTCAAAAAAAAAAAAAAAAGAAAAAAGGAAAAAAGAAAAGAAAAAGCATCTGGGAACCTCAAAGAGTAATATTTACCTTAAAGTAAATAATAAAGAATTGAGGAATAAGAAATTTAGGGGAAGGAAAATATGATAAACCCAGGGATAAGGTTAGAACACTAAAGAACAGACCTTTAGTAACTACATCTTTGTTAGAGGCAGGCTGTAAATTTGGGCGAGCTGAAGTGAAGAGGCTTTGCACATTTGTTTCTTATAGCATCTCTTCCATTCTTACACTACACCCCTGCTCCAAGGACAGGATGGCAGTGCAAGCCCAGAGGGAGCTAAGCCAGGCCACTGCATAGGAGTCAGCCTGTAAGGGATACTACACATCTCTGGGGCACCAAAATATCACTCAAATTTTTACTTACATGAACTCTTCCTGGAAAGCGGTGGTAAAAGAGAACCACTTTGCTAAATCACTTGGGGTGGGAAAAGAGCTTGCCTGCTCCAGAATGCGTGCTTAGATGGACTGTTGACTGCTGTCTAAGAAATGAGGGTTTGGTAACAACAGGGTCTTTGCTCCCCGGGACACTGCTCTAGCAATCCTCTATTCTGTGCCTTTCCACTTAGATAAATGTCAAACAAAAAAATTTTTTTAAGATTTTATTTTTTTAAGTAATCTCTACACTCAACATGGAGCTCAAACTCATGACCCAGAGATCAAGAGCTGCACACTCTTCTGACTGAGCCAGCCAGGCACCCCAACGTTGAACGAATTTTTAAAGAATATGGTTTTGAAGGGAACCAAACTACTAGTCTGAATAGAGAGAAAAATTATTAGCTCATTCAAGGTACCCGAGTATTTATCAGCTCCTTTTATTACCAAATTGAGTAAAAGCCAGTCTAATAGCAACCAGAAACAGGACAGTCCAATTACTAGTCTCTCCCTTATAGTCTCAAGGATATTTTTTCCTTTAGCTGATAACACCAGGGCAGCAAAGTTTAGATTCACATTTTTTGGTGAATGAATACACTTTCTGCTGCTGATCATGGATAGATCCACATGCCTGATACTCAGAGAATCAACTGGGAGGTGGGCAGGGTTGACGTTTTCTCATTAATAGTAAGTAAACCAACCAGGATCAACCAACCACCTGTACATAGAAATAGGCCAAGGGAGTCCTCACAAACAGTGCTAAGATTTTCCCTAGAAAACAGTTCTGTGCCCATATCTATAAGGGTAATCGAAGCTTAAAATTTGTCATCATGAGAGGGTTCTAAACATTTTTGCCTAAAAAGTTTCTAGTTAGGAGTTAGGAATCATCTACTCTAGTTAAACAGGGACAATCATTCACAAACTAATTTTAATCACTGTTAACTTCTTGGGAGCTTCTAATATAAATTGTTCTTTTTTCTGTCTCTTCCATAGACTTATATTGCTTCTGGACCCTTCTAATTATCCATATTCTCTAAGTAAGTCTTCTGTCCTTGGATCCCTTAATTCTATGAACTGGGGAGATCTCATTCCTTTACCTTTCTTTGGAGTAACAGACCTGTATTACCAGTATCATCCTGGATATCTTTACCTGAATGTCTCTTAGATGCCCTAATGTTACAAATAAAATTCATTATTTCTATAGAACCTCTCTTCCCCATCCCCCTATAATCCCCTCCAGAGGTAGAGAGGTAACTAAGATTTCTTCCTCACTCTCTCTGTCGACACCAATCTCTGTACGTTGCTAATTCCATGTCTGTCTTACGCTTTTCCCCTGCATGCATAGTGCCTGTCTCATCATTTCTTCACCAGATAATCACCAATTCTCCTGTTTTTTATCACCACTTTGGTCTTGCTCTTTTCCAATCATCCTCCACACTGAATTCAGAGTTTAAAATTTTTTCTATCAGTTAAATAGTTTTTGACTCTATAATATATGCATGCATAAGGTGCAAAACCAAAAAGTTAAGAAGGTGCATAGGGAAATCTGTCCCTTGCACCTGACTTCCTGATCACCCTTTTCCCTTACCAAAGTCACCCATAGCCATCAGTTTCTTTGGTAAAGAAAGTAATTCTAAAATGCACCTACTTCACGTCTTCTGTGGCTCATCACTCTATAACGTCCAAATTGAGAAGTACATATGAGGCTTTTCAGGATTTACTCCTGTTTCTCTTGTTTCTTCTAACAAGTCCCTCTGTACATCCAGATTTCATCCCCCGTAACTAGTTTGTTCTTCCCTGAAAAGCCAAAAGCTTCTTTCCCTCTGTGATTTTGCATGTGCTCTTCCCTCTATGTGGGATGCCTTGTTCCCCAAGTTTCCTCACACCCCATGCCATCCTTCTTTGAGTACAGTGCAATACCCCTGCCTATTCCCCTAAATATATTCAAGTTGAGGCCTTTATGGACCTCCACAGATAAAGGTTATGCCTTCCCTTCCTGAAACCCTTTTCAAAGGACATATATAGGGGGCTCCTGGCTGGCTCAGTTGGTGGAGCATGTGTCTTTTGATTTTGGGGTTGTGAGTTTGAGCCCCATGTTGGGTGTAGAGAGTACTTAAAAATAAAATCTTAAAAAAAAAAGGACCACATATATGTTTTTATTGTAGCACCTATCACATTGCTTTGCCATGTTGAAGGCAGTACTGGGTTCCTTTGTTTTTTGAGTCCTCAGAGTCTAGCAAACTAATACTACTTGTTGTTTAATAAATATTGAGTATTAGTTACAATGTAACCACAACTAAGCTAAGGACATATTAGGCTGCATTAACAGAAGTGTAGTACTTAGCATTTTTAGTTCTGGCCACTATATTTAGAGAAAGAGATTGAAGAAGTATAATACCCACCTGACAGTGTACAGTTTACTAACACTGTGATGGCCTTAACAAGAAAAGACCAAGAGAATGCACAGCTCCCTTAGACTCTCTGAAGGGCCACAGAGGAAACAGCTGACAGTCACTTAGCTTCCTCCTGAGACCAGAAGTTCTCCATCAGGGTGTTGGGTCACTGTGGTATGTCTTCACCCGTGCTGAGATGTACTGTGACTTAGTTGTACTAATAAAAGTTGAAGTACTGAAATCTGAAAACAATTTACCTTTCCCTCCCTCCTAAATTAGTGTGAAATCAAGGTTGCTTCTGTAAAGTCACTCCTACCCACTTATATTCCAATATACTTTGCTTGAGATGGGGGTAGGGTCTGGAATCTGGGTGTAAACCAATTTTCCTTATCTTCACTTCTACCGTGGGAGAGTGTTGAGCATGTGAAAACTATCTACCCTGGGTGGGAGGAATATAGAGAACTGTCACCCTAGACTATGAGCTCCTCAAGGGTAGGGACCATGAATCTTCATTTTGTATTTATCCACAGTGTCTGGCAGTGCTTGAAGAAAGAAAGGAGTGAGGTTTGGGATGGATCAATGGGAGAATGAAAGGAAGACAGGGTGGAAGAAAATGTGACAGAAACTTTTTTTTTTAATATTGTATTTATTTATTTATTTGACAGAGAGAGACACAGCGAGAGAGGGAACACAAGCACGGGGAGTGGGAGAGGCAGGCTTCCCTCCGAGCAGGGAGCCCGATGCGGGGCTCGATGCGGGGCTTGATGCAGGGCTCGATGAAGTGCTCAATGCGGGGCTCAAACCCAGGACACTGGGATCATGACCTGAGCCAAAGGCAGATGCTTCACGACTGAGCCACCCAGGCTCCCCTGACAGAAACTTTTTAAAAGGAATGAAGGATAGAGAAAACGCAAAGGATTAAAGGAAGCTTATCATTTACCTTCCTAGAAACTGTTAATTGAATTCAGTTTTTAATTCATCATAAGAAAAAAAAACAGCAATAAAAGCTGCTTAAACAGAGACCTGTTTGGAAGACCAAATAAGGTGACCTCTAAGTTCCTACTCAATCCTTTGATCTAAGATTCTAGGTTTTATTTCCCCAACAATGCTTTTGAGTGAATAGTGGCATTTAATGAATATGTATTACATAAAACTCTAATCTAAAATATTAGAACAGAAACAAACTGATGTTTCGGTTAAAAAAACTTTGCATTATTTTCTTAATGGGTTTTCATAGTTTCATGAAGCTCATGAAGAGCTTGGCAATTGGTTTGTAAAATTCAGCTTCAGTTTGCTCCTTTGTAAGATGCTCTGTGGCTTAACCACGAAGGGCTGAGGTACTATGCCTTTTTTCTTTTAGGTTAAAAGAAGTAACAGAACTTTCCCAGGTCAAACTCTAGACATGATGCAAATTTAAAGTAAAGTAATTTAAGATGATACTTCAAAGTAAGGTACTTTTTTTTTTTTTCTAAGAGAATCCAGTAAGCTATTTCTGCTTTGTAGAGTTCTAAAATGCCTGGGCTGCAGAAACTCACAAGGCAAACAAGTAAAGGTGAAGAAACCAGAGAGCAAAAATTACAACAGTAACCACTGCCCAACCCCAAATGTGTCAGTAATCAAAGACTTCTTAACTTCATGGTCCTTCAGACTATGTGCAGTCCATAATACAATAGAAACTGATTATCCAAGGCTAGTTGTAACTGTTGTAATCCTAAACTCAAGCTTTTGCTTCTCTTGCAGTGCCTTGGGTGGAACTAATGCATGTTACTTTGATTTCATAAACAGAAAGTATCTAAAAATCAGAGGAGCTGGGTAACTTTGATTAGGAACAAAAAGGATAACATTTTAGTCTTACTTTTATATATATATACATATATATTTTATCTTTTTTTAATATTTTATTTATTTGACAGAGACACAGCGAGAGAGGGAACACAAGCAGGGGGAGTACTTGGAGGGAAGCTTCCCTCTCCCACTCCCCCCCCTGCTTGTGTTCCCTCTCTCGCTGTGCCTCTCTCTGTCAAACAAATAAATAAATAAATAAAATCTTAAAAAAAAAAAAAGTTTCTGTCACATTTTCTTCCACCCTGTCTTCCTTTCATTCTCCCATTGATCCATCCCCAAACCCTCACTCCTTTCTTTCTTCAAGCACTGCCAGACACTGTGGATAAATACAAAATGAAGATTCATGGTCCCTACCCTTGAGGAGCTCACAGTGGTAGTGGGAGAGGGAGAAGCAGGCTTCCCGTGGAGCAGGGAGCCCGATGCTGGGCTCAGTCCCAGGACCCTGGGACCATGACCTGAGCCGAAGGCAGAGGCTTAATGACTGAGCCACGAAGAGTTCAATTCTTTGCCCATTGACACCGGCCCAAATGCTATGACACTGCAAAACTGAGATCATATCTTGTTTTTTTGGACAGTTCATTTTGCCCATGTCAGCGGAATACAACTAAGAAGTGAATTGGCTTAAAAATTTAATACAAATAAGCATACTTTCTCTACTTCCTCTGTAATATGGCACATCCCATTTGTATAGATAATAGACTAAATTTTACTCATTGCAAGTACAATAAATATTTGTCGATTGACTTGGTGTTTGCAAATACAAGCCTTGTTTTCATTTCAAAGTCTACATTTTATCGGTAATCTAAAAATATTAATTCCTATGTCTGTAATATCCTATTCCTGAGCACACGTACGTTCACAGTATTCCCAAACTGCTCCTTCCAACAGAGTTTGCTTGGGAAGGAAATTTCAGAAAAGCATCCATAAGGAGGAAAGCCCGATAACGCTGCTTGAGCTGTCAAGGTGCCCAATAGTAACTTACTGGTTCAGAGTAACAACAACAAAACAACAACAACAACAAAGAGCAAGGGGGGATGGGTGGAAAAAGGGGAAACTCCATCGAAGATGCAAGTGACAACTCCCAGTGGCTTTTAGATTCTATCCGCACAGGGAAAATGAAAAGGTTAGAAAACAGTGACAGGGCGGTGTCCCCTGCCATGTTTCAATTCACGCTGCACTAGTAACCAGCCACACAACTGCCTCACCCAAGTGGGCTTCCTCAGTGCCCAACTGGCCCCTCGGAATCGCAAGGAGAGCGGTACCCCTCCCCAGGAGTAACGATTAGGGGAGATCACTGCGGGCAGAAACTCCGCCACAGGGGAGAGCAGCCGCGGGGCTGCCTCCCTCCTCTGCAGTTCAGGAAGCCCTCTTCTGCGCGCAGGTGGGCGGGCGCCCCAGGCCGAAACGAAGCAGCGCGAGGAAGGGGGGGGTACCGGTGGCCCTCCCAGCGACCCCTGCCCGCCCCGCCAGGGGGAGCGTCTGCGCCGCGGCCGGCGGCGGCGACCCGGCGGGCGACGCTGGGCGGTGGCTCGGCGGCGCTGCTGCCCTCCCGCGTCCCCACCCCCCTCCCTGCCCGCCCCCGGCGCGGCCCTGCCCGCCCCCTCCGCCCCCTCCCGCGGCGCCATGCGCAGACTCAGTTCCTGGAGAAAGATGGCGACGGCCGAGAAGCAGAAACACGACGGGCGGGTGAAGATCGGCCACTACATCCTGGGGGACACGCTGGGGGTCGGCACCTTCGGCAAAGTCAAGGGTGAGGACCCCTGGGGCAAGGTTCGGCCCCAGCCCGCGATCCGGGCGACTTCCGCCTTTCGCACCTCTTCATCCTCCCCCGCCCCGGCGTTCCTCTCCCAGGCTCGGCAGCCCCAGTCCTGGCTCCGGCGGGAGCGGAGTCAGAGGCCACCGCGGGACTGCGGCGCGACCCTCTCCGGCTGGGTGGGGGTGGGGACCGGTCGCCATGGCGACGGCGCCGCGGCCAGAGGGGTTGCCAGTGCGAGGGGCGGGGATGCGGCAGTGCGAACTTTCCCAGGTAGGGCAGGATAGGGTCGCGCAGCTGCTCCCAGCGCTGGGTGGGGGCGCCGGGGTCTCGGCCCGGAGCCTTGGGGAGAGGGCCTCTTGTTCGCTGGGGCTGTGCTCGCTCGGCTCAGGGCCAGCCCATCGCTTCCCTGGCAGTCCTCAGTATTGTCCGTATTTCCGTCCTCTTTAGGAGGTTCTCGACTTACCTGCCGGGGCTGGTTCTCAGGTGTGAAATGTGTTCCCCCCCCCACCTCCCCCAAAAGTAAGCTTGCTTTGGGGGTAGCTTACAGAATTTTAAAAAAAGGGCCATCTCGTTGGGAAGGATGACTAAATTTTTTTCGGAACAGTTAATGAATGTGAACTGGTCCGTATTTGCGATGCATGGTTTATGTTCTGATTGCAGACTCCGTGCCTTCAGTGTTTCTGAATTATCAGTTTTGCAGACTGTGTGCCAAACCTGGTAGGTAGTGCAGATGTTGCCTCCAGATAGTATTTATTAGCTCATTAATGTAGTACGTTTCCATTTATTTTCTCAGGATATTTATGTTTTAATAATTTAGTGCACATCATTTGAACTTTTTTTCTTTTTTTAAGGAAAGTGTGGAATCTCTTACCCTTGTGTTTCAGCACAGTACTCTGGAAATAAAAAACTTGATCACCAGTCCACCAATTCTGGCACAAAACGTTTAATTGCAAACTTTGTGAGGTGTAAATATTTTTTTTTTCTTTAAAATATTTGACTTTGTTATTAGGGATGTAGAGGAAGGAAGCATGGAACTGATAAATATAATTCATGCATTGGCTTTGGATATATAATAACCAATGACTTGCATATACTAAGCTCTTGGTAAATATTTGATTTGAAAGAAAAAAAGTTGTGAAAGTGTACAGTGAATTAACTAACTGAGCCTTGCTTTACCAGAGCTAAATAAACATTTTCTGATTTTATCTAGGGATGGAAGAGGAGAACCCTTCCTTCTCTTGCTCTTTCTGAGTCATAGAACTGGAAAATTGCTGTATAGCCCACAGGGAAGCAACTGCCTAAGCCTTCTTATGAAAATCAGCAAGGCCAACAATGTAAGAAAGTAAGAAGCAAATGCCAGAATAGGGTAATAAGAGCCATCAGGGTGGGTCTGTATTAGGCCAGTAAGATGTCTCTGTGCCCTCAAAATTATTTATCTTTGGCTATGTTGTCTCTTTACTTGTTAGCAATTACAAAGTGCTTTACAAATATTTGTAAGAAATGCCCAGTAATGCCCCCAAATAGTGATGACAGTCTTGATACCCTCACTTCTCCCACGGTTCTGCTTGTACTAGGATGCTCATCATTCTGTTAAAGACCTGTGCAAAGTCAGGTCTCATTTTCTTATTTGCTAGGTGGCTTTTGGCATGGCAGATAGGAAAGCAAGAGAAATTTTTCATTTTCTGGATTTGATCTGTGATGTCTCTGTGACATGAATCCTTCCAGTGAGTGCTGTTCCTTAACCTTCATTCTTCCACATGTGCCTCTCTTGAAATATTATACTGTCAAAGTCAACCTTTCCAAAGTATAGAAAAGCCAATATTCATCAAAGAATCACAGGTTTCATATATAGGGTTAAATTTGTTCATAAATACATTAGTTGATATTGGTCAAAATCCTCAACCAGTGCATTTTTAAGTTGTTAAACAGTTGGGATGCTTTTTACTCCAAGTGCAGTAATAGAAAATCCAACTCAACCTAGCCAAGAACATCTCTTTCTGTGGTTCTCTCTCCAAAGCATGGAGGCTTCAGCATACCTCTCATGAGTCCCACTGGCTCATCCTGTTCCTGGGGCCAGGGATGCCATGTGCTAATTGGGTTAGGCTTGTGTTCCTAAGTAGGTACTAGCAAAGGAGATAGCATTACCCTTCGTGGAATATGGCCCACTGGTGAATGTGTGTGTGGTGGGGGCATCTTCTTCTGAAGAACTTAGTATGGAGAGACAGGATAAATATCTATACAGAATGGGTATTAATTGTTAGGAGAAAGGCGGACATAGCTGCTCAGTGAACAGGCAAAAACAACTATTACAGTGGTGATGTTGGTAACTTAGCCTTAATTTGACAAGTATTCTTATCAATAATATGATTAATCATATATTTCAGTGGAGATAATTTGGAGTAGATAGAGCTTTTAAAATTAGTTACACATTGGTAAATTTAACATAGAAAAGGAATCTAATAAAAGATATGATATTGATATGCAGAAAAATTCCCAGTATGATTTTACATGCTTAGAAGAAATTTAATTTTGGGGGTGAAGGGGATTAAAAATTCGCAGTGATTATTTTGTTTCCTATTACAGACTAAAAAAGTCACTTGGTAACCTAATGATACCATTGTGAGGAGAAAGTTTAAACAGACTACTAGGGTTGGCTTGGGATTATGCTTGAATTATCTTTTATTATTCCCAAGTTATCTTTTTTCCCCCCTGGTTATCAAGATGTTAGTCTCTACTCCCTTGCAGGGTCCACATGCCTTTCCCCAGGTACAGCAATTATAAAAGCATGGATGAACAGAGAGTCATGTTTCTATTGCAGTAAATTAAAATGGCAGTTTTTGTTAAGTTTTCCAAGAGAAGAGAAGACGGTTTTTTTAGTGGTCTAGGTGGTCTTCAGCAAATAAGTTGTTTATACATGCAACCTGTTTATTAAGTTGGTAAGTATTTTTCTACATAAAACTGCAATTTCAGGTAAATAGGTGACTATTCTATCTTTTTATTTAAAAATTTCTTTAAGGAGGGGGTTCCTAGCTGACTCAGTCAGTAGATCATGCAACTCTTGATGTTGGGTCATGAGTTCAAGCCCTCACATTGGGATTAGAGCAATTACTTAGGAAAAAAATTCTTTAAGGAAAAAAATCTGTATGTTGTATAAATATGTATATATCAGCATGGGTAGATTTCAAGTTTATAAGGTTAGGCCACAAAAACCAAAGAAGCAGAAGAACATGTGCTGTCATGTTATTTATATAAATTTTAAAATCATACAAAAACACCCAAACATTGCTAGTGAGAGTAAATTGTTGCCACCTCTATAGAGTGTGACAGTATTTATTAAGGTTAACCCAGCAATTCAACCTCTAGGAATTTATCTTATAGATATACTTGTGTGTGTATGAAATAATGAGTTATTCATTGCCATATTGTTTATGAATACAAAAGGTTGGAAATAACCTTTGTAGTAGGACAGTAGTTAAATTATGGCTATCCATACAATGATAGACCTTGCAAACATAAAAAAATGAGAGACTTTATATAATTTAAGAAGCAATTTCCAAGGTGTATTTTTAAGAGGAAGAATAAGGGGGTAGTAGAACAAATGTGTATAGTATACCTACCATTTGTGTATAAAAAATGGCAAATAAGGTATCTAAGTGTAACTACTTGCATATATATATATATGGAGCGTCCCTTTAAAGATACACATGAAACAGTTACATTAGTTGTTCAGAGTGGGGGAACTAGGTAGCAGGGGGACATTTCACTGTTTATCTTTTTGTGTTGTTTAATTGTGCAGTGCAGGTATTATGTATTCAAAAGAATATATAAAACTAAATTTGTAGAAATAAATGTAGAGAAAACATTGTTAGAGTACCGTTTATGGATTCACACTCTAGGGGAAGATAAACACCACATTCACGGTAGTGGTTGTAGAAAGGAGAAAGGGTTCTGGGAGGAGGCATACAGAACTTCACTTGCATCTGTGATGTTTTATTGCTTAAGCTGGTGGTGGGTGGAACATGGGTATTTGGTTTGCCTTTTGGGATGCCTGAAATGTTACATTAAGAAAACCTGCCTTTCTCAGATTTCCACTATAGCTTTTAAAGCTCATCCTTCTCCAGGATTAAGGTATTTCCCTTATACTTCTAGAAGTGGGATTTTTTTTTTTTTAAGATTTATTTATTTGAGAGAGAGAGAGAGAGAGAGAGAATGCAAATGTGGGGGGAGGGGCAAAGGGAGAGCGAAAGAGAATCCTAAGCAGGCTCCATGGCTAAGCATGGAGCCCAACATGCAGCTCAGTTATACAATCCCAAGATCATGACCTGAGCCAAAATCAAGAGTCCAGTGCTTAACAGACTGAGTTCCCCAGGCACCCCGGAGTGAGATTTTTTTTTTACTCTTTTAATTTAATTTTTTTTTCTTAAAGATTTTATTTATTTATTCGACAGAGAGAGATACAGTTAGAAAGGGAACATAAGCCGGGGAAGTGGGAGAGGGAGAAGCAGGCTTCCCATGGAGCAGGGAGCCTGACTCGGGGGCTCTATCCCAGGACCGTGACCCGAGCCGAAGGTAGACACTTAACAGCTGAGCCACCCAGGTGCCTCTACTCTTTTAATTTTAGAGTGGGAATGAAATAGGTGATTAGAGTATCTTCAGGAGGTAATTCTTTGTGGCACCTCTTAACTATTTAAAATTTTCAAAGTATGATCTTACTTCACTTCAGGATTATATATCTGATTAGAAGAGCATTTGTTACAGTGTCCTATGGGTAGACAAAGTTCCCTTTGGAAAGCAATAACAGGTTGTTAGCTAGTAGTTGACTAATCCAATGTTCTTGTGAGGGAGACATTGTGAATTCTGGTAACCTTTGCTGTGAGTGACTTACAAGTCTTCCATGGCAGAAACACTTGTCTTCCGTTTTGTTCAGAAACAGTATCATGGGGTGCGTGGGTAGCTTAGTCGGTTAAGTGATGGACTCTTGGTTTTGGCTCAGGTCATGATCTCAGGGTTGTGATATGGAACTGCACATTGGGCTCCGCCCTGTGTGTGGAGCCTGGTTAGGACTCACTCTTTCCCTCTATCTCTTCCCCTACCCCCACTCACACTTGCTCTCTCTCAAGTAAATAAATAAATACAATCTTTTTAAAAACCCAGTATTTTTAGCACTACTGTAAAACAGTGACAGTCTGAAGAGTAAGATTTTGAGCTTTGGAAAGGGGGGTGGTTCTCTTAATGCATATTCTTGACAGGGTCTCCTTGTTACTCATTGATTCTATGGAGCAGCAATTAATTTGGCTGCAACTAAGTTTAGTCAATAGAGAATCCTTTGCTTAGTTTGGAGAAAGCAGTTCAGGGTTTGGGGTGTGATATTGTGCCCATTTTCCCCCTCCACCCCTGCAATTTTCTACTGCATATTGATGGTGGGGTGGAGTAGATAGGTCATAAGACTTGGAGTCAGAAGGCCTATCCCACCTTGATCACTTAATAACTTTACTTCATCAAGTTACATAATCTCCTAGAGCCTCATAATTACCTAAATCATAGGTTTGTTGTGAGACTCAAATGTGATGTGTTTTTTTTCTAAGCTATAAAACACTATTTTCTTTTTTTAAAATATTTTATTTATTTATTTCACAGAGAGAGAGAGAGACACAGCGAGAGAGGGAACACTAGCAGGGGGAGGGGGAGAGGGAGAAGCAGGCTTCCCGAGGAGCAGGGAGCCTGATGTGGGGCTTGATTCCAGGACCCTGGGATCATGACCTGAGCCGAAGGCAGATGCTTGACGACTGAGCCACCCAGGTGTCCCTAAAACACTATTTTCAAAAGTATTATGTTCCTGAAATGTGAATATTGAAGTTTGTTGGTAATTGGGTTCAAGGCAAAATATCTGTTCCTATAATTAAGGAAGACAGATTATCATATGATAGCTTTAAATTACCAAGATTTTGCTGGGAAGAAAGAGGGAGAAAGATGATACTCAGAAGGGCTATTGCCTACTCTGAAAGAGAACCTATTTGAGCCATCAGTGTTGGGACATTACTTGAAAACCTTGGAGGGAAAAGTCTGTATCCAAGTAAGACAGGTTAAAAATGTTTAATAGGTTTCTTTAGTAGGCAATCCAGAGCCATTATTGTGTTAATATGCATAGTGTGGGTTTTCGAAAGGGAGAGCATACATCGTTTCCCAGACTGACTTGCTTACAAAGTCTTTTTCTGTGTAGAGGCTTCAGTCCTAGTATTTTGTAGAGCATAATTCTTAAAATTCATTGTAATAGTTTTATGATTTTTCTAGCCCATAGAAAATTCGAATTCCCAAATTAGAACATTGGAGAGGGGGCTGTAAAAGTTGACTCCCGATAGGCTGTGAGGGTGAGACACAACTTCAAAAAGCAGAAAACTGGGGCACCTGGGTGGCTCAGTCGTTAAGCGTCTATCTTTGGCTCAGGTCATGATCCCAGGGTCCTGGGACTGAGCCCCGCATCGGGCTCCCTGCTCTGCAGGAAGCCTGCTTCTCCCTCTCCCACTCCCCCTGCTTGTGTTCCCTCTCTGGCTATGTCTCTCTCTGTCAAATAAATAAAATCTTTAAACAAAACAAAACAAAAAAACCCACCAAAAAGCAGAAAACTATGGAGCTGGAACATAATACCTAGGAGCAAGAAGTCCTATCCGGCTAACTCCCACAGATTGTCACTGTGTGAGGGCCCAGGGGCGTAATTGATACTCATACAGGTAGACATTTGCTTATATAGAGTATGTGGCATTCTTATTTTTACAGACAAATGAATAGAAGGTTGAAGTAATCTAACTTGCCCAGGTCAAACATAAGTAAACAACCTTCATACTGGAAAGAACCCAGGTCTGTGTGACTACAAAGTCTATGTTTTGTACACATATTGCCTTCTCATGTAGAAGGAGAATGGGGCATTCAGCCCTATTTCTAAAAAAGGTGAATCTAACACCTGTCATTGTTTTTTTTTTTCTTCCCTTTCGGATTTTTTAATTGTAAAGAATATAAAACAGTAGGTAAAATTTGAAAAAAGTCACTGTAGGATAACTATTTTCATTTTAGCACATTATCATTGTCATATAAATATTTTTGATATAGCTAGAAAATGTAGAATGCATGTATAATTTTTGTTTGCTCTTTTCATATTTACAAGAACATTTTCTATAGTCTTATGAGAGAGTCTTTTATGTTGGAATAGCAAGGTATTAAACTGTTCTCTGAAATTGGTCATTTAGGTTATTTGCCGTCTTTGTTCTTAAATAAGACACTATAATAAAAACAATTATGCACATTTAAAAAAAGATTTCTTTAGGGCCTCTGGGTGGCTCAGTTGGTTGGGCGACTGCCTTTGGCTCAGGTCATGATCCTGGAGTCCTGGGATCAAGTGCTGCATGGGTCTCCCTGCTCAGCAGGGAGTCTGCTTCTCCCTCTGACCCTGCCCCCTCTCATGTGCTCTCTCTCTCTCTCATTCTCTCTCTCAAATAAATAAAAAAATCTTTAAAAAAAAGATTTATTTATTTGAGAGAGAGAGAGAAAGAATGAGTGGGGGAGGGGCAGAGGAGAGAATCTTCAAGCAGACTCCCGTGTGGAACCCAACCTGGGGCTCGATCTCAGGGCGCATGAGATCATGACCTGAGCCAAACCAAGAGTGGGATGCTTAACCGACTGAGCCACCCAGGTGCACAATAATTAGGCACATTTTTAAATCTGCTTAATTCTAAGTTAAATTCTGAGTAAGGGAACTACAGATTTTTAAAAAAAATATATTGCTCTTAATGCTATTCTAAGATATCAGTTGCCCTTTTATTTCCCTAAAATGTTCTATTGGTATAACAGCCATGAAAAAGGAATTAGTGCACTAATTTTCCCTTAAAAAAAACAAACTGATCATGTACTCTGCTTATTTATTTACTTAGTGGTAGTGTGTGTGTGTGTGTGTGAGAGAGAGAGAGAGAGAGAGAGAGAGGATTTGATTTCATTACAGTGGCTGTCATGACACCTTCCCCTCCCTTGCTACTGTTCAATTTTTGTTTGAATACTATTTATACAATCATACTTTTTTGATTTCTATTGCTTCAAAAATGAAGATATGCCTCTGTTTCTTCTAATTAATTTATAATTTGATGAAATGTTCATGTATTAGAAAAAAGTCTTCAGTTGTACCTTGATTGGTTATTGATTTCATTCTGTTCATTTAGCTTTCTTCTGGAGGGGGCTTCTATTATTCACAGGTGGAATAATATTCTACTTTGTATTGTACATGAGTTGAATTTTACTTGATTCCCTGTTCTTTGTCTATCACCATCCCTCTTTTTCTTACTAATTTCTTCCTCATTTTTGGTATGTGTTCCATAAAATTTTCTGTCACATTTATGCAACGTACTGCTATCTAAAGGATTTTAATTGTTCTGTTGTAAAATTCATCCCGCTCTGCTCTTTGTAACTTCTATATTTTTTTTTTTAATTTAAAAGCTTTTATTTTTAAGTAATCTCTACACCCAGTGTGGGGCTCGAACTTACAACCCTGAGATCAAGAGTGCCATGCTCTACTGATTGAGCTAGCCGATGCTCCATAACATCTGTATTTCTTATCACCTTGTGATAGTTAATTTTTTCTACAACATTCATTAGTTCTTGGATGAGCATTATTATTTTTTTTAAAGATTTTATTTATTTATTTATTTGAGAGAGCGAGAGAGAGCACATGAGAGGGGAGAGGGTCAGAGGGAGAAGCAGACTCCCCGCTGAGCAGGGAGCCCGATGCGGGCCTCGATCCCGGGACTCCAGGATCATGACCTGAGCTGAAGGCAGTCGCTCAACCAACAGCCACCCAGGCGACCTAGGACATTATTAATGTCTATTCTTTCTGCTTTAGTCTTTTGCACTTTAAAACTTTTTGGTTTTTCTTCCTTTACAGTTATTTTGGTCATCCTCAGAGGCCAGGAAGGTCCCAGGGACCGGGTTGCTTTTGGTTACTGCTGTTTTCTGTGGCAGTGTTACTGGCATATAGTAGATGCTCAGTACATGAATGCATTTGAGAGAATGCTTTGAAACTCCTATTCCAGTTCCTTATTTAATGATAGAATATACATCTGGAGTTTCAGTAAGACCCAGTTGTTACTTAAAGTTAATTGGGATTGAAATTCGGTTGAGCAGGGTGGGATATGAGGGAACTGTGGTTGATTTGTGATGAATTGGAGTTCAGTTCCAAATGGATTCTGCTTTCATATTCTTTCCAAATCTGAGTCTGCCAGTAGTGTCCAGTATTGTGGCTGTCCCAGTCTTGTTTCAGCTATGCAATTAATGAGAGGGTTTCTACTAAGCCATTGCTTGGAGATTTTGGGGGTAGTTGGGACAGATGAGATTACTGCTTGTTCAGGTATCAATACACTAGGTCTGAGAAAGAAGATGCTTCCTGAATTGGGGTTTAACAGTCAAGTTGACTGCTCTTAATCGCATCTGATTGATACAGGAGATTGGAGAAGGCCTTATCAGAAATTAGAATGTGCTTCTAATTTCCACAGTCCATTTCAGCTATGATTATAGGTTTGTCACTAATTTCATGTATATTTTAATGAGTTTTTGATGGAAGTATGTCCAGTGCATTCTTACTCTGCTATCTTTCAGGAAACTTCTGTAATTTCTTAGCCATAGATGGT
This sequence comes from Callorhinus ursinus, assembly GCF_003265705.2. Taxonomy (NCBI): domain Eukaryota; kingdom Metazoa; phylum Chordata; class Mammalia; order Carnivora; family Otariidae; genus Callorhinus; species Callorhinus ursinus. The sequence continues at coordinate 61,104,758 of NW_027397065.1, forward strand.
TTTGAGATTAGTTGAGCTATACAAATAGAGGTTGTAAGAAAATTTAGAGATTCCATTTACATTGTAGTAGTTTAAAAACTTTTGATTCTGTGATAATGCTTTAGGTTAGGGCAGACTGTGGTGCAGTTACACATTTGCTCACTTGCTGGAAAGATTTGTATTATAGAGGGATTGTGCAGGTTAAAGAATCTGGACAAAATGGAAGGTGGACTTCGGTGGTAAATTGTATTTTTGAAAAGGATTGAGACATACTCTGACTTAAATACTTTTCTTGGAGTCTTACTTAATAAAGACTTTTTTCTCCACATGTGGAATATCTGTATAACCTAACCTTTGGATTTAATATTATTAAAACATTTAAGGAAAGTAGTAAATGCTTAAAAAAATTCAAAATAATGAGGAATTACCCCATCCCCTGCCCCTCTCAAATGCTGGGGTTATGGTGGGGTAGAAGAGCCGGCTCATCACTCATTATCTTGGTTAGCTGGTAGGGGGAAAATGTTGAATTGTTGAAAACCATTGGACCTGATGATCTGTAGAGTTCTCTTTAGTTTCTAAAATTCTATGCTTTTTATTGTTATATCATCAAGAGCAAATATTAAGTGAGGAGCAAGCAATGAGTGTTTTGTCTCTTAGAAAGATAATTTAATTATCTTGTTGCTCCCTTGCTTTAAAAACCTGCAGTGGTTCATAATCCTTGAGGGTTTTTAAAGGGTGGGCAGGCTCAACTCCATCCCAAATCCCAGATCAAGTGGGAAAGCTTGATTGGAATAATGAGGAAAAATTCTTTGTTTAAAATAATGTTTTAAACATAAGAAGTTTAAAATATCAATGTTGAGTTTTCAACTTGTAAATAGTAAGAAGTATTGTATTCATCTGCTAAGGGTTTCCATAACAAAATACCACAGACTGAATGGCTTTAACAACATATTTTCTCACAGTCTGGAAGCTTAAAGTTTGAGATCGAGGGTTGGTGCCTTATGAGTCCTCTCCTTAGCTTGCAGATGGCTGCCTCCTCCCTGTGTTCTCACACGGTTTCCTGCGTGTACCCTGTTGTTTCTCTCTGTGTCCAGATTTCCTCTTAGAAGGATATCATGAGTCAGGGTGGATTAGGACCTACCAAAACTGTCTCATTTTAACAGTCATTTCTTTAAAGGCCCTATCTCTAAATACTGTCACATTCTGAGACCAGGGTTAGGGTTTCAACATATGAATTTTGGGGGAGACACAATTTAGTACATAACAAACATTAATAACTAAGAAGGGATTTCTTTTTTTTTTTTTAGATTTTTTAAAGAGTTTATTTATTTATTTGACAGAGAGAGACACAGCTAGAGAGGAAACATAAGCAGGGGGAGTGGGAGAGGGGAGAAGCAGGCTTCCCACAGAGCGGGGAGCCCGCTGTGGGGCTCGATCCCAGGACCCTGGGATCATGACCTGAGCCAAAGGCAGACGCTTAACAACTGAGCCACCCAGGCGCCTCTAGAAGGAATTTATTATTTATCATTATCTTTGCTTTTCAGCTGGTAATTACCAAGATTGCCAGGGAGAGCTCTCAGCTATTAGTCTTACAAACTGTGTTCTAAGTTAGAAGAGAACATTTCTTCCTAAAAAGCTAAACTCCTAAGTCACTTATTAAAAGAAAACAAAACTTGATACATATATATTTCAAAAAGTCAAATAGTGCTAAGAGGTATGTATATTTATAAAACAGAATTCCTTACCCTCACTCTCAACTCTTCTAGTATTTACCTCTAGTTGTTTTTTTTTTAACCTCTATATTTCTAATTGATCTATGCGTGCATACAAACTATTTCTTAATTCTTGTTGATGGATTTTTTGTTGTTGTTGACTTTCTAGTATGGTACATAAGGATTTCAGTTCTCTTACACCTTTTCCTCTATACCCTCATTCTTCTAATATAATTATATCATACTTAAAAAAATCCATATTTAGCATTTCATAATTGTGACTGTGTAAAAACTATTTGCCAAGCCAATACTGTGACTATTTTCTTTATTTATCATTTTTTCCTGGAGTTATTAAAGTACCTTGTTTTTCCATTTGCTTAGTTTTCTTTGAACCTGAGGCTAAATTTCCTGTATCTTCAAATGCCTTTGTCAAAATCTCTCTCAATACAGTATTCTGTACTTTGAAACCTGTAAGATAATTTATCAGTCTCCCCTTCCTGCAGCCATCTTGGATCCTCTATTGCCTTTCTGTCTGGATTTGTTGCCTCTAGTCCATCTATACATCTGTTACCTAGGACTTTGCCTCATTACCATAGTGGGGATTCTCTTAGTTTTTCTCCTGTACTGGATCCCTTCTTTACTGGATATTATCTTTCTCGGTTTATTTTCCTGATTTTGACAGGATATATATTCTACAGTAGGTTCTAGAGGAAGGGTAAATAAAAGCTAAGTTTTGAAGACTAAATTCTGCTCTCACTATTGATTATCTGGCCATAGCATTCAAAATTGAAAGAAAATCACTTAATTTTTTTAATTCTTAAAAACAGAAACTACATGTTCATGAACTGAAATTTGGAAGGTTCAAAGGGTTATGGGTAGGGGAAATGTGTCTGTAGCAGGAGGGAGTTTTTTGGGATGACGAAACTGTTATGTATTTGATTCTAATGGTGGCTTTACCAGTTTCTATATGTTAAAATTCATAGGACTGTTCACCAAAAGAAAATAGTTGTTTTTTTTTTAAAGTTCAGTTTGTATGTATGATAGCTTAAGAACTACAAAATAAGTAAGAATTTAAAAGGGCAAAAAGGTACACAGCAAAAAGGAAGTTTCTTTTCTTTCTCTCTCTGTTAGCTTTCCAGTTTTCCTTTCTTGAAGAAACCACTGTTACCGGTTTCCTATGTATTCTACCATTTAATTGCTCTTGGACATGTAAACAACATTTAGGGGCAAATCAGGCAGAACTGAAAGGAACTTAAATTTGCTCAGTATTTTCTGAGATTACTACTCTTAGAATAACATCTAAAATGTTATTAATCAAGCCTGGCACTAATTTGTTAAAATTATTTCTCCTACAGTTGGCAAACATGAATTGACTGGGCATAAAGTTGCTGTGAAGATACTCAATCGACAGAAGATTCGAAGCCTTGATGTGGTAGGAAAAATCCGCAGAGAAATTCAGAACCTCAAGCTTTTCAGGCATCCTCATATAATTAAACTGTAAGATCTGATTATATTAAATACAGTCATATAATTTTTTAATCATTTTTGTTAACCTGCTTAATCTGACAAGTGAGAAAGATGACTGACATTTCTTGAATCATCCCTCAAGGTTTTAAAATTTCTGCCTGTTCATGTATTCATCTAACCCCGTTCATGGTCACTTAAATCTATGTCCATGTTTTGCCCTTGTGCTTATCAGCTGTTAACTTTCTCGTTCTTTCTTGTCCTCTGGACATGCTGTCTGATCGATAACTGTCTGTGCTCCTATTGCTATAGAACCAACAATGATTTGCTGGTAGAAAATGTTGACCTCCACATGATGTCACTTAGCCTCACTAGAGACAAGAGAAAGGCAGTAGAAAGGGTTTCCCCCAACGCTGCTTATATCTGATAAAACAAAGCACAAATGACAGAATTTCAGGAATCCAGTATTCAGAAGGGCAGTAGTAGTATTCTGGTGGTTTTACAGTTGCCAATTGTAGGGTCTCCATAGAACTTACTTACTGCCCAGTTTTTTTGTGCGGGCTGTCAGTTACAACTGCTGAGGCTTTTGTACTGAACTGGCTGGCTCCAGGTTTGTTTCACTCTCACCTCTTCTCATTTGCTGAGGTGCCATGGTTTTAAGGTGCATATGGGTGCTGGTAACCTCTAAGTACACATCTCCTGCTTTCATAACTCTTCCCTGAATCCTAGTTTCATACACGCACTGCCTACTTTACATCTCCATTTGGATGCCAGAACTGAACTTTCTGTTATCCTCCCCCATCCTGCTCTTCACACAGTTCTCACCCTCTGAGTTAATATCCAGTTCCTCAGGGCAAAACATAGGAACCATCCTTAACTTCATTGTTTCTCTCACTTCCTACCATCCATTCCATCTCTTTCTTCAAAATAGATCTAGGATCTTAGTGTTTCTCAGTTCCATCATTGCCATCAACCTCGTTTGAACCACCGTCATCTCTGTCATGGACCCCTGTAGTAGCCTCTTGCTTCTCCCTTTACCATCCACAGTCAGTTCTTCACATTGCTGCCATAAATTAAAGCTACCCTTTTAATAGATCAGACCACATGACTACTTTGCTTAAAACCTTCAGTAGCTTTGCATCTCCCTTAGAGTAGAAGCCAGAGCCTCATCCTGGCTTGTAGGGTTCTCTGTCTTCTAGTCTCCAGTTACCTCTTTGACTCCACATCCTATTTCTCTCTGCCAGCTCACTCTGCTCTAGCCTTCTTACCATTCCTCAAACACGCCAGGCAGGCTTCTACCTCAGGGCCTTTGCACTTGGTATTCTCTCTGCCTGGTTCACCTTCTTCCTAGATCATGGTATGGTTTGCTCCCTTCTGTCAGGTTCTGCTCAAATGTTACTTTATCAGAGTCCTTCCTTAAACACCCTGTATGAGAGACTCCCCTTAGTTTGCTTTGTTTCTCTTCATAGCATGTTCCACCTCCTGAGATATTGCTTGTTTATTTAGTGTCTGCTTCCTGGCTCCTGGAACATGAACTCCATGAAGGCAGAGAATTCCCTGCAGTTTTCCCAGCTAATAGCATAGTGCCTGCTATATTATAGGCGCTTAGTAAATATTTACTGAATGAATGAATATACATGTTTTAATATTGGTAGATAATGTTTTCTCTCACCAGGTACCAGGTCATCAGTACACCATCTGATATTTTCATGGTGATGGAATATGTCTCAGGAGGAGAGCTATTTGATTATATCTGTAAAAATGGAAGGGTAAGCAGTTCTGATTTAATCCTATATTTATTTTGTAACTCCCCTTATTCCTTACTAGCTTTAAGATGTCAGAAAGCAATTTTGTTAAGAGGTCTACTTAATAACCATTTCCCTTAGTCATGTGTTTGTCTAGAATCATAGACTATTTAGAGTTAGAAAAAACCTTAAAGATATTTCCTTAGCCTGCTTATGCAGATGTGGAAGCCGAGACTCATGATTTATATATTTACTCAAGGTCAGGTGGTTTATTAATGACAGAATTGGATTGAGACCAGAACTCATGATCCTCCAACTCATGCTTTTGGGGTATACAAATACTTGTAACATATATCTTGAAGTATATATTTAATCCTTATAAAATGTATTAATACTTAAAGATCTAGGCCTTGCTAGTCAACCCTAGCCACATTTAAATTGCATTCGTTTTTTGGTTTCAGAAATCTGATGTACCTGGAGTAGTAAGAACAGGCTCCATGAAGGAGGTAGGAATTAGACTTAAAGAATTTAGAGTTGGAAGGAACTTTAGAAGGCATTTGGAACAGTGTCTTAAGTTACAGACCCAAAAAGTGAACACTGCCCCTCCCACCCATATTTTTTTCTCATACCCAGGTTATGTGGTACGCTAAAACCTCTTTCTAGAAGACCTGTATCTAGCAATGAGAAGCCATTTTTTCCCTACCAATCTAAAGTTCTTTATATCATTCATTCATTTGTTCTATGTAGCATATCTGTTTACTTTCATCAAAACCAAGCTCATTAAATGACCAAGTTAATTTTGATTTTACCATTTTTTAATATGGTTCTTTTCAATTTTCAGGTATTCTACTTCTCTGTTCACTAACTCTCCCTTCCCCCCCACTATGTTATGCCTGGAATAATGGAAACAGGCAAAAGTTGAATTGGCATCTTGTTCTCTTATCTTTTCCATTTGTCATTTCTTGGTCATTTTGGTTTACATTATGGGAATTTTCTTCAATTGTTTACCTGTTGCATATTAACATTTCAGCTGTCATATTTTCTATTTCAAAGATCTTTCTTGTTTTCTGAAATTTTCTTTTTTAAATAGTCAGTTCTGCTCAACAGATACAATAACCTTTTCTGAGGATAACAATTAGGTTTTTTTTAAAGTTTTTAATTGTAATTCCTGTATAATCAACACACAGTGTAATATTAGTTTCAGGTGTACAGCCTAGTGACTCAGCACTTCTGTGCATTACTCAGTGCTCATCGTGATAAGTGTACTTTATTCCCCATCATCCCCATCACCATTTCACCCATGCCCCCACTCATCTCCCCTTTGGTAACCATAAGTTTGTTATCTGTAATTAAGAGTCAACAGTTGTAGTGTTTTTTTGTTTTGTTTTGTTTTTGTTTTTTTAAGTCTTCATCTGTTTCCTGCATTGTTACTGTACCTTCTGTGCTCCATTTTATTGGTCTTGGTCTTTTGTACATGGCCCTGCCTCAGATGTCTGGTGATTCTTGGTTGTCTACTTATATTTATTTGAGTGAGGTACTAAATGCCAAGCTCATGAGGGTGGAACTTATTGACTGGTGGGCCTTCCCATCCTTTGAATAGGTAGGGATCTGTCCATTTTATTAGGATATACCAAATGTCCGTAATTTCAACTATTTTTCCTTAGATCAGAAAGTTGCTCCAGAAGAAACCTTCCAATTTTCTTGAGGGTATTAGCTGTCAGTACTCTGAGAGCTGAATTGGGAAGAGGCCTGCAAGTCTCAGTAGTTAGTATGTTGACTTCCACTAATCCCCATGTTTTCCTTCTGGTGCCTCATCTCTGCCTTGGTGTCCTTGAGAACAGAGCTGGTTCAGCCTTCCTAGAGTAAATCATGGGTCTTATTCCTCAGGTGGGGTGAGTTTAAAACTTCTTACTTTAACCGATTGTCCTGTTTTCCATCCTCTCATTTCTCCCTTCCCAAATTTCCAAGGCTTCTAAAAGCTTTTCCAGGGTTCTGTGTGCAGGCTAGTTTATTATTGATTTCCAACCCTGTGGGCTTAGGTTTCTGCTCTCTCTGTTGGTGACGTCTTTATCACTATTCATCCATTCTACAGTTTAGTGATTTCTCTTTTTTTTAATTTTTTATTTAAATTCAGTTTAGTTAACATATAGTGTATTATGAGTTTCAGGGGTAGAATTCAGTGATTCATTGGTTGCATATAACACCCAGTGCTCATGACTTCAAATGCCCTCCTTAATGCCCATCGACTCCTCTTGATGACTGCTGTCTTGCTCTTTTTGTCTTTATATGCTAATGTCATTTTAGTGATATTTCAAAGGGTGGAGACAAAAGTTCGATCTGCCATGTTTAACTGGAAATATGCTTTAACTTTTCTAATATTCTTTTGTAGACTTCCCCTCCATCTTTTGTACTGTATTTGTCAATATAATTTTAATTTTTGTAGCCTGTTTAGTTTACCTATTATATTTTGTTTAATCAGTTAAGTTTTCTTTCACATTTAGAACACATTCTTTTTTTCACTTAGTATGTTTGATATAAAATTGTATTAAAAAAGTGAACCTACATTTCTGCTAGAAATAAATGAGATTGCTAACACATTGTTATTTTCTCTGGAGGAAGGGTATCTCATAGTACTTCAGTAGTTTTAATTTTGCTTTCAAAAGAAATTACTAGTTTATCTTTTCTCCTAGATTGTCCATGCCATGTGAAGTGTAGAAGTCTGGTTTTAGAATGCTAATTTGTGGCCTCTGTTAGAGAATTGCATATTAGAGTCCTTTACCTAGAGAATTAATAGGCTGTTTATTAAATGTGACTTCTTGGTAGAGGCTCATCCAAGTAATGGTTATTACTTTTGAGAAAAAAAATCATAAGAAGAAAATATGGATAAATGGAATGAGAAGGTTTTTTTTTTTTTTGAGTGAGATTTCTTAAAGAATTTTTTTTTCTAAAGATTTTATTTATTTATTTGACAGAGAGAGACACAGCGAGAGAGGGAACACAAGCAGGGGGCAGTGGGAGAGGGGAGAAGCAGGCTTCCCGCGGAGCAGGGAGCCCGATGAGGGGCTCGATCCCAGGACCCTGGGATCAGGACCTGAGCCGAAGGCAGTCGCTTAACAACTGAGCCACCCAGGCCCCCCAAGAATATTTTTTAAAATGTTAGTTGCTACATAAGATAACTTTTTTCAGATACATGCTTTTTATATTTTATTAAACACATGAATAAAGGTTTTTCTTTTGTTAAAACTAGAATATCTTTATTTCAGGACATATAATTTGATTGCTTGCTAATTCATTAAAAATCTTGAATCTTCCTCATATAGTCTAAAATAGTATCATCCACCCCAACATAATTCTCTGTGCCCCTATTCTGCTTTATTTTTCTTCAAAACACTCCTTGCTGTTATTTTTTTATATTTATTTTTTATTGTCAATTTTTTTAAAAAGATTTTATTTATTTATTTGATAGAGAACACAAGCAGGGGGAACAGTAGAGGGAGAGGGAGAAGCAGGCTTCCCGCCAGGCAGGGAGCCCAGTGCGGGGCTCGATTCCAGGACCCTGGGATCATGACCTGGGCCGAAGGCAGACCCTTAATCATCTGAGCCACCCAGGCGTCCCTGTTGTCGATTTTCATCAACTAGATTAGGACCTTTGTTTTATTCATTGCTGTATCTCGAGTGTCTGAAACAGTGCATGGCACATTGAAGATGTTCAATAAATATTTATTAAAGGAATGAAGGATTAAACATTTCTAATTTATAGGAGAAAACACATTTAGTTTCAAGTAGAAATTGAAACTATTTGACATAGCTCATGAAATATAGAGGAAAGCAAGCTATTACAATGTAGTCACAAAGGTGATAACAGAAAGTTGAATTACTGATTTGGGTTCCAAGATCCTCTTAGCATTTTGTGCTGTATATATCCATCTCCTCCCCATTTCAAAAGTGTCTCAGGATGAGGTTCATTTGGAAGATTTCATGCATTTTGACAGTCTTATAGGTTGGAGAATTGTAGGTAGAAGAATTTCTTCTGAAAAACACACTTTTAAAATGCCTCTCTACTTTTCTTAGCTGGATGAAAAAGAAAGTCGGCGTCTGTTTCAACAGATCCTTTCTGGTGTGGATTATTGTCACAGGCATATGGTGGTCCATAGAGATTTGAAACCTGAAAATGTCCTGCTTGATGCACACATGAATGCAAAGATAGCTGACTTTGGTAAGGAGATTTTTATAGTTTCACGTATTCATTATGTTTAACGAACATGAATAGCATTCTTCAGATAACTTTCACTTCTTTTTTTTTTTAAATTAGCTTCAGTGGTGCTTTTTTTTTTTCAAAGATTTTTATTTATTTATTTGTCAGAGAGAGAGAGAGAGCATAAGCAGGGGGAGCAGTAGAGGGAGAGGGAGAAGCAGGCTCCTCACTGAGCAAGGAGCCCAATGTGGGACTTGATCCCAGGACCCCGGGATCATGACCCGAGCCGAAGGCAGATGCTTAACGACTGAGCCACTCAGGCGTCCCATAACTTTTACTCCTGTGCAGTGGATTGAGTACCCCCAAATAGTGTATCCTCACCATTTTGTCTATGAACATACAAAAAGGAGAAGAGATAAGGAATTCTCTTCTTAGCTTTTTGTCTTTAGAATTGAGTCTTACGACAGTAGGTAAATAATTTAAGTTGGTAGCCTTAGAAGCATCATTTGATTTGAGACTTATTTGTGAAGGAGAAGTTAGCAACCTTATTTCCAGTGTGTTCTTTTGATCAAGTATAGAGCAAGAGGAGAGACTGGAATGGAGTTACTCAAACTCTGAAAGCCAGAAGGTAAATTATATGAACAAAATTATTAAAAAAAAAATATTTTAAATGATAGAAAAACATAATTTCAGCTTGGAGGAACATTATTTTGATTGTCAAAAATGAATTTATTTTTCCTTTATTTTCTATGTAAATTGCCACTGACATTAAATCTAAGAAAATGAATCTCTGCAACTCTCTTTTGCTTAGCTTCAGTTCAAATCAGAGGAGATTGTTGTAACTATTTTCCTCAGTTTGGGATATGTGTATTATAATCTGTAGAGATTCGTTGAGCACTGCCAATCAGCTCTGAGCTACTGGTTTGCTGCTGACTAAATTATTTGACTTCCTTACTCCTCAGTTGTCATGATGATGATGATTTGTTTTTTTTTTTTTTTTAATGATTTTATTTTTAAATAATCTCTGTACCCAACCTGGGGCTTGAACTCATAATCCTGAGATAGGAGCTGCATGCTGGCAACTGAGCCAGCCAGGCGCTCTTGTCATGATTATTTTTACCTAATGCATTTTTGAGGAGGCAGAGGTTTCTTTTTGGAGTAAAACTATGAGGAAACTTTGATACTCAAAGTTACTGTTTTTTTATTTTATTTTATTTTATTTTATTTTATTTTATTTTATTTTATTTTTTAAAGAATCAGAACAGGGGTTAATAGAAACTTTGAATTTTAATTCTTCTACTCATCTGTTGTACATTTTTTCCCTAGTAGTTTCCGTATTAATAAATTTAAATATGCCAAATTTATTCTAGTAAGCGGAATAACCAGTAGCTTAATATATACTCATTAAATTCCAATAATGCACTAACTTTAAATGCTGAAATAGATTACAAGTTTTAGGGCATAATGGCAAAATATTTGCAAACAGTAAAGACAGAATTTGTTGAAGCAAAGGACAAAATGATGATTTATCACTTCAATGCAAACTCAGTTTTACTGTTCAATGGAGTTTTGTTTTTATTTTTGTCCTTGGGAAGTCTTGAATATTGATTTTGTGCATTTTCAGGTCTTTCAAACATGATGTCAGATGGTGAATTTTTAAGAACAAGTTGTGGTTCACCGAACTATGCTGCACCAGAAGTAATTTCAGGAAGGTAGTATTTGACACCCTTTCTTCCACCCTTGTACATTTATATAATTTTTTTTCTCTTAGATTTTGTCTGTCTGTAGTGTCGTATTAAATTCTAGCGAAAGAAAGACATGTAAGGCTTATTCTTTCCTTATCCAGAAAGTGTTATGTTTTAAGAATAAAACATAACTGAGTAAGAATTAAGGATTCCATTTATAGAAGAGAATATTTGTTTGGAAGTCAATATCATCTATAAAGTAGTTAGATCAGAATACTTATCACTTTTTTCCCCCCAGTAGAAACTGAAGGTTTAAGACTAGCAAGTTTTTTTTTTTCTTTAAAGATTTATTTATTTATTTTAGAGAGCACGTGGGTGTGTGCGTATGAGGTTGGGGAGGGGAGAGGGAGAGAGAGTATACTAAGCAAACTCCCTGCAGAGCATGGAGTCTGATGGGGGAGCTCAATCTCAGGACCCTGAGATCAAGACCTGAGCCAAAATCAAGAGTCAGAGGCCCAGCCATCTGAGCCACAGGTACCCTAAAACTAGCAAGTTTTAAAGGTCAGACATTAAAAACTTGAATATATTAATACCTACTAGTTGGAAATGGTTTTACTTAGATGAAGAGTTAAAAGTGTAATGTGTACCTTTAATTTTTCAGATAGAAGGCATTTTTTAAGATATGTTTATTTATTTTACAGAGAGTGTGTGAGTTGGGGGTGGGGCAGAAGGAGAGGGAGGAACTCCTCAAGCAGACTCCCTGCTGAGCTGAGAGCCTGATCCCAGAACCCTGAGATCATGACCTGAGCTGAAATAAGAGTTGGATGCTTAACTGACTGAGCCACCCAGGCGCCCTGATAGAAAGACATTCTGTAGTAGCTTTATGTTTATGATAAGGTGTCTTGGGGAATTAGACTGAAGTATGATAAAATCATCAGACTCATTTATTTTGAATTTTTCATTTTTACATCTTCTAGAGACTACAGTATTATAAGAATTCGAACCTCTCAATTACCAGCATTGAGAACAGGAGTATGGTTTCTATAGCCATTGCTACATTTACACATAAAGTGCAGCTTTCAAATAGCTTAGATGGCAGGAAAATTTAATTTTTTAAAGTTATTGTTCTTCACTCTCCTACTGAAATTGAAAACAGATGGTTAAGTTTGTTTACTAATTTTTATAATTAACTTTTATTAATTTACACTAAAACCATGTTTCTTTGTTTGAATGTTTCACATCCTAATTCAGTTAGCAATAATCGCGCCTCGGATAAACCTCATTGGCTACGATACTGCCACTGCGCAAAGCTTCACATCCTAATTCAGAATGCAGAAGTACTACAGTATTTTCTGTCTGTTTTCATAAGCTTGCTTGCCTAGTGTGCTCAGAGAAATTATATTTGGGTAAAGGCATGGCTGTGAATAAGGCAGAAGTATCTAATTTTAAATTTATCAAGGTTCATCATTATCTTTTTATATCAGCCTAATGTTCAGAAAATGTTTTTAAATTACTTCATTTGTGTCATGTAATTTGTTTTGGAAGAAAACAGTTCAAGACCTGGCGGTAGTGTTAATTAAATAAACAAAAGAAATGTATTGTAAATGTGCATGTATACATGGGCCATTACTGAAGTCTGCTTTTCCAGTTTGGATAAGGTCTTCCTGTGAGGTTTGGATGAGTGGGAACTTGTACTCAAAGCAGTATTTATGGATCAGTTCAACAATTTATTTGATCAGTTTATAAACATCCTTTCCCCAAAACCAGACTTTGACCTAACAGCCTGAGGTAGTTAAGTCAGTTGGCTACAGTGTATTGCAAATACCAGTTTAGAATCTTCTGTGAACCAGTCAGCTTGGCTTTCTGCCATAGCCTCAGGCCCCATTCGCCTTGGTAGGAGGTCTTGGGTTATTGGGAGACAGTGGGTTTAAAGAACATTCTTAATTGATTTTATAAGGACCATAGTAAGGTAGTAAGAACAGAATTTTAGCTATACTCTAAGCTTAAATTCTTGACTTATTTTCAAAGATAATACTGATAGAATTAGTATAGAATCCTTATGTGTAGTGTGTAGGAATGGCTATAGAAATCATACTCTCATAATTCTTTATGAAGTATCCATATTGAAAATTTTTGATTGATTGGCTCTCAAGTTACTATGATTATTTAATCCAATTGATATTTCCTGTTACAGATTGTATGCAGGTCCAGAGGTAGATATATGGAGCAGTGGGGTTATTCTCTATGCTTTATTATGTGGAACCCTTCCATTTGATGATGATCATGTGCCAACTCTTTTTAAGAAGATATGTGATGGGATCTTTTATACCCCTCAGTATTTAAATCCGTCTGTGATTAGCCTTTTGAAACATATGCTACAGGTGGATCCCATGAAGAGGGCCACAATCAAAGATATCAGGTAATTATGCAGCTTGGAGATTATCAGATCTAATAGTTTCAATCATACAAGTTAAGTGAAAGAAAAAGTTGCAGGACAGTATGTACAATGTAATGCCATTTCTATGTTAAAAAATACAGTATATAGGCACATTTATTTTATTTTGGTATTTGAAAATACACACTGAACAGGCTACCTTAGGGAAAGAAGATTAGTAGTAGGAAGGGCTTTCAAGGCTTTTTACTTATGCATCTTTCTTTTGAAATTGTAACAATGAATATTATATTTGTTTTTAAATTTGAAAAAATAGCTAATGTGAAATAAAAAGGACCCTGATGGGATTTTACATTTGTAGTGGTTCTTCAAGATTTTCTGTAGTATGCCTCATATTTGACTCATTAAGATTAATGCTTTTCAGTAGTAGTAAATTTGTGTCACTATTTGAGTTCTGATCTTTTGAATTATTCTGTTTTTTCTTTTGTTTATCTCGAGTAATGAGGACATTTTTAACTTCACCAATGACATGTGTGGTTTTGGGGTGGTATACACTGAATCACATGTGAAATTACTGGTTTGTAAGTTTCATATGGAAAGGCATGTTTATACCACCCGTGGAAAAGGACAAATCATCCTCTAAAATTTAAAATATCTAAGTGAAAGATGCTTTTTCTTGTGTTTTACATACTTTTTACAATTTAAATGTAATATGTGACAATTGGAATTGACAATTGGAATTAGAAAACACCCAAAAAATAGAAAACTAAAATGATCTTTAATTCTGTCACCCAGAAGATAGTCATTGTTCTTTTGGGTGTTTCCTTTCTTGATGTTTTTAGTTTTAGCTGTTTTTGACATAGTTCAGGTCAAACATATCCTTTTATATATGAAGTTAGGAAACTCTCAGTTCCTTCATTAAAAATGAGATATATTATCTTCATAGAGTTGTTTTATGAGTTGAGATAATGTATAGTAAGTATTTAGCCTAAAACCTACCACCTAGTAAGCATTCAGTGAATGGTACTTGTCTGTTTTTGTTGTTACGGTTTTTTCACCTAACATTATATCAGAAAAGAATTATAATGAAGCCGCAGAATATTGTTCTTTTTCATTTGTGCCAAAACTTTAAATAAAAGTGTAGACATTTCTTTTCCTGTTGGTACAGCACTGCTTTCTCCCTCTTAAAACCAGAAGGTGGTTGGAGCATTTCCTCCAGTATACACAATGAAATGTGAGCCAGAAGAGGAAAGTCTCAGTTTGAAAAAATTAAAATACAATATGAATATAAATATAAGTGAATTCATATCCTGTACTCCTCAAACTGTTACTTGCAGTCTCCTCTCTACTCAAAATCCTCCTCCTGACCCTGCCATTTTCTCTCAGGGAACATGAATGGTTTAAACAAGACCTTCCAAAATATCTTTTTCCCGAGGATCCATCATATAGTTCAACCATGATTGATGATGAAGCCTTAAAAGAAGTATGTGAAAAATTTGAGTGCTCAGAAGAGGAGGTTCTCAGCTGCCTTTATAACAGAAATCACCAGGACCCTTTGGCGGTTGCCTACCACCTCATAATAGATAACAGGAGAATAATGAATGAGGCCAAAGATTTTTACTTGGCAACAAGCCCACCTGATTCTTTTCTCGATGACCACCATTTGACTCGGCCCCATCCTGAAAGAGTACCATTCTTGGTTGCTGAAACACCAAGGGCACGCCACACCCTTGATGAATTAAATCCACAGAAATCCAAACACCAAGGTGTAAGGAAAGCAAAATGGCATTTGGGAATTAGAAGTCAAAGTCGACCGAATGATATCATGGCAGAAGTTTGTAGAGCAATTAAACAGCTGGATTATGAATGGAAGGTAAGAAAGAAAGGGCATTCTGATTTTAAGCACATTTGGCAAACCTCTAGTCTATAAAATTTTTTCTAGAAGAATTGCTTTTGATTTTGTTTTTGTCCATACCATATACTAGGTTGTAAACCCCTATTATTTGCGTGTTCGAAGGAAGAATCCTGTGACAAGTACATACTCCAAAATGAGTCTACAGTTATACCAAGTGGATAGTAGAACGTACTTACTGGATTTCCGTAGTATTGATGGTATGTATATCCCACAAAACAACACAATTGACATACTAGACTTGTTACCTAACTTGGCTTTTTAGTCTTTGATTCTTTTGAAGTTTCTTGAATCTTCCTAGTAATTCAATAGCAAGAGAGTATAAAATGTGATTTTGTGCCTCTGTGATGTAGACATTTATGAGTCGTGTTTTTCTTGTAATCTTACTGTGTATTGTCCTTTTAAGATTGTCTTAAAGCCAGGTGTAGTCTGATCCTAAAGTGATAGTTTCTGCCACATTTCTGTTTTTTGGTGTGGTTCATTTTGATAAGATAAAATGTTTTATTTGGAAATAAATGTTGACTATTTAGTATTTTTTTATATCTGATATTTAATATTTTTATTTTTCATTTAAGAATTAAAGTACAAGTAGCTTTTAGAGTTGACTGATAAGGCAATGTGAACAGATTTGATTAGTAGCTCATAGGACAAGAAATTATTTGTCAAGGGCGCCTGGGTGGCTCGGCAGAGAGCCTGCTTCTCCCTCTCCCACTCCCCCTGCTTGTGTTCCCTCTCTCGCTGTGTCTCTCTCTGTCAAATAAATAAAATCTTTCAAAAAAAAAAAACAAAAGGGCTCACGGTGCCCTTAAAGGAAAAAAAAAAATTATTTGTTGAGTAAGGTTTCTTGCAGGGGACTGAGAGAGAAATGTTTTGGACAGGTTAGGGACTTAGGGTTATTTTTCTCCTCTCACCCAGCATCTTTATCTATCTCTCAATAAAGTGTTCTTAAATACTCACTTATTTTTTTTTAAAGATTTTGTTTATTTGACACAGAGAGAGAGAGACCACAAGCAGGGGGAGTGGCAGGCAGAGAGAGGGAGAAAGCAGACTCCCTGCTGAGCAAGGAGCCCAATGCGGGGCTTGATCACAGGATCCTGGGATCATGACCTGAGCTGAAGGCAGGCGCTTAACCGACTGAGCCACCCAGGCGCCCAATAATAGATGACTTTTATATGAAGGCACTATATAAGGATTCCTGGGACTAAAGCATCTTATGTTCAAGATAACTGTCATAATTAGTTAAATTGACATTGTTAACCTTAATTTTAGACTGTTGTGCATTTCTATTTACCTACAGTCATAGAGACAATATGATGATCAAATCACTGAAATATTCAAACTTTTAGTTGGCTATTTTAATTGGTCATCAAAACGGTGACCTTACTGCAGTATAAAATATTTAAAATACCTCCTTGAATTTTTTTAAAGAAATGTTAAATATTGTTTTACTGTTTTAATATTTTGAAAATGAAAACCTGTATTTGGAAAGTGTCTTTGATTACCATTATGTATAGTTTGCTAGAATATCTTAACTATTTAGACTGATTAGGTTGAGGTAAATTATTAACCGCAGAAAGTAGACGTTTTTGTTCTTGTTTTTATTTTTACATGGGAAGAATATCTTATATCCCAGTGTATGTATATGAGTAGACTATAATAGACTTTTAGTAAATGGTGTGATACCAAACATGGTTTGAAATTTATTTTTTTTAAAAGAAATTATTTGTTTAGGGGTGCCTGGGGGGCTCAGTCGGTTAAGCGTCTGCCTTTGGCTCAGGTAATGATCTCAGGGTCCTGGGATCCAGTCCTGCATTGGGCTCACTGCTCAGCGGGCAGTCTGCTTCTCCCTCTCCCTCTGCTACTCCCCCTGCTCATGCTGTCTCTCTCATGTCCTCGCTCTCAAATAAATAAATCTTTTAAAAGAGATTTTATTTATTTATTTGAGAGTGAGAGAGAGTGAGAGGGAAAGGGGCAGAGGGAGAGAGAGAATCCTAAGCAGATTCCCCACTGAACATGGAGCCCTATGCGTGGTTCAGTCCCATGCCCTGAGATAATGACCTGAGCCAAAATCAAGAGTTGGACATTTAACCGACTGAGCTACCCAGGCACCCCTGAAATTTATATTAATTCAGATTTCCCATGGGAATACCCTCTTAAAAACTAATTTATGTTATCTATTAAAAAGCTTGATGGAACACAGGTGATTCATAATTCAGGTAAATACTCTCTCTGTCCCAGCCTTATAACAGAGTATAACTGTATATATAATGTTCTCTCACAAACTGAGCCTTTATTTAAGTACAAGTTTATGGCAGTTCTTCATTGGCCAAATCAGTTAAGATATATTACCACTCTGTTCATCTAAGATTATATGGAACTATTAGATGAGATTTACCTATGAATTTTTTGTCTTCTTTATAAACCAAAGGATAGTACCTTCCTAGTATCAGAAAGACACAGGTCTGAGTGGTGATATACTGGCTAAAGCTGTTTGTCTGCTTATCTCTCTGTCCAGATGCTGTTTATCTGCTAACACATACTCATGTAGTCTGCGATATGGAATGGATTTTGTATTTCTCATTGTATTTGGATCAAATTTATAACCTTGGGTTTACTAGCCCCTGGGTTTGCCAGTTGAATGAGCATTTACTGTTTTGTTTTGTTTTAAAGATTTTATTATTTGACACAGAGAGAGTGAGCACAAGCAGGGGGAGCGGCAGGCAGAGGGAGAGGGAGAAGCTCAGCAGGGAGCCCGATGAGGGGCTCGATCCCAGGACTCTGGGATCATGACCTGAGCTGAAGGCAGATGCTGAACTGACAGAGCCACCCAGGCACCCCGAGCATTTACTGTTTTTGTACTCTGTTCCCAACTTTAGGCTTTCCTTGATTTCTGTTTATTGGAATCATTGCTCTTTTATGAGATCTTAAATATGAAGAGAAAGTGGGAGAGTAAAAACTACTGAAATGATAGGAGATGCAGGTTCTAGATTTACCTCTCTGTTTGTTTATTACCTATGGCAAGTCACTTCACTTTCTGGGGTTTATGTTTTTTTTATCAGTAGAACAGAGTTGGATGAGGTGATTTCCAGTATTATTTCCAAATTTTAAGTGCATTTATTCAGTGATTTTAATACAGAGGGATTAATTTTTATCGCTAAGGGAAGGATGTTTATTGAGCCCCACGTTATTAGTTTATTGGGCTCTTAACTTTGGATTGCAAGACTGATGAGTAACTATGTACTGTACCCAATCCTAATTAGCCATCAGGAGAATACATACTGTAAGGAAAAAAGGCAAATCACCTCTATTTTAGAAAGTATTCAGCATAAACATGGTCTTGATAGCTGGTCAGTGGTCTCAAAGAAGCAAATTAAACACTATTAAACTTTTGGGGGGGGTGTCATGGATTATAATACATTGAAATTTTTTTCTCCAGATGAAATTACTGAAGCCAAATCAGGGACTGCTACTCCACAGAGATCGGGATCAGTGAGCAACTATCGATCTTGCCAAAGGAATGATTCAGATGCTGAGGCTCAAGGAAAATCCTCAGAAGCTTCTCTTACCTCATCTTTGACCTCACTTGACTCTTCTCCTGTTGACCTAACTCCAAGACCTGGAAGTCACACTATAGAATTTTTTGAGATGTGTGCGAATCTAATTAAAATTCTTGCACAGTAAACCTAAAACTTTGCTTATTTCTTTGATAGCAATAAGCATGCGTAATAAATCATAGCCAAATGCTTCCATTTATAATCAAGTTATACATAATTATAACTGAGGATTGGCCTTTTGGAATGCAGTTTGCACAGGAATTGGAATATGATTAATAGTTAAAAGCCTAATGTGCAAAAATGAATTAAGATAATTTTGTTGTTCATTGTTCGGTAGGCATATAGCATAATGTAATATTCACAATGAATTATAGGTCTCTCAGGCTCACTTGATATTTGGCTATTTTATATTTAGTGTACACAGGGCTTTGTAGAATATTAATTTACCATAAAGGCCTTCATATATTATTACATGTTGATGTGTTACATAACTGCTTCACAAATTTATTCAATAAATATTTGCCTAGAATCCCCAGAGACCTTTAGAGGTGATTTTGTTTTGGGGGCTCCTTATCTTCTTAAAGAGCAAGTATCTTCCAACAGTAGTGACAGTCTGGATGACTCTTCCATGTCTCTTCCCTTAATATTCTTTAGTATCTGGTAAGCACATCAAAGATATTAGACATAATTAAAATTTTCTCTTTAGCTTGGTAAGTCCAAAAATGCACAGAACTTAAATATTCAGATACTCTAGGCACTAAGGTAGATCTTAAAATTTGTCTCACTATATTCTGTACATAAATTTCTCCTTTTGTCACAAGAGCTGAGTTGCATATACTATAAATAAATCATGTTTTTGTCAATCTCACAAATTTCGCTGCTCATGTCAGTATTGAATGTATATAAAAAATTTCTATTCAATTATGTATCTTTTAAATTGATTTAGCACACAGAACATTTCTTACAAACTGTTTAAATGCTCAGATAAGACTTTTCCTCCCAAATTTTATCATGAACATTTTTAAAAACAAAAATTGAAAGGCTGTTGGGTGATCACATGTGTATCTACCACTTAGATTCCACACTGGTCAACATTTTGCCATGTTTGGTTTATGTCTATATATGTATATAGATACAGTTGTGTATATATGTGTGTGTGTGTGTATATATATGTATATACATATATGCTTTCCCCCCTGAACCATTTGGATGTTGCTGACATACTTAATCACCCGCAACACTTCAAGCATCTCCTAAAAATGACATTTTCCTAAAAAACTATAATGCTACTATAAAATTGGTAATTCCCTAATGTCATCTAATCATGCATTTTTAGGTTTCCCCAGTTGTCCTCCAAATTTCTTACATAGCTCATTATTTCAAACCAGGATTCAGTGAAAGTTTACACATTGCATTTGGTTATGTCTCCTTAGTCAGATATGACATTATTTCAGTAAAACATGGAACAGATCAGTTAGTTCTAAATGGTCACATACGTTTTGGATTTTAATCACTTTTTAAAAAGCATTATGGGAACTGCCTAAAGATGCTTAATTAATATAAGATCTCTATATTTTCTTTTCCTGCTCTTTCCTTTTTCCTACTAGCATTCTGTAGTAGTTGTAAATGAAAATTTAAAGTCACCTCAGTTAAAATTGGTGTCATGTGTATGCTAATAAAAAATAAAAAATACTATATCACCCATAATTGCCTTATACTATTTTAACATCAAGGTATTGATTTTTTTGGTATCAATCATTTTTCCATTGCAAAAGAGCTATCTTATTTCTCATTTCATACCTTTGTATTATAGGACTGTTTTTGGCAAATACAGTGAGCACCTATGTAACCAGGCAGTAATGTACTCAAGTGTCTTAATAGCTTGCATAGTTAACTGTAGTTGTAGATTTGGTTCCAGCACCCCTAGAAATGCACTGAGTTCAAAACAAAAATCTTGCTTCTTTTTGTCCAGGGCTTGTCTATTCAACTTAGAATCTGAAAGCTGTAATAATAGGAATTCAACTTTAAGTTCAAAACTGTATTTATAACTGTATGTGGCCCTGTGTTTTGGGGATATTGATTTAATGTAGGGTCTATAAATGCAACATTATGTTTCTGATGTTAAGAACAGAAGACTATTTTTAAAGTTACAGATTTGTATATAGACCTAAGACATCTTCATAATGTCTCTATAAGCTGTTGTGGGGGGGTGGGGAGAACAAAAGGAGGAACCAATTAAATAGGACCTTCTAAAAATTGTTAATTTTGTAAACTTTGCTTCTTATTAAGTTATTGTGATTCCTTTTAGTTACTGAATTTTATTTTGAAGATATTTAAATATTGCACTTGTACAAATAGTATGATAAATGCACAGATTATTGCAGTAAATTCTTTTTTAAGCTGGGACATTTGAAATGACAACTTTTGGTTGAATATGTCAAGGTTGCATCAGAATTTTCAAAAAAATTTGTAGTTTGCAAATTCTTACTAACTGAAGATATAGGGGAGTCAATGCAAATGATTTTTAATCTTTTTTTATTATCTTTTCAGCAATTTATATTTTTTGTGATTTTATGCAACCATATTTTTACTTTGTCTTGACAACTGAAAGATGTATAAGGTTTTTGCCAGAAATGTACTGTATACATAGTTTTAAATATAACAGATTTTACTGATAATGTAAAAATTTTGCCATTAAAATAAATGATTTCTCACCGAGAGGAACTTTTCTACCAGGTTGGGGGGATATGGGAGCTTAATATATCTAATTTAATTTCACTGAAATAAACTCCATTGCTTTTACTTCGGTTATATTTTCTCTTGAGATGCTTTTGTAGTTTTTCAGAGTTTTAAATGATTTTGTACAAAAAGTCCTGTGCTCTCACTCTCCACCCCCCCCTTCCCTGCTTTTTGACCTTGCAGCGCTACCACTCACACTGAATGAATGCTTGGTGGACTATGGCAGGATGGAGAGCTCTGTGCATCTCTGCCTGGCACCCTCCGAATGAAAGACACACGTGTGTTGTTTAAATCTTTCCCCCTAACTCTTGTTCATCTTCTCCACGCACAGAAATCTCATTTTCATTGTGAATTCTCCTGACAAGATGATTGAAGTCCCACATAGAACATAACTATCAGTTGGTAATAGGGTGAAATCAATCTTTGTGGTACAGTATCTCTGAGATGTGTTCATTTATGTTTTGACGGGTATATTTAAGCATATAATTTAAAATACTTTGATTTAGAAAACGGATGATAAAAACATTTTTCATGTTACATTGTGCTTAAATTTTTTAACTTCTGGGAAAGCTAAAAAAAAAAAAGCACTTGTTCGTAGCTGACCACCTGTGCACCTTTTTGACAATGGGTCTAAATATAAAATGTCATGCTTAGACACACCTTCGCACTCAAACATTGTGATTTTTGTCTCAACAACAAAATTACTGATCTTTGATTTCATCTAAAAACTAACCACCTGAACAATATATTAAGATAAATACAATAAAAGCCAAAGTGGTTACCAGTTTTCCTTATTAACACTGGATTTGGTTAGAATTCCACTACTGTTAGAATTCAACTGATGAACTCATATCCCATATGGCATCGTTAGGGCTTGATTGGGCTAGATTGTTGGCATTCTAAATCTTTAAAATAGTTTGACAATTGTAACAACAGTTCTAAAGAATGTTATGAACAGCACATAAGATTGTTCTTTAGGGAATTTATAAATTGCTACAGATACTTATTTACCCTGACTGTATAAAATTGTACAATAAATTCTCTTGTTTGAAAAATCAATATTTATTGAACTGTTATATTGTAGACAAATAGACTCTTCTATTTATTGTGAATGCCAGTAAATGTTAACTATGATAAACTTAGAGGGTTTCTAGCAACTTGGAAGATGATGATATTGTCAATAAACAGCATGAGAAATGTATTAAATATATTAATAGGTACGTCAAGTTCGTAGGCTAAAGTAAGTGATGGGTGAAGTGTGAAAAGTGTTGGAGGTAGCCTTTACCAGAGGAAAATTATTAGGAAAGACTCCTAGAAAGGGGTACAGCTTCAAGCACCACTTATTCACTCTGCAAACTGTATCCCCTCATAGCTTAACTATGAACCAAGCACTAAGAATGTGACCATAAGGCATAAATCCTGCTCTGAGTGTCTTGTCAGGGAGATATATGTTTTTTTTAAAGGCTTATGGAAGTATATAACATAGAAAAGTGCCAAATCCTAAATATTTGGCTTGATGAATTTTCAGTGTTTTAGGTTTGCAGTGAACACGGCCATGTCAGCTTCTCCCCATATTAAGAAACATGCCACTGCCTTTGTGTCTTTTATAATTAATATCAGAAGTTACATGCTTCTATATGATACATTTCTATGATATGACCGTGTATTATTGGCAACACTGTGAATTGTTTTTCTTGAAGTTAACAGACTCCATTTGTTTATTTTCATGATAAGGCCTGTCATAAACCCAAGCCTGAATAACCAGCAGGACTGCTGGTGGTGTTTTTCTCAATAAGAGTGTATTCCACAAAAAAAGTATCTACTTCAGTTTATAATGCAATCTCACAAGTGCTTTTACTTGAGACCTCATACTTCAATATACAGAAGTACTATATGAGCATCAAGGGTCATTTTAATAAGTTTTACTGCTTCATGAAGGACATTCTTGAGTGTATGTATGTATGTATGTATGTACCATGAGTGTGGTGGAGGACATTGTTGAGTGTATGTATGTATGTACCATGAGTGTGAATACAATTATGTACTGTATGTAGTATGTATGTATGTATGTATGTATGTACTCTGAGTGTGGTGGAGAAGAATACAAGGACAACTACCAGAGTTTGGTATCACTGCTTTGATTCCAGCTGAGCTGCCATCAGTCTTACCCACCACTGCTTTTCCATTATCAGTGCAATGTCAACATTGTGAAAAAGGCAAATGATGTCTTCCTGTGAACTCGAAAATAGTTTGAAAAGGTCTTGGCAACCCTCAGGAATCTGAGGATCACTTTGGAGCATCATTGTTCCACAACAGCTGTTCTCAGTGGGGCGGGGGTGGGGGAACAATTTTTCTTCCAGGGACATTTGGCAATGACTGGAGACAATTTTGTTTGTCACACCTGGTGGTAGTAGTGGTGGGAGTGGATGCTAATGGCATCTAGTGGGTAGATTCCAGGGATGCTGCTGAATATCCTACCCCGCACAGAAAGGCCTCCCTTTCCCCAACAAAGATGATACAGTTTGAAATATAATGCTGAGGCTGAGAAAGCCTGGTCTACAAAAATGATCTTCCTTTGCACAAGATAGCTATTTCGATAAATTAACAATCTTAATTTTTCCAATTTCCTAAACAGTTCTCTGTGTTACATTGCCCCCCTTAATTTTTTTCAAGACATAAACCACAGCTACTTTCAAGTTATAATTCTTTTGGGCCCAACTGACTTGTTTTTTTCCAACGTGAAGCCTACAGTTGAACCACGGGCCTCCCTGATCTGCTGCCCTGGTCCCCTTTCCCATGGAGTTTTGCTTCTGTCCTCTGTGTCTGGCCGGTCTCTTTGGCTAGGTTGTAAAGTCCTTTAGGGCAGGGTCCTATCGTAATGCTATGAACTACCCCCAAATCCCCCAGCCTCATCTGTTTCACCTGCCGACCGAAAGGGGTATGCAGTCTGGCCCCGGCTGCCTCTCTCTGCGCGCACCTCAACCTGCGCAGCCGTAGTTTCCCGCGCTCGCGCACTGCGGTCACCCATGCGCCAGATGCTCCCGGCTGCTACTAGAGGGCGCTTCGGCCCCGGGTGGCTCAAACTACAAATCCCAGAGGGTAATGGGGTGGGGACGGCCGCAGTGACTTCTGGGATTTGTGGTCCCGAGAAAGGGATTGACAACCACAAGGGCTCTGAGAGTCGCCTCTTCCCTGCCCGTCTCTCTGCATGGTTCCGACGCCCCGGGTGGGCCAGGCCAGTTTCTTGGGAGACCTGGCACCAAAGGCAGGCAGGTAGGCGGTCGGGCATGTTAGCTTCCGTTTCCGGTGGGAAAAGGGCAGGCACAATGTAAACACGGGACCAGGGGAGTGGTCATCAGGTAACTGGGTGGTGGAAGCCGGAGAAAGTGGAGGAAAACAAGGCTGGTGGGTCTTGTGGTTCGGGGAGAAAGGACCTTCAGACGTCGGAGTTGACACCCAACAGGGGTGTGGCTGAGCCGGGACACTAAGGTTGGTCTCTAGAGAGGAGCAGTTCTAGGGGGTCGGGCCCTCCGTTACGCCTGCGTCAGGAGCGGCTTCCGCGTTTCCACGGCGGCCGGTGCGGCTTTGACCTTCCCTTAGCGGTGGGAGGAGCGGCACAGAGCTTGCTTCCCACCCCGCGATGGGGTTGTCCGCGGCTGAGGACGGCTTGGTGAACTCGCGGGTGACGTCCAGGGCAGCCTTTATGAACTTCGCACGGGGAACTTGCTAATACAGGTTTCTCTCTTGCGGGGACGTTTTCGGGTAAATTGCATCTTGAATTTCTTACCTCTGAATACATCCTGGTACCCGAAGGATGTTGTTTCGATTTCCTAATGGTGTTCATCTGGTGGTTTCTCACCTTAGGTGCTGCATCCTCCGATGCAGTGAAGACAGGCATTCTCGGGTTGTGGCTGGGCCAACTGTCCAGCCTTCCACAGTAATTGAATGCGTACTGTAAGGATCATTGTACCAGCAGAAGAATTTAGAACACAACTTTGTTGTTTAGAGTTTTCATGGTGTTCATTAACTATAAGTCTGTATAAATTGAATTTGTGTTGTTTCATGAGTTTAACGTGAAACCTATATGATTATGATTTACCCATATGACTTCTTATCCAGGGGAAAAAACCTAAAGTCTAGGATGTTGGCGCCTTGTGCATCTAATTATAGATTGAGGAAAGCCTTATATAAGTACTATAAACTAGTACTAATTGAGATACCTGAATCAACTCTTGAGTGTTAAGTTTTTCAGGCTAGAAACTGTTTTGCGTGTATCCTAGGACTCACCCTCCTTTGAAGGCTGGCTAACTTTTACTTTTCAAGATTTATCAGGCTCCCCTCCAGGAAGCCTCAAGTGTCTCCACTGAAGTCATAGTATCCTTTGTTTACTCTCTAATAGCACTTACTCTGGAGTGTATTGACTATGCTCTTGTGATCTCCAGACAGTTTTGAAGTAAGCTATGCTAATGGCCTTGGTCACAGATTCATGCTTTTTAACCTGGTAAAAAGGTTGATACTGTTTGCTATCTTTATTCATCCCTAATTGTTGCTTTTCCTATTTTCCCCTTCTCTATAATGACTATTTTGGAACTTTTCTATTCTTCTCAAGTACTCAAATCTATTTCTTTTCCCTTTACTTGGAGCAGATGACTAGCTGCCTATTTCTCTGGGATATGTGAAGCTTCGGGGTAGGAAATCCTTCATTATCTTTTCCACCGATCCCTGAACTTGCCTGTACTTTTCACCCAATATTAACTCTTGTCTGAGAGGAATGTATTCTTGCTCTCTTCAAGGCTAAACTTGTCAATTACTAGTGGTCATCAGGCCTTTTATATCCCTGTAATGTCATTCTCTCCTCACGTCCACAGCCTCTGATCTCTAGAAGAGCTTAAAGGATTTGTGGAGGAAGATGGCAGAAACACCTGAGGCAATGTTGTGTGTGACTTTTTCATACATGGTTGAGAACCACTATCTGGGGTCTTTGACATTTAGAACAATGGTTTGGGTTGGAGGATGGGGGAGGGTAATGGGAGTCTGATCACCTATTAATTTTTTAAAAAATATATGTGGGTCTCTGTTCCTTTTTCCTTTTCTCTCCACCTTAACCGCTGCTCCCAATAATATAGACCTGACCAATGATTTCTAATGTAATTTGCCTCTAGTAAGTTTGCCTCCCTGTATTAACAGCGTTCCCATACTACCTGCTTCCTCACATTGCTGATTTAGAATCAAAGTTCCCTTTGGAAACTTGAAGCCAGAAAATGTAACCATCCTCCTTCTTGTCATAGGGACAATCATAAACACAAGAGTTCTTATCTAGATCTCTTATCCTGATATCTTAGAGACCTTCCTAATGATTTATTCTCTTACATTGTCTTCACTCTGTGCCTCTGACCTTCTGTTCCATAGTAATCACACTTCATTTTGAGCCATTTCTTGGTTCTTCCCCTAAGTTACTTATAGTCCTCTTCAAACATAGGAAACTCATTCTTCTATATTATAATGGGTCGGGGGAGAGAGTTTGGCATTGTCCTAATTCCCTAGTATAGCTTATAATACATTACTCCCCTGGGCTTTTTGAACAATCACAGTGGAGAGCGTATGGTTCACCTGAATCTGCCTGTGTATTTCTTGATTGCTACAATTTATTGAAACTTCCTTGTATTCATTAGGAATTTAGGCACATGACCTGTAATTTTCTTACCCCTCCAAGTTCTTTTTTTTTTTTTTTAAGATTTTATTTATTTCTTTGACAGAGAGAGCGAGAGAAGGAACACGGCCGGGCAGGGGGAGTGGGAGACCCACTGAGCAGGGAGCCCGATGTGGGACTTGATCCCAGGACCCTAGCATCATGACCTGAACCGAAGGCAGACGCTTAACGACTGAGCCACCCAGGCGCCCCACCCCTCCAAGTTCTGCCATTATCTTGGGCCTTTTCATGTGAATAACTTCATAGTCCCTTTTCCTTTTTTGTCCCCTTCTGTTGATTACTTTTATTTTATTTCAGCCATGTGCATCAGTGATCTTGGATCCCTCAGTAAATCCCTTCTCTAAATAAATACTTGTTGAATGCTTCTATGGTTGTCTTTAATTTTGTTTCATCAATTGTCCTTTCTTTCTTATCTTTTACATTTGTGTATCATTGCTGCTTTACAAAACAGTTTAACATTTGTTATCGTCTAGATTCACCCAATAGTCCTGTGAATTAAGTTATTTACAAAGTTTGACTCTTTTAAAAACTTCTTTATTGTGGAAAATTTCAAGCGTTTACAAGAAAGGAAAGTACAAGAAATCCTGTGTACGTATCAACTAACTTTATCGATTGTCAACCAGAGCAATCTTTTCATCTATATTTCTCCTCTGTTGCCCCCCCACCCCTGGTGATCACTTTGAAACAATTTCTAGATATCATTTAATCTCATATGAAATATTTTAGTATATATTCCTAAAAGATAAGCATTCTTTTAATAAACATAATTACAATAGTATTATCATACCTTAAACAATAGTGATAATTCCTCGATATCATTAAATATCAGTGTTCTGATTTTCCCTAATATTTCATAAATATTTCCTCCCCATTGGCGTGTTTGAATCCAGAGCTAAACACGATGCGTATGTTATATTTGGTTAGTATGTCTCTGAGGTCTCTTTTTATCTCCATCTTTCTCTCTTTTTTCCCCTGGAAGGTTATTTCTTGAAGAAACCAGTTTTACTTTTCTTTAGTTTTTGTTATTTGCTGTCTTCATCTCTGACATGTTATCTAGCGTGCTCATCTACATCACAGGTCTTATAAACTGTAGAGTTTGGTAGGCTTGATCTGATTCAGGATTAATTTTTGACTTCATATAGGTCAAAAGTTTTTGACCTTCATAGGTACTTCATAGGTGGAATGGCCCTTCCACCAGGAGATACTTACTGTCCAGTTGGCTTTCTTTATGATGTGAGCCCCCTTTGTTGGTTATTGCTTTGATCCACTATTTAATTAGGAGTTTAAAAAGTGGTGACAGTCTGATTCTGTTATCCCTTCTTCACTGTTATTTGGGGAACTTATATAAAAGGCCAACTTTGAATTTTAAAGCTGTTTCTTTGTAATTTCCCAGAATGGCTTCCTTTGGATGGAAGAGGAAAATTGGCGAGAAGGTCTCAAAGGTCACTTCCCAGCAGTTTGAAGCTGAAGCTGCCGATGAGAAGGATGTAGTTGAGAATGAAGAAGGGAACTGGCTTCATGCCATTAAACGTAGGAAAGAAATTCTCTTTGAGGGCTGTGCTGAGAAAAGTAAGCAGCTGAAGGATGAAGGAGCCAGTTTGGCTGAAAATAAAAGGTATGTTTTTAGAGTTTTCTTATAGAGAACAGTTTACATTTCTGTCAGTAATGAGATGAAGAGTTGTGAATTCTATAAATTCATCTTTTAAAAATCTGATCTAGGTGCTAAATTAATCAAATAAATAAGTTTTAAAGACACCTTTAAATAGTCCCACGAAGTCTGAAAGTTTGTAGAAGAGTCTCTAAGATTCTTGGAGTGTCTGCTTTGCCATCATTTTTGTTCTGTCTGAAGAAGAGTAAATGTAAGTAAAATATAATCCAAGTTCTTGGTTGGTGGGAGATAGTTTAATTTCCGGAAACTTCCTCCTTGTGTTATTGTATACCAGACAAATTAGGTGTTTCCTGAAGGGCTTTGAGGGCATGTGCTTTTTTTTTTTTTTTTTTTTTAGAGATTTTATCTCTAAATAAGAGAGAGAGAGAGAGAGCAAGCCCAAGTAGGGGGAGTGGCAGGCAGAGGGAGAAGCAGGCTTCCCGTGGAAGCAGGGATCCCGATGCGGGGCTCGATCCCAGGATCCCGGGATCACGACCCGAGCCGAAGGCAGACGCTTAACGACTGAGCCACGCAGGCGTCCCTCCCTTTACCCTTTTCTGTTTTCCTTTTTTTTTTTTTTCTTCCCCCTACTCTCTTGTTCCTTTTCCCCTGTCTCTGATTAGGTCTTTCAGTGGGACCAAAAATCATTCTTTCACAAATCAGTGGGGACTGGACCCATTGGTTAGTAGATTCTATACAGAAAGCTGGAATTCTCCAGAGGAAAAGAAAATGATCTGTATCTAATACCACATAGAAAGATGTACTCTAGAGAGCTAAAAAAAATCTCAGTGTGAAATGTAAAACTACACAGTTAATGAAAGAAAATATGGAAGGGTATCTTTATAACCTA
Organism: Callorhinus ursinus; assembly: GCF_003265705.2. Lineage (NCBI taxonomy): Eukaryota > Metazoa > Chordata > Mammalia > Carnivora > Otariidae > Callorhinus > Callorhinus ursinus. Next base: position 61,134,343 of record NW_027397065.1, read on the forward strand.
GAGGTGGAGAAGGACATTTATACTTTTAAAAATTTCAAATCTATATTAGAGTTGAAATAATAGTTCAGTCCCTGTGTTCCTGCTAGCTAGATAAAAAATTCCAATAATTGTTTTATCTATCTATTTCTATACATACATATACATACACTGACATGTAATTACAAACTTAAAATTTTTTTTTTTTGTGATCTGTTTGAAAGTAAGTTGTAGACATAATGATACCTCTCTCCTAATTTAGCATGAGAGAATAAGGGTATTTTGGGGCACCTGGCTAGCTCAGTCAGTGAAGCGTGTAGCTTCTGACCTCTAGGTCGTGAGTTCGAGCCCCAGGTTGGGCATGGAGCCTGCTTAAAAAAAAAAGAATAAGGATATTCTCTTAATAAAGACCATAACTATTAAATCTGTGAACATTAACAATTCTGTAAACTAATATGCAGTCCCTATTTAGATTTTTCTAATTTTCATTGAAATGTCTTTTACAGTTTTTTTTTTTTAAACCAGGATCCAATCAGAGTTCATACATTCCATATTTTTGTTATATCTCTTTAGTGTCTACTTAGGTCCCCTACTTTCTCCTTCATGATACTGACCTTTTTGAAGAGTCTAGACCAGTTTTCTTTTTGATTGTTCCCTTATGGATGTCATTTAATTTGTTCCTCTATCTCATGTGTTTCTTATAAACTGAGGTGTGGAGATTTGATTTAGATTCTGATTGACTTTTTGGCAAGAGTACTTAATAGTCAGGTTTGTACTTTCTATGTATCATATTAGGAGAGGAATAACATCAGGTTGTCATCAATGCAGCCATTTGAAAGACATTATGCCTGTGTCAGTCTGTTTGCTGTGTTTAGTATCTGCTGGAAGTCATATTTTAATAAAAATCTTGAAACATTGGGGTGCCTGAGTGGCTCAGTCAGTTAAGTGTCTGCCTTCGGCTCAGGTCATGATCTTAGGGTCTTGGGATCAAGTCCCGCATCAGGCTCCCTGCTCAGCAGGGAGTCTGCTTCTTCCTCTCTCCACTCATGCTCTCTCTCTGTATCTCTCAAATAAATAAATAATATATTTTTAAAAATATTTTTTTATCCTTGGTGAAGGAAATATACTGTATCTTTCAAATAAATAAAGTATTTAAAAAATAATATTTTTTTATCCTTGGTGAAGGAAATATACTAAGAGAATTACACTAATCAACACAAGGAGTGTTGTTTTATTTGCACTGAGGATGTGATTTTGAGAAGATATATGTATGGTCAGCAGGAGTAGTATCTGAATAGGTCAGTGTTTAGGACAATACTCTTCAGATCATGTAAAGATCTAAAATCAGGCCTGTGTGCCTTTGACTGGTATCTTCCATGTGGTAATGAGAAATTTGAGAAATTAAAAATAGTACTGAACAAAAAGCAGTTTTTTTCTCTTTGTTCTTTTTTTCTTCTTCCCTAATTAAAATTGGTCAGGGTGGGTATAAGATTCCTTGTTAGTCATTTTTGTCATGAATGAGTCAAAGTTGAAGAAACAACATTTTAGTTTCTAGATCTGTTTATATTTTTGATTCTTGGAGTAATCTTTTATTAATGTATTTTAATATAAAACATCAAATGGTGCCTAAACTATAATATATTAGCACCTCAAATTGAAAATGAATGATGGAAAATAAATAACAATCAAGGACAATTAACATGTTACATTATATTCTGAATTCTATTTATGGTATTTTAGGCATAAAAAGTTTTCTTCTGTAGAACTTTGCAAGATTGACCATTCTGTCTTAGAAGAAAACCCACTATAAATTTTCCACATTTAGGAAATCGTTTTTAGAACATCGATAAAACTTCTTTAGAAATTCCTGTAAATGCCTGTTAAAAGTTCATTAACTTTGTTTTTGCCCTTTTCTCTAGACCACACTAGTGAGCGGGAGGGAAAAGCTATTCAATTATTGCCATGGGAGTCCCTCTGAATTTCCTGTGGTACAAGGGAGATAGCAACTCTGTAGATAAACAAAATAACTCTTGTCTTCTGCCTGCATGTCAAAACATGAGTCATTTCACCAAAATCAGCTGGGTTGGATGCTTTATTTTGAATGAAGAACACTGTGAAATGATTGAGTTTTTTTTTGCTGGTTAGCATTTGTTTTGGAGTAATATATACACAGCTTTAGAAGATAACTAAACAGAATAAAAGGAATCTAGTGGGATTGAACAATTTGGCGACTCTGTGCCAAAACTAAATAGAAATAATAGTTTAAAAAGACCTAAGATAATATTAAACTTAAGTAATATGAGGAATAAAAAATAATATAAGGAGGAATAGTGAAGCTAAATTAAAAAAAAGAAACACTTCAAAACCTCAGTGCCTGTCTTCTGAATCAACTTCATCTTTAAGCATTCTCATTATCACTACATTTTAGCCACACTGGCCTTCCTTGTGTTTTTGAACACAGTTTTTATACACTTTGTCCTATGATGCTCTGTCTGAGAAGCTCTTATCTTCTGTTTTCTGATGTTTCTCTTCTTGTCCTTACCTCTGCTCTCATGTGGTCATCTCCATGAGCCCCTCTCTGAGCATCCAGTCGGAGGTAGTGCCCCCAAATTAGAACAGTTTGTGGCACCTATCAGACCCTCAAATGAAGCTGTAAACGTAATGAAATTCTGATCAAAATCTCAGCAGGCTTGATTTGTAGTAATTGACAAGTTTATCCTAAAATTCATATGGAAATGCAAAGAATCTAGACTGGCCACAACAATTTTATGGACCAAAAAATATGTAGAGAACTTACACTACTTTATTGCATCAGCGCATTCTTGAATGTGGTGCCTTAATAGTATCATTGTGAGAATGGACATCTACAGATCAGAAAAGAATATAAGGTACAGAAATGACTCACATTTATGTGCTAGTTGATCAAAGTTAAAACATCTCGTTATCAAAAGGCATAATTAAGAAAATGAAAATTCAGGCCACAGACTGGGAGAAAATATTTATAATGCATATATCTGACATAGGACATTTTCCTAGACTACATAAGGCACAACTCAGTGGCAAGACACTAGCCAATTAAAAAATGGTTGCAGAGTTTGACCTGAAGCTTTACAAAAGAAGATACATGAATGGCCAGTAAGCACAGGAAAAGCTGCTCAGCGTGATTAGTCACCAGAAAACTTCAAATTAAAACCACAGCATACTACTGCATAACCGCTGGAATGCTAAAATTGAGAAGACTGACAGAATCAAGCGAGGATGTGGAGCAACTCAAACTTTCAAGCCATTCTTCATGAAAATGTAAAGTTAAACGTACAGTTTACCATACAATCCGGCAATCTGTTCCCTCCAAGATATTTATTCAGGAGAAAGGAAAACATATATTCACTCAAAGACTTACATAACAATGTTCCTAGTAGTTTTATTCACAGTGGCCATGAAGTGGAAACAATCAAAATGTCCATCAACAGGTGAATAATGGATAAATCAATTGTGGTGTATCTATCCAGTAGTATCCTTCGGAGCAATGAAAAGGAATGATTGATGCATCCAGAAATAATTATGCTCAGAGAAAGAAATCAGAGTGTCTGTTATCTGTTTCCTCTGTGTAAATCTCTCTAAAGACTAATCTAATCTATAGTGACAATCCTATTGAGTGGTGAATGCATCAAAAAATCATTATGTTCAGAGAAAGAAGTCAAAGAGGGCATACTGTCTGATTCCATCTATGTAAATCCCTAAATGGAACTCTAATCTATAGTGTTTGTCCGGAGCCAGAAATTGGGGTGGGTTGACTGCAAAAGGGCCTAGGGAACATTTTGGGTTAATAAAAATGTTCTTTATTATGAATGCTTGTGGTATTTACATGGGTGTATACATTTGTAAAAACTCATTGAAGGGTATGCTTAAAATGGGTACATGTTTTGGCATCTAGATTATACTCCGCTAAATTTGATTTAAAAAAAAAGGGGGGGGAGTGCCTAGGCAGCTCGGTGGGTTTAGCATCTGACTCTTGATTTCAGCTTGGGTCATGGCTCAGGGTCACTGTGTTAGCTTTTTAAATTATTTCCTGTGCTCTGGGAGCAGTGGCAGAAGTCCCCAGTCTGGAAGTGGGGAGGGGGAATTTTGCAGTTGCACATATTCCCAATTCTCAAGTTAGAATCTCACCTCCTCAAGTTAGCCTCTCAGAGGTTGTATAAAATCATGTCACCTTTTTTAGTTCTTTTTTTCTCTTTTGTAAAATGATGGTAAGGATAAGTGCATCAAAATATGGAACAGCTTTGAACTTGGAATGAGTACTGATCATCAGAATGGTAGAGGAGCAGGGATGTCTGGAGGAATTGCTAGAGAGGGAGGAAGGGAGGAAGGTTGAGGAAGAAGAGGGAACTGCTTGTACTTCCTAGGATACAAGCTTTTGCCTCCTTGTGATTTTCTTCCTTCCTTCCCTCTCTCCCTCCTTCCTTCCTTTTCTTTCTTTCCTCTTTCTGTCTTTTTTGCACTTAATATTTTCTCATTTAATTTTATTTAGCACTTAGAGTGTGATCTGAACACATGAAATGTAGCGCAATCCAAGTGTGTTAATGTCATTCTTCCTCAAAAGGCAGCACAGGTTTTTGGCATTATAGTCTCCTGCTGTCAGCTTACTTCATTGGTAACTTAACTACTCTTAGAAAACTTTTGTTTGCAATTGAATGGTTTTTAAGATCTGAAGTTCTAACTTAGAGTATTTATGATTCTTTGTAACCAAAAACTGGTGTTCTCTTCTATCTAAAACACTAAGTAATTTTGATGCACAGGGACAGTATTGTGAATATAGTGAATAAGAGTGTGGATTTGGAAGTCATTTTACCTCTGTTCAGATCCTAGCTTTATCATGTCTGTCTGTGAAACCTTTGGCAGATTATTAACTTTTTAAGTGTCAATTTCCTCATGTGTAAAATGGTAAGACTTCTCTCATAGACAATTGGGGGATTAAAAGGCAAGTCCATGTGAAAGAGCTTAACATGTCACCTAGCACCTCGGAAACATTCAATAAATGTACTTCAGATATTGTATTTTAGGATTTTATATGTGATTGGCACATTTCATGTAATGTTAAGATTTTTTATAAGTTATTTTGTGCGGACACCTTTTTCTAGCATCTGGGATATACCCCTCAGGAGTCCCAGTGTGAGTCCCAGCTTTGATATGTTGGCTTTCAAGGTTTCAACCACTAGAGGGTGATGTTTGATTATGTAGCTAAGTTGTCTGATTTTCCTCTGTGGGAATTAGTGTATGTGTGTGAAGCAGAAATATAATTAGAATGTACCATGAATCTTATCTCTTGTCTAGAAAAGTATACGTATCAAAGTGAATGTGAAGGCAGTCTGGCTGTGTGGCACACAGCCTGTTGACATCAGCATGGATCTGTTTAATGACCGTGATCTTCATTTAGATGGCATGGCGTCTGTTGCTCCCTCTCTTTTGGTTTCTTCTCACTGGTGTACGAATAATACCTTGATAACAACCATTTAAAAAGCTTCCCTTGCCTGCACATGCCCTACCATTTCTTCACTCCCCTTTCACCACAAACTTCATTTCTTGATGAATCATCCTCTGGGTCTATTCCAGTCAGGTTTCTATTCCCACTGGTCCCCCGCAGCCACTCTTGTGAAGGCTTTATGACCTCTGTTCATCACGTCCCAGTTTCCCTTCACAGCACCTGTCATCATTCAGCATAGTTGACCGCTGTCGCGTCTGTAGCACCACACTCACGTTTTCTCTTTTGTCTCGCTGTCCACTTCTTAATCTTCTTGGCTTCCTCCTCTTGTGTTCATTTTCTAAATATTGGCGGGCCACAGTATTTAGGAAGTACTTCTTGTCTTTTCTATATCCTTTTTTCCCTTCTTAAACTTATATAGTCTCCTTTCAGTACCCTCTCTATCTTGATGACTGCCGGATATGCCTGGAGTGCTGTCTTCCCACCTGAATTCCAGACTGTTAAATCTCCAGAGTTCACTTTATACCCACTTGGATGTCTAATTCGTATCTCAGACTGAACATGTACTAAGGAGAACTCTTGATTTGTCTTGTAAACATCTGGTACATTTTAGTCTTCCCCATGTCAGTAAAAGGCATCACCATTTGCCCAGTTACTTAAGCCTGAAAGCTAGGAGGCAGCTCCATGGGGTTCTGTGCCAGTACAGAGCTAGTCAGCCCCGGGCACCCCTGACTGCCCGCCCCACCTGCCGTTCTCACGGTCATAAAGCCTTGGCAGCTGCTGCTGGTCATGGCCCAAACAGCCCACATTCATGGTGCTAGCTGACGATCCAGTGATGGGTCACAGCTTGACACCGGCCAGATTAGACCCGTAGGTGCTCTGGAGCACGTGGGTCACACGCTGAGAAGTGTGAAGGGTTAAAACCTTGTGGGGTAGAATTTGGTGGGAGACAGGGTAAGGAAGGCAGCCGGCAGAGAAATTCTTTTCCCTTCTTCCTCTCACTGGACAGTTTCCAAGACACACAGGTTTTGTACAGTCTTCTGAAGAAGTTCTACAAGATTAGCAGCCATCTGTTTGGTTTTGAAGCTGTTGCCAGCTTAGCAGATGCCTTGTATTTATTCTCCCTCTTTCCTGCCTTCTCTTCTTTCCCCTCACTCTTCCTTCCCTG
>NW_027397065.1:61141065-61555005 GCF_003265705.2 Callorhinus ursinus
TTTTCTTTTCTTTTTTCTTTTCTTTTCTTTTCTTTTTTCTCTCTCTCTTCATATCCAGGTTAAGTTGGCTTTATTTTTGAAACTAAATCTTTTTTATCCTCTCTGTTCCCATTGCTGTCATGCTAATCTAATCTACTCTCATCTCTTACCTGGATCATTCAGGTGGTCTCCTAACAGCTTCCCTGTGCTCCTTCTTACCCCTCTACAGACCATTCTCCTCCCTGGGCCTGACTGATCTTTTCAAAAAATAAATCATGTCTCTGTGTTGCATCAAATCTCTACAGATTCCACCTCACACATGCAATTAAAGTCACACTCATACTGTGGCCTCAGTCTGCCCCTTGCACCTCTCATTCCCCTCCCTCCTCCTACTAAAGCCATGCTGGTTGTCTTTGCTTTCCTCGAACAGTCAGGTGTTTGGCCCTCCCTTGCCTTGGGCGCTTCCCTTTGTCCAGAATGAACTTTCTCCAGAACTTCAGTTAGCTGACCACTTTTTTGTCAGTCAGATCACAGCTCAAATGCCTTTCTAGAGAGATCTTTTCTTACCACACATTTGGAGTAGCCATCGGGTTACTCCCTTTCACATCCCTCCACTTTTTTTTTAATCTGCACTCATCATATTTTAACTTAGGTTTGTTTTCTTTCTCTGCCTTCTTCCTGCATGCAAACATTCTTGAATGGAAGATCTAGAAAAATAGTAGGGCCATTTTATATCTTGTTGAATGCTGCATCCTCAGTACCTAGAATACTACCTGGCCCAGAGATGATGCTTAATAAATATCAAATGAACAAGCTGACAACTGTAGAGCTCATTAAGCTTGAAGTGGTAGTAAATTAGAAGTCTAATTGGGAACCAAGTAGTTAAACACTTTGGCATTGCTGTTCGATAAATGAGTGTGCTCACTTGCTTGGCTTGATCACCAGCTGTTCTTGACCTCGGTGTAGGGCTTACCTCATGCTGCCCCATGTGATCGCTGTGCCCATTCTCTTTGCACTAGCTTACCAGCACACAGTTAAGGTTGTCTTTAAACTGGCTGAATCAGACTTTGGTCACTTATTAACCACAGTGACTTTAAACCGAGTTTTTATCTTGTAATGCTTCCTATCCACCAGCTGCAGTAGGGCTGTGTCTGTTCAGTTTGTTCCAAACCGAAGTTGAATTAAGAGATATGCTGGAGAAGTTATGAGAGACCATCGATTTATTGGGTGCCAAGTTTCCTGTGATGCAAAAATGGAGGAACTGGGTGGTGCCACCCTTTGTAGGCCAGGAGAAGTTTATCAGGGAGACATGAAAAATGAGGGCGGAAAGGGAATTCAGTAAGCTTATGGTAGTGAAGTAAATGTCCATCAGTTGCTGCTTTGGTGGAAAACCCGCTGACTTGTTCCTTTAAACCTTCGCATGTCCTGTGGGCATAAAGCACATTTCACTTAGCAAAGCCTTCAAAATAAAAGCAGCACCATTGAGGGGGTAGAGTGGACTTTTTTTTTTTTGCCCTCAAATCTGTGTGCCTGTGTTTGTACATGTATATGTTCGTGTGGGTATCTGTGTATGCATGCTCCCTAATGAAAAAAAAACAACCAGTAGTGATCAGTGTTATCTGAACTTCTCATTTTGTATTTTGTGATAATGTAAGCAACTTGAGGGGTGGGAGGGTGGGGATGGGGGAGGCTGCCCTGTTTCTCAGGAATAACGCTGTTAGCATTTTGGACAGGACAGGTCTTTGTTGATCAGGATTGCCCCTTGTCTTGCTGGTTGTTAGCATCCCCAAACCCTTGTCACTAGTGCCTCTAAGTCATAATGACAACCAGAACCGCTCTGTAAATTGATATAATGCTTGCCATGGGGTGGTAACGGTTCCTGGTTGAGTTAGGCAGAAAATAGGACTGAAAGTGAAAAGGACATTTGACAAATATGACAAATTTTAAGTGGTTGGACCAAGTAATGCAGGGGTTGGCAAACCACAGCCAGTTTTTATAAAGTTTTATTGGACGCAAACGTGCACATTTGTTTATGTATTATTTGTGGCTGATTTTTGTGCAACAGCAGAGTTGAGCAGTTGTGACGGAGACTGTATGGTCCACAGAGCCTGAAATACTCATTATGTGGTGCTTTACTGGATTGACCTTGGTCTGTGGACCAGCCCCTTTCTCTAAAGCCATAGACTCCTGAAACCTCACACATCCCAGGGTCTTAAAGTTCTTCTGCTCTACCTAGAATTTTAATCTCTTGGTTCTTTCTACCCATATTCCCATTCTCCTAGTCTTGGGATTTCTTGTAATTTCTATACCTGGAATGGTAAGCTGGAACAAAGTAAGAATTAAGGTATTTGCTACTTTTGTTTTAGGGTAAAATTTGTTTTCATTTCTTTCCTTTTTTTAAAAAAAATGTATTTTCAGCATGCTAGTTTTTGTCCCCACTTGTCATGTCTTTCATGCTTTTCTTTGCTGCTTTCCAAGACTTCTCTTGGAGAAGATAAGACAAATGAGGTAGATAGAATCTGGGCTATTAGCACCTTCTGTGTGCCTGGCCATGTTCTGGGTGTTGTAGAGAGTACAGGTGAATCTACCTTTGGTCCCTGAACTCATTAGTGAAGAGAAGATACAAATACATGGAAAATTAGAGAAAAATGAAGTGGAAGACAGCATTGGGGTAGTTGGAAAAGCATTAGTCTTGTAACTGTAAGAGCTAGCTTCTTGGTTTTCACAGGATTGATACCATGTGCCTGTGGACTGGTCCCATAGCTGCTCTCTACCTTGTTTCCTCTTCAGTAAAATGAGAACAAGTAATGCCAATCTTGGAGGACTTTTATGAGCACTAAGTGAGTGGACTTTTTGTGAGAATAACTGTTTATTAAGTGATGGGTATTGAAAGTACTTTGTAAAACCTAAAGTACTTTAGGAACACAAGTGATACTATGTGGTCAGGTAAGTGGTACTCATATGGTCTTCATGAAGAACGGAATTTTAACTTGGTCTTAGAGGAGAGAGAGCCTTTGAATAGTGAAGAGGGGGAGGAAGGAAATCCTAGATATTCATATGTTTGCGCACTGGGGGACCCCCATGAACAAAGGAAGAAATGATATGTGGGTGGGGATTGGGCACATACGCAGCTGAGTGGAACAGAGTTGTGGGTGGGGGGTAGTAGAAAAAAGATTGTACTGATAAGCTAATACTGGAAGAAATAGATTCACTAGTTTTAAGTCCTATAGAATTTACTGCTACTCCATTTCTTAGAATATTATGAGTAGGAGGATTATTATGAAGGAATAACTTAATTTTTCAGAAAATAGAACGTAGCAGATTTCCAAAGTTTTTCATGTTGTCTCTGAAATAACATTCGGAAATATTTAGAGATAGGCTGGAAGCCACCCATGATTTGCCTGAAGAGGTACAAACGCTTTCTTTTTAGATGACATAGTTACTGCTTTTAGATACAGTATCATTAAAGCTTAGTGGATAATCACACCAGGAGACCAGATTTCTGGGCTGTACATACTTTTTGTTAAGAACATTATAGGGAATAGCTATAAAGAGTCGAAATGGAATGGGTGTTACGTATTGAGTGTCATGTACTTTTCTTCCCCCCTCCGTTATCTGTTACATATGAGTTTTTCTAATGCTTTTCTGAGATGTATCCTACATGGTCATGTGGACTTTATACTTTTTAACAAGTTGCTGGATTTAATTTGTTAATACTTTGGGATTTTTATATTTAGCTTATGCACTAGAAAGTCTTCAGTGCTTATTAGGATTCTCTTTTTTCAGATACTGTATCTTTCTTAGGACAAAAGCATTCTTTATTTTTATTGCTAGATTGTCCAAATATGCTGAAACGCATTAGGACTCTTAAGACTACATTTGTAACTGTGGTATTTAAAACTGTGGCTTAGGCAGTGGCAGCTATTTCGTGGCCAGGGCCATAGTGTCCTCGTTTATCCCACAAAGACTGTTTACCGCTCCTGTGTCTACCTTACTCCTTCAGACATTATTGGTATGTGTTAGGTCCTATCATGTTAGGTGCCTACAGCTGCGTGTACCGTGGTGTGCACAGAGCTTCTGGTTTAAACAAACAGAGAAACAAATGTAAAGTTTCAAATTCTATAAAGAAAAATAACTGGGTATCATGAGCCAATATCCACAAGAATGATTTAGGCAGGGGGGTCAGAGTGAGCCTCTCTGACAAAGCAAGAAGGCAAGTTGATGGGGTTTAGCTAGGGAAGGGAGTCCTATTTATTATTTTGCCTTTTGCATAATTTGTGATTTTGTCATATATTTGTCATTAAAATAAGATAAGGTCACTTGCTATAGTCCTGCCCATTTATTTACATGTTTTAATTTGATTCAAGTTATTCTGTGATACTGGAATTAATGTCTAGTGAATTTTATTTTGTGACATTTGTGTGTATGCTCCATGAGTGAATAATATAGATGGTAAAATAATTTTAAATGATCTCTATATCTGAAGTAGAAATTGGGAGATTAAAATTGTGACTTTTTACTTGTTTTAGAAAACAGGTTGTCTAGTGTGGTAAGGAGGAGAGGGCAATTGCTTTCAATACAATAACAACTAAGAAACATCCTGCACTAGGTAGGAGTTGGCATCATTGTTTTAATTTGCTTTGGAAAATGACCTTTATTCAGTGTGTGTCCACCTTGATGTAATTTCAGAGCTCCTTCCTACTGTTTCCGGAGGTAATTGATCCACCCTAAGTTGTTTGTTCTTGTCTTTAATAAATTAGACACTTTTAAGATATGTTTGTTCTTTTGTGTAACTGAATAGTTGAAGTTTAAATGATTACTGAAAGTGGACTTTTTGACTTAACCTAATCCTGTGTCCACATAATTTCAATAAGTGATCGTGACTAAAACTCGGAGCAGTTTAGGATTTATTTTTTGAAAGTCTACTTCTATCTTGTCTCTTGCCTGATAAACTCACACAGGGACTCTGGTCAGAGCAGCATCTCAGCACTTCTTCCCAATCCACTTCCCCTTCCCCTAAATATGTATGTTTTGAGAAAATATGCAGTGATAAGGAAGTGTGTTTTTTCTCTTTTATTGCCTTTTCGTTCTTTTTCTTTCTGAGCTTATCTTAATTTATGGAAATTAGGTTCCTTATGATGAATGTTCGTTGTATGGCTTACACATTATTTTGTCCTTGCTTTCTTTGGAATGCTACTCCAGATGCTAGACAGAGAACTTAAAATTTTTAACTTACCCATTTTTTTTTTGTTTAATTCAGAAAATTGATCATTGTCTAAAAGTTGGACCCTGATTTACCATACAATTGGAAGTCACACAGCTTTCACAGAAATATAATCTATCTAAATATAATCTATCTAAATCAACTATCTAAAACTACTTTCAATCTCATTGTAATGTCTGTGTGAAAGCTCTTACAAAATCAAAGAAGTAAACTAAACTTTTAATTTCAAATATTATATTCTGAACAAAGGAAAGCCGCTTCCAATAAGAAAATATAAACTGAGCCAGAAAAGTTATTTCTATCATGAAGCATTTCTGGGCGCAATTATTGTAAATATTATTAGAAATATAATATAAAATAAGGTGAAAACTTTAAAGTTATTGATGACATAGTTTTTAATGAGGAAATAAAATTATGAATGTTAATATTAGCTAGGGATTTGCTAAAAATGTAGCTGTATAGAAATAGCTTTTAGAGGAGGCGCCTGGCTGGCTCAGTTGGTAGAGCACACAGCTCTTAATCTCAGGGTCCTAAGTTCAAGCCCCATATTGGGCGTGGACCTACTTTAACAAAAAAAAAAAAAAAAAGCTTTTAGGAAACTTTTTTTTTAATTTAAGTAATCTCTATACCCAGCGTGGGATAGAAATAGCATTTAAATTTGTCTTGATATTTCCATATAAGGATGTAAAATTGTGTGATAGAAATCAAATAGAAATCTGTCATGATATTAGTGGAAAGTGATACTCATTTGTGGCTAGTTACATTTTATTTGACATAGAAAAAATGCTATAACATTTCTTCTTAAATATGGTCAACCGTCTTTCATGGATTCTGCATTTATTTATTTTTTTTTAAAAAAGATTTTATTTGAGAGAGCGAGCAGGAGAGAGAGAGCATGAGCAGGGGAAGAGACGGGGAGAGCCAGGGGGAGAGGGAGAAGCAAAGTCCCTGTTGAGCCGGGAGCCTGATGTGGGGCTTGATTCCAGGACCCTGGGATCACGACCTGAGCTGAAGGCAGACACTGAACCGACTAAGCCACCCAGGTGCCCCTGGATTCTGCAATTATGAGTTTACCCATTCACTGAAGTATATTGGTAACCTCCAAATCAATACTCATGGTGCTTTCACAATCATTAGTGGACATGCACAGAGCTGAGAAAAATTTGAGTGCCTGCTGTGTATGTTCCTAGGTGAGTCACACAAGGTGAAACCGTGCCTCCTTGTTTCAGCTCTTATACTGTAAACAAGTGTCCTTTTGTGGTCTAAGTTATATTTCCCACACTCGTGTGCCTTTTTTCAGTGGTTTTGCTGTTTAAAATGGCCCTCAAATATAGTTCAGAAGTGCTGTCTCGTGTTCCTAAGGACAAGAAGGCTGTGATTACAGATTTTACAGAGAAAATACGTGTGTGTTCAGTAAGCTTTGTCCAGGCATGAGTTACAGTGCTGTTGGCCGTGAGTTCAGTGTTAATGAATCAGCAGTATTTATTAAATAAGATAATCTTTAAACAGAAACACATAAAACAAGGCTATATGTTAATCAGTTGATAAAAATAGGACCAGGGGTTTGCAGGAACTTAACCCTGTATTTTCCCTACGAGCAATGATTCAGTATTTGCTAATTCAGTCTTTACAGCGACTTTATAGAACATAACTATGGGAATGAGAATCAACTATATCTGGAATAAAGCTTTTGAGTTTAGTAGTGTTTTAATGTATGCAACTTTTCTTTTTATCGAAAATTTAAATAATCAGGACAAGTAATTAAAATTTACTCTAAAGCTGTGTAAAATCTAAATCTTTCTGGTTCCCGGTTTTAGAAAGTAAGAGTCTGGATAGTAAGAGATCTACTATACAGCCATTTTGTTTTTTAAGGCAGTTCTATACATAATAATACAAAATGATCTCCAAGATATATTAAGTAAAAAGGGCGAGGGAGAGAATGGTGTATATGTTTAGAATGTTACCATTAATGATGTTTTAAAAGATACATAGGTCCACATGCTTATAAATCTAAAGATTATCTTTGACAGGATATCAAGGAACTGGTAACTGGTTGCCTGTGGGAAAGTGATCTAGTAGGCCAGAGGACAGGAGTGAAGGCAAGATTTACTTTTTTTTTTTTTTTTTTTTAAAGATTTTATTTATTTATTTGACAGAGAGGGTGAGAGCGAGAGAGGGAACACAAGCAGGGGGAGTGGGAGAGGGAGAAGCAGGCCTCCTGCTGAGCAGGGAGCCCGATGCGGGGCTCGATCCCAGGACCCTGGGATCATGACCTGAGCCGAAGGCAGATGCTTAATGACTGAGCCACCCAGGCGCCCAAGATTTACTTTTCATTGTACATATTTTGGGGCACTTGGGTGGGGTAGTTGGTTAAGTGTCTGACTCTTGGTTTCAGCTCAGGTCATGATCTCAGGGTTGAGACTGAGCCCAATGTGGGGCAGCACAGATTCTGCTTAAGATTCTCTGTCTCATCCTCCCGCCTCCACCACCACCTCCCCCAGTAAGCATGCTCTCTTTGTCTAAAAAAAAAACAAAACACATTTTTTTTTTTTGAGTATATTGTTACCAAATAACAGATGGGTTTTAAAGGTCAGATGCTTAACCCCCGAGCCACCTAGGCGACCCAGCAGGTCATATTAATAGAAAATCTGAAGGGGAGGAGCGTAGACAAGTAAGTATAATATTTCTTTCTTTCCTCATTGGCTTTTTTCTTAAAGGAAATTAATGAGAATGATATCTTAAGTTATACCATCCTTCCTTCTAAAGTGATCTCATTTCCAGTCAGTTTTTTTTTTTTTTTAAAGATTTTACTTATTTGACAGAGAGAGACACAATGAGAGAGGGAACACAAGCAGGGGGAGTGGGAGAGGGAGAGGGAGAAGCAGGCTTCCTGCGGAGCAGGGAGCCCAATGCGGGGCTCGATCCCAGGACCCTGGGATCACGACCTGAGCCGAAGGCAGACGCTTAACGACTGAGCCACCCAGGTGCCCCTCTAGTCAGTTTTATATCAAGTATAATATGTGTATATTTGACCTCCAAAATATAGTTTTTCTTCTTCAACAATTATTCATAGCCCACTTCCTTCCGAAAAGATAATTGCAATGGCCAGAGGGTAATTTTTTCCAGTTTTGTCGAGATATAACTGATGCATAACATTATGTAAGTTTAAGGTATAGAATGTGATGATTTGATAAAGATATATATTGCAGAATGATTACCACAGTAAAAGGTTAGTTGACATATCCATCACCTCACATAATTGCTTTTTTTGTATGGTGGGAATATTTAAGATTTACTCTCTTAGCAGCTTTTAAGTATAATGTCTTAACAGTAGAGGATTCATTTGAATGAATTTTGTATTGAAACAGTAGTAATCAGTCTCTGAGCATTATGCTACAGAGAGAAGCATTTGATAATTTAAAGACAAAAAATGTTTCATATGTGTGATATACATTAAAAGAAACTGAAAGAATATACAGTAAAGTGTTAACTATATTAACTATGGTTGTCTTTAATTTCTATGTGGGGGCTATGTGTGTGTATGTGTGCACTTTCCTATATTTTCTGATTCTTCTCTATTTGTGTATTCAGGAAATAATTTTTTATGTCAGAACAATTATATCAAAACAAGTGTCATTTACTTAGGTATAGAATACCAGGAAGACCTGATTTAAGAACATTTTGTATTAAAAAAAATCAAACACTTCATCTAAGCCAACCACGCGTTTTAGTTGGCAGCATAGATTTGCGATCTTAGGCTGCCGTAATAGATGTACACGTGCGGATCGGAGAAGGAAGGGACCCTACTGGGATCTGCAGATCCTGCCTTCCCCCTCCTTCCCTTGCTCTCTTATCCGCAAGCTGTGGTCTTTATACCCTTGAGTCCCACCAGTCAAGTTCAGACTTTCTCGTTCCTTCTCTGTAAGTTCCTTTTTATCTTCTCCTTTGCTGACTTGAGTACCAGATGAGGTCCTTACATCTTTTCTCTGCCACCATTCTTTTTTAAAATTATGTTTTGCTTAGGGGCGCCTGGGTGGCTCAGTCGTTAGGTGTCTGCCTTCGGCTCAGGTCGTGATCCCAGGGTCCTGGGACCGAGTCCCACATTGGGCTCCCTGCTGGACGGGAAGCCTGCTTCTCATGGCCTCAGGCAGGAAGTGTAAAGCACACTCCCACCATGTTCACCCTCACCCTGCTGCTAGCCATGGAGTTGGCTCTGTGGTAGACTTATTTTCAGGTGTCTATAGCCTGTTTGTCATTTGCCAAGATGACATGAGACCCCTGAAAATGGAACTGCCCATTCGTATTCCTTGCTAGTCAAGGAACTGTCTAGTCAGGTGAAAACAGAATGTACTTTTTTATGTTCTTCAACTTTCCATTTTCTCCCAAATGTCGCCTTTATTTCTTTATTTCACTGTCCTCTGTTTAAATAATGATCAGTGCATATTGGCCCACATTTTGGTTGTTGTGTTTGGTTTGGATCTTCACATATTCAAGTAGGAAATTATGCAGAAGAACACATGGAGAGGAAATGAAGGGTCTGGAAAACAGGTAACGATGAGTGATTCAAGAGAAGATTGCACATGATATGTCTTAATATGCTTTGAAAGATACTATCAATGGTTCACAACCTTGGTGTTTATTAGCATTTCCTGGTTCAAAAAATATAGATGCCTGGGCCCTCCTCTGAGAATATCTGTTTTAGTTGAGCTGAGGCAAGGATCAGCTGTGTGTGTGTGTGTGTGTGTGTGTGTGTGTGTGTGTGTAGTGTCGTGTATTTCTTCCCTTCCAGAATCTCCCTAGATCATTCTGGTGTAGCCAAGAATTAAAACTAGTCTGTTACATATTTTCTCTTTAGCTTGAGAAAGCAGAATTAGTAGCACTGGGGGAAAGGTACAGAATAGAAAGTTTCAGCTCATCATCATGGAAAATATTCTGGTAAATAGAACTTTCTCTTTCTAGAGATATTCAGGTATACATGAGTTAACCACTTGTGAAGGATGCTGTGAAAATGCCTGCTTGGGATAACATGGAGGACTTCGTCATTCCTTAATTTTATTTAAAAAAGAAAGTTCTGCAGTGCTTCTGCAGATTTGGCATGTGATGTGCTAAGATCAGTTTTAGGCAGAATGAGTTTGAGGTATCTTCGTGGAGATGTTAGTTGACCATATGGCTCTGGAGCTCACAAGAAAAACCTGACAAGGAGGACATCAGTGGAAAGGTGGTAGTGGAAATCACCATCTCTAAACTGTTTTCCATTCATTTGACCCATTTTTTATAAGCTTACCATGTATTAATAGTGATGAAAAGATATTATAGTTCCTGAGCTCATGGAATTTACAGACAAGGAAAATTAAAACTGAAGAATCTTTTTTTTTTTTTAAGATTTATTTATTTTAGAGAAAGTGCAAGTGGGGGGAGCGGGGGGTGGAGGGGCAGAGGGAGAGAATCCTCAAGCAGACTCCCTGCTGAGTGCAGAGACTAATGCAGGGCTCAATCCCACGACCCTGAGATCATGATCTGAGTCGAAATCAAGAGTTGAACATTCAACCAACTGAGCCATCGATGTGCCCGAAAACTGAAGTCTTTACACAATCAACAAGGCAACTTCTTAAAGTGTTCTGTGTCAGCTAGATTGTTTCAGTAGAGCCCAGGATTGCAACTGGATTGTAAATTCCTCAGAAAAGTCCTTTGTGGTACTTCTAACTTGTGTGACAACATTTGCAGACATTGAGGTTGATGAAAAAGGGAAATTTTGGTAGTGATTTCTCAGCCCAGAAAGTAAAATTGGGGAAAGATTTCTAAGATCTCTTTTACTTATATTTGTCTTTTTCTCTTTTGCTGTCCTTTCCCTTTATCTCTTAATTTTTCTTGCTTTTGTAACGTTATTATTAGTGTCAGTTCTTGAATAGAGCTATTTCTTGATATACAATTATTCCTTAGTATCTGATTTTAAAATTTGGTCATGTACTCTCAAGGACTTACTAAAAATATGATACTAATGTAACTTAACCACAGATATCGAGAGGCAATTCAAAAATGGGATGAAGCACTGCAGTTAACCCCAGATGATGCCACCCTGTATGAGATGAAATCACAGGTAATGATTATGAAGAATTTGATTTGCATTATGAAATCTCACTGTGTTGTGTTCATATGTGTTTGGTGAACAGTAATGAACCAAAATGGCATTTCTTTCCATTTTCTTTGTTGAATATGTCTTTTTCAAATTTGTCAACGTTTCCTTTCCAAAATATGTTACCATATTATTATTATTGGTGGGCCCTGGGTGAAATATTATCACCGTATTATTTATGACTCTGCCTTTTGCATGACTTTAGAAATTCATTTATTTTCACAATGAAGCTAACTTATTTTAACCTATGGTAAGATATGAAAAGAAGGCTATCTTTTAGGAAGTCAGTGGTGATTTCTTAAATAAATGAAATGTGTTTGCTTTCCTTGGAAATTAATTGTAGTGGACTGAGCAATAGCTTTATTTCTTCAGAATGAGGATGGTTGGACTCTGAATGATGATATTTCTCTAAAAATGGCCCAGTCCTTAGCAAAAGGTCAGAATAGACTCAAATTTTTAATAGTTTAAAAATAACATTTGAATTTTAAAAATACACTTCTATTATTTTGTGGGAAAGTCTATAAAGAAAATCTCTGAGCACTTGGATTAAGTTATCCAAAAGACTTTAAAATCGCTAATGGAATATCAAACATATTTTGGCAGGGAATAGTTACAATTCAGCCTTGATCTACACACCTTACTGATAGCTTTCAGATGATGATCTCAAACATAAGGGACATTCTTTATCAGCTTTGATTTTAGTTTAGCCAAGAAAACCCCAAATAAATTATGTCTGCTGAATGAAGTGCTGTTGAGGACCTTCATTTGGTTAAGTCTTTGACTTTCAGTCTTGACTACGTATATATTAAAGACAGTGTGTGTGGTAAACTATATGAAATAAATTAATTTGCAACCTGATAACGATAGTTGTGTTACAGATCTTGTGAAATGTAAATGGTCCCAAAGATGATAGATAAAATCTAGCCCTTTCCCATAGACTGAAGCGGTAGGTTCTGGCACTCCCTATTTTTCTCTTTGTATGGTTTGAAGAACGCAGTTGTGGGGAGGCCTGTGGAGTGTTTAAATGATTTTTGTAGCAGGAAGATGTTCATAGGATGGGTGGTTGAGCAAAAAAACACCTGGGGTCCCCTGAAAACCACATTGTAAATAGAATAATAATAAGTGGAATTAAGAGTTCAAATATCTGTGAGCCACCATGGCTAGATCATGACCACCTTATTTTAACCAGATAGATAGCAGGGTTCAATAACTGAAAAGGGGATAGTTTATATTTTCATAGTTATTTTAGAAATAGGAAGAAGAATAGTCGTTCCTGACCCTGCATGGCAAAGGAGTGTGTCAGAACCACTGAGATGCTATATTTACCAGACTAACGTTTCCTTTCCAAAATATGTTACCATATTATTATTATTGGTGGGCCCTGGGTGAAATATTATCACCGTATTATTTATGACTCTGCCTTTTGCATGACTTTAGAAATTCATTTATTTTCATAATGAAGCTAACTTATTTTAACCTATGGTAAGATATGAAAAGAAGGCTATCTTTTAGGAAGTCAGTGGTGATTTCTTAAATAAAATCGCTAATGGAATATCAAACATATTTTGGTGGAAGTGCAAGTGGGGGGAGCGGGGGGTGGAGGGGCAGAGGGAGAGAGAATCCTCAAGCAGACTCCCTGCTGAGTGCAGAGACTAATGCAGGGTTACATATGGTTATTCATTAGTAGTTTGCTAGTTTATAAATATTACTGACAGATTTTGTTTCTTTTTTTTTGGCTATAGGTCCTAATGTCTCTTCATGAAATGTTCCCAGCAGTACATGCAGCTGAAATGGCTGTCCAGAGAAATCCACATTCATGGGAGTCTTGGCAAACTTTGGGCCGTGCTCAGCTTGGATTAGGAGAGATAGTCCTGGTAAGGAAGTTAGATTGTTATAATGACGAAATTTTATTCTGACATGTTTTTGATTAGCTGAACCAAAAAGTAAATAGCCATTTACCATATCTATGCAAAAAGTAAATAGCAAATTACCTCTTAAAAGTATTAAGCCATAGGGGCGCCTGGGTGACTCAGATGGTTAAGTGTCTGCCTTCGGCTCAGGTCATGGTCCCAGGGTCCTCGGATTGAGCCCCGCATTGAGCCCTGCATCGGGCTCCCTGCTCAGCGGGGAGCCTGCTTCTCCCTCTCCCACTCCTCCTGCTTGTGTTCCCTCTCTCGCTGTGTCTCTGTCAGATAAATAAATAAAATCTTAAAAAAAAAAGTATTAAGCCATAGACACAGATCAAAGTTATTATTGAACATCTTTTTCCGTTATAAACATCAATTATATTAGAGTCAATATTCTTTTCAGGGGGTGCCCGGGTGGTTCAGTTGGTTAAGGGTCCGACTCTTGGTTTTGGCTCAGATCATGATCTCATGGGTTGTGAGATTGAGCCCTCTGGCAGGCTCTGTGCTCAGTGGGGAGTCTGCCTGAGAAGCTCTCCCTCTGTCCTTCCCACTCTCGCTCTCTTTAAAATAAATAAAATCTTTAAAAAAAAAAGAATTTTTTTTCGGGTGTTAGGTAGCACAGGCTGAATAGATGAGAATTGACTATGACAGTTACCCCGTTTTTGTTTTTGTTTTGGTTGCTATCTTCCTAAAGAGTGTTTTCAAATCTGATACAGTAGGGCCAGATTTTCTGTTTGTTTTAATTAAGATTTTGCATGGCTTCATTTGCCTTTTGCAGTTAGAAAAGAAAACAATAAATAAAAAATTAAAAATAGTTTCTTTAAAGGCTATGAAATGACTGGTAAACCCTGAATTTAACTTTACTACCAATGGCTTAAGTTATGGATAAGTTGGATTTTTCTGATAAATATATTATTTCTGATTACCAAAAAAAGGTGTTTGTCAAATTCTCAGAAATAATAAATAAGGAATTTTGATGAGAGAATAATTGGTGTCAACTACCTTGTAAACATTATAGTTTCAAATGAGATTCACAGTGATAGAAACCAGACGAACCAAAGTCCATTTTCTTTTCTTTTTTTTTTTTTTTACCTGAAGACTTAAATCATACTGGAATTGGAAAAAAGAAATTCATGGTATTTTGTTTTCTAATGGGTTAACAGGAAAACAAACAAAGCCTATCACATAATACTTTCCCCCCATTTCTCCTTTATTTAAAAGCTTACAAAGCATTATCTCTTTTGCTTGTTAAGTACCTATGGTAATGGGAATAAATCTGTAGGATTTAATGTTTAGCAAAGATTGTCCTCCTGTAAAGAAAGCAAATACTGCAGGTGACATTGTAGAGATATTTTCAGTCAATCAGTAAAAGTAAATTTGTTTAAGATTTTAAGTTTTTTTTGAATAAGGAAACCAATTGTTCATCTGTTATTTTTTTTCCTGTTGATATGGTGCTGTCCATTAAAATTATGAAATTGTTGGAGGGGTTAAAAGTGGTATTTTTTTCCTTATTTAATATAATTTTTAGGGCTGTACTTGGAAAAACCTAAATTTGTAATTTTTATGTAAACTTAAGCTATTCTTTTGAAAGACTGGAATGGTAAGAAAAAAATAACTTTACTCAAAATGTCATAAGGAGGGGTCACTATGAAAAATATATTGAAAGCAAGCTAAAAAATGTTAACATCTAACCATTCTTCCTATATTTGCATATATTTGGACAAAAACACAAGAAAATACATGGATAAATAGAACAGGTAGTACATTAAAAGTCAGTAGGTGGGGATAGCCCCAGGAGTAATTATTTAGGTTTTTACATAGACTTGGGTGTTGGAAGTGATGAATCATTAAATTCTACATCTGAAACTTAATATTACACACTATATGTTAACTAACTGGAATATAAATAAAAACTTGAAACAAAAAAAAAGAGAGAGTTGGGTGTTAGAAAACAATGATTGGCTTAGTTTGTTCTTCATTTTCTAATTAAGGTATAAAATTAGCTTTTTAATTGAGATCTTTCTTCTATAAACTCCCCTCTTAGTTCTGCTTTTGCTGCATCCATAAGTTTTAGTATGTTATATGTTCATTCTTGTTTGTCTCCAGATGTTTTCTCATTTCCCTTTTGACTTCTTTGACTCATCGGTTGTTTAAGACTGTGTTGTTTAGTTTCTGCTTATTTGTGAATTTCCTGGTTTTTCTTCTGTTACTGATTTCTGGTTTTATTCTGTTGTCATTCGAAAAGATACTTGGTATGATTTCAGTCACCTTAAATTTGTTAAGACTTGTTCTGTGACCTGACATGTGATCTCTCCTGGAAAATGTTCTGTTTGTATTTGAGAATAGTATGTACTCTCGTGCTGTTTGAGAGGAATGTTTTGTCTATGTCTGTTAGGCCCCTTTGATCTATAGTGTTGTTCAGGTCCTCTGTTCCCTTGGTGATCTTCCATCTGGGTGTTGGATCCATTGCTGAAAGTTAGGTATTGCAGTCTCCTGCTGTTTATTGCTGTCCGTTTCTCCCTGCAGTTCTGTCCATGTTTGCTTTATACATATAGGTGTTCTGATGTCGGAATGAATGTATTTTTATAATGATTGTATCTCCCTGGTGAATTGACCCTTTTATCATTCTGTAGTGTCCTTCTTTATCTCTTGGACAGTCAATATATGTTAGCATTATTTGAATCTAAGCTCTTGGTGTTAAAGGTAGGCATTCCCGGTACCTTCCTGATCATGCTTTAGCCAAGAAGTCCCTAGATTCTTATTATCTGCTGGCCTGCAGAAGCAGAGCAATGCGTTTGCCTTGTTTGAACTATAATAGCATTACCTGTACTTTAATGGACTTGGAGTCCTCAGCAGCAATTTGTCAGGCACTTTCTTTCACACTTCTTTAACTTTTTTTTTTTTTTCATCATAATCATCATCCAGTGTTTAGGGCACAGCCCTAATTCCTATCCTTACATTCTGATATGTTTTAAAAAAAGATACACACACACACACACACACATTTATTTTATATATTTATATGTTTTAATATATAAATATATATTTATATATATATTTTAAAGAGCTAGAGATAGATATTATGGATTATATTAAATCCACTCATTTTTTTAAAACAAAGCAAACAAACAAAAAGAAAAACTTTGATTTTTTTTTTTTTAACTCCCCCAGGCAATTCGAAGTTTTCAGGTCGCCCTTCACATCTATCCAATGAACCCTGAAATATGGAAAGAAGACCTTTCTTGGGCACGAACACTCCAGGAGCAGCAGAAGGTAGCACAGAAGATTAAAAAGTGTGAAGCATCAGTGGAAGTAACCCATTTCTCACCAAACTCAATTCCTGACTATGACTTTGAAAGTGATGAGATTGTTGCTGTTTGTGCGGCGATTGCTGAGAAACAGAAGACGGTTCCACCGAATAAAACGATGGTTATCGTGTCGGCTTCTGGGGCCGTAGAGACGGCCACTGAGAAGGAAGATGGCGCTATACCACCAGATGGCTCTGTTTTTATCAAAGCCCGATGAAGTAGTGGGAATCCTTTGAATCTGTCTTTTTGATTGCCACTTAAAATTTTAGGCATAGGGACGTTAACTGTGGAGAAACAGAGCAAAACTCCTGTTTGTAAAGTGAGTTTTGCAGATGAGACATATAAAAACGAAATGGTAGAATTACTGTACAGTGTTTGGACTATGCTTTGGTAAGTTGTGATTTAAACTTCTTAAGATTAGAAATCTGAGTACGGTGGCTTTTTAATAAACTTAATGTAATCCAAAAATATAAGCGAATGCATTTTAAAGACACAACTTGAAAAGTGAATTCTCTACTAGTGAATCACTTGATGGCCAGTGTTATTAAAATGCTGACTTGTTGACTTTTGTTTCATGATAAAGGAAGTCGGTGATTTCTTTCCCTCCTTAAGAAATATACTGCTCTTGCTATTTACTCTTCTGTTTTTCTGGTTGCATTAGAGTAAGTCTGTCACAGAGCTTGAATATCTTTGACATTCATTTTGATTCAAAGTTGTCACTTGGTTATATGTGGAATCTTTGAAAGTTTGACTGAAAATGCATGCAAGTGTGTACATTCTAAACATTTTCGAAGTTTCTCTGAATTCTGATTTGTGCTTATATTTTGACTTTAAGATTATTATGAAAATACTAGTTGCCTCCTTCAGTATTAGATATGTAAAATACTGATAAATGTCAGAACGATGGTTTTATTTTTTTAGTTGTTAAAGTGGATAGTGTTCCTTTCCACAGGTAGGTCCTGTTTCAGATGTGCATTTTTAAAAAATGAATGGCTTTTATAGATGTGTCATAACAAATTGTACTACTGTGTTGTCCCAGTCAAAAGCACTTTTTTCTTCTCCTTATTTTAAAAGCTTAAAAGCTCTAAAAATAATTTATCTTTTGCTTATAACTTTCCAGCTAATGGTTTGGAAGTCCTTTTCTAGATAACTTTTTTGCAACTATGCAGTTAATTTACAATTTCAGTTTTAAATAGCTAGATTATATCTTTCTAAAAATAAAAAAGTAAGGATGTTAATGAGTGCCAGTGAATGAATAATTTAGCCACAACATACATAGAAACTGAAACGTGACTATGGTACAATACGTGAGTAGAGAAGGATATATTTAAAGAAATATTTCATTGAAAGGCCACAGTCGTATTCACAAATCAAAACTGTCATTGCTAATGTGAATTACTATTTTTATACTACGTATATTGTAGTACAATTGTATGGACTGCTGGGTACTGTTACTTCTGACACTCAGGAAGCTATTATTGCTGTAAAATTAATTTTACCCTTGTTAGAAATGAAAGTGAGCTATTTTATTTTAAGGAATCTCACCTTAACCTGTTGGAGCATGTGAGGAATGGTCGACATTTTTCTGAGATGATTTTTTTTTTCCTTTTTAAATTTTTATTTAAATTCTAGTTAATTGACATACTGGTTTCAGGAGTAGAATTCAGTGACTCATCACTTACATACAACACCCAGTGCTCATCATCACAAGTGCCCTCCTTAATGCCCATCCCCCATCTAGCCCATCCCCCACCCTCTGAGATGATTTAAAAAATTTTTCCTTTAGTGGAATGCTTACCTCTTTTTTTTCCCGAGTATTGTATTTTCCCCAAAGTTATATCAGAAAGTTAGCTCTGGTTAGAGAGGTTAGTTTTAGAGTAATCCAAAAAGCAAATACTAATTATATTTTATTTCACTGAATAAAGGATATTCTCCCAGGGTAGATACTTGGGCATCTACAGAAGTGAGTATTCACCCTTTGGTATGTTGTTTTGAGTATTGGGTTTTTGTTTGTCATGTAATTTGTGAATAAATAGTTTTTTTCCTGCATTTTAAAGATCTGCCTCTTTGTATTGTTGGCTTTTGAAAAATTAGATTTATTTATTTAATTTCTTTGTTATGTGGGAATAAAATATGTAAAGCACTTTGGATGGTATCTTGCATAGGATGCACTCAGTAAATGTTAGCTGTTTCTATGAAGAACTTGAATTAGTTTGGAGATATTTAACCTCAGTTTCTTCTGATTTTAAGAAGGTAGGAGAACTTTGTAATCTTTATCTGAAAGTGAGGAGTCACTACTTTTGATATTGTAGGACAGATGGTTATCATTTGGGGTTATTCTTGTCATAAAGTCTATCTCAACACTAAAAGAGGCAAGACCCAGGATGGAGGGCGTGTAGCCACAAGATTCTGTTTAAGAACTTAGTGTTTTTCCTGTATTGATATCGGTAGGCCAGATCAGTCTTTTCTTTACTCAGATATAAGACATAAGTTGGAAGACATAAAAATGGAGAGAAAAGGAATAATGAATTATGAAGAAGGAAGGCAGCTCATTTATTCATGCCCCAGAAGATGCTCAGTTAACACTCTTCTATGTGTGAAGAGAAAAATGCATATATCATTTTATAAGATGTGAACTCTGATACACAGACGTTTGCTAAGCTTGTTAACTGCAGTAACAAATACTTTTGAATCTGAAAGAAAAATAGTTGATGCTCATAATAGTGATATAATTAAAGTTGTTTAATATACCCTCTGAAATAACATTAAACAGTATATTGAATATAATTTGTATTATTCTTATTTGAAAATTGTATGGCATAGACACTCATTAGTCAGAACACCACACATCCAGATCATGCCTGGTAGTTTGAGAATCCATGTATTATTCTCTAGACAACAGGCTTTTAGATTATAGAGTGTTTATCTTAAATATGCTAACAAATACTACACAAACATTGAAAAGTCATGCAAGTTATAGATCACAGAACCCAGATTTACTGCAGTTGGGGTCTAGGTACAAAATTTTATGGTAGTAGTCTTAGTGTAAAGAGCTTTTAAATTGATGTTATATGACAGAATTCTAGGGAAGACTAAAAAAGTTTTATCTGAGAAAGCTACAGTTGCCATGATTATAACTGATCACTATAGCGTCTTCAGTTTGAAAATTATGCTTTATGTAATGATGTCAAAAGCTTGTCTTACTGCCTTTCCCAGCAGTAAGAAAATGTTGTTTGTTTGTTTGTTTATATTTCAGACTTTGTGAGTCAGTAGCCTTTCTAAATTGACTCTGGACCAACCATTCTGGAGCTTTGATTTCATGACATACATGTATCTACATGAGTTTTGAGTTGACACAGGAACCATAGTTCCAGGATTATCTTTAAGTCAATTGGAATATTATGTGTTTTTTTCTGAGAGATTTTTATTAAGCCAATGGTGTGTACTTTGTAATTTATGACATTTTAGGATTGAGAAAGTAAGGGTTTGGTTTTTTTAAAGTCGATAATAAAATACAGAAATTTGTAAGTGATTGACTCATTACCAAAGTAAATTAAAATGAAATATGTCACTTTAGTCACTTGCAATTAAATATACCTTCTTGAATGGAAGGGAAGGGGTAGCCCTGTGGCTGGCATACCATGAATTGTGCCTTAATGCATCTTGTATGTGAACTTGCTCTGTGTGCCATGGTGGAAGACAGGTTGAGAAATGTTGATCTACGTTTTGTTGGGAAGGCAGAAGGTAGGGATAGCTTCCTTTCATCCATTAAGCAAGGAATCCTGATCCCTCCCTTCTCTAATCACCCCAACCGCCCTGCAAAAGGTAGTTCAGGATAAAGAACTGGACATGCAAACCTTTCTCCCCTTTCTGGGGATTTGTAATGCTTGCAGAGAGCCTATGTTGTATTCTCTTGCCAGGCACGGCATAAGCTTTGCAGTGAAAGGCTCTCTGCCTCTGCAAGGGGAGCCCTGTGGTTGTACAGGACTGCCCATTCCTTGGTGAGCAGGTCTAATTCTGGGTTAGATACTAGGTGGCCATTATTGGTACAAGCCTAAATTACACCCTTTAACCTACATCCTTCAGCAATAAATTTGATATCTCCATTTACCTGGCTTGGTCTCTCAAATGGCTCAGAAGTCAGGAGGGGACAGGGAGTATTATTTCATAATTCCCTCAAACTCCAACAAAAACTAGTGAAAATTATATTTCAAAGTAAGCATGGGATAAACACCAAATTGGGAATTTTTTCTAACTTCATATATTTTTTAAGTCATGGAAATTCTATTGGAAATGGATAATGTCAATTATAAGACAATATATAAACATTTGTTCAGCATATCCAAAGATATACTCACTGGGAATTGTGAAGGACCCACAGTATTGACCCTAGATTTAATTGGAAGGAAAGAATGTAAAATAAATCATATTCTCTGCCCACCCTGTCAAATTTCTTAAGAGTGTAATTTACATATAATAAAATGCACCCTATAAGTTTACAGTTTGAGGAGTTTTAACAAATGTGAACAACCACACAATCACCGTTACCATCAAGATGTAGAATATTTCCATCACCCAAAAAGTTCTCTAATGCCCATTTGTTGTGAGTTCCCCTCCACCCCAAGAACCAGCATTGTTCAACCACTGATTCCTTTCTGTGACTATAAATTAGATTTGACTCTAATAGAATTTCAAATAAATCATACAATATTTACTCTTGTCGGACACTTTTTGCTCAGCATACTTTTGAAATCCATCCATGTGGAGATTCATCTGTGCTATTGTGTATATCAGCAATAGGTTTTATTTTTATTGCTGAGTATTATTCTGTTGTGTGGTTAAACCACAATTTATAGCTATTCATGTATGTTGATGGGCATCTAGATTGTTGATGAACATCTAAGTTTTGGTCTCTTATGAATAAAGCTGCTATGTGTATATGTTACAGGTCTGTGTGTAGCGATGTGTTTTCATTTCTCTTGGTGAAATACCTGGAGGTAGGATTGTTGAGTCTTATGGTTAAGTGTGTGTGTAACTTTTGATGAAACGGAAACTTCTCCAAAGTATTTGTGCTATTTCGCATTCTGACAAGCAGTGTATGGTTTCAGTTGCTCCATATCCTTGTCAGTGCTTAATATTGTCATTATTTTTCATTTTAACCACTTTGGTGGATGTGTAGTAGATCTCGTTGTGGTTTTAGTATGCCTTTCCCTGATGATGTTAAACATTTTTTCATATGCTTACGTGACATTCGTCTATCTTTTGGGAAGTGCCTGTTCAAATATTTTGCCGATTTTTTATTTGGGTTATCTAATTACTGAGCTGTAAGAGTTTTTCTATATTCTGGATAAAAACTCTATGAGATATTTGCACTGTGAATATTTTGTCCCCATCTACGGTTTGCCTTTTTGTTTTCTTGATGATAACTTTGGAAGAGCAGAATTTCAAAATTTTGATGAAGTCCAATTTACATATATATATATAACATGTATATATATAATGTAAATATATTGAAATATTACATATGTGTGTGTGTATATATATATATATATATTTATGGTTGTGTTTTTTGTGTGCTGAGAAATCTGTGCTTACTCCAAGATCAGAAAGATTTTCTATGTTTTCTTTAGAAGTTTTATAGTTTTAGCTTTTATAATTAGGTCTGTGATCCATTTGAAGTTAATTTTTATGTGTTGTATAAGGTAAAGGTCAAGGTTCATTTAAAAAATTTTTATTTATAATCTCTACACCCAACATGGGGCTCAAACTCATGACCCCGAGATCAAGAGTTGCATGCTCCACTGACCGAGCCAGCCAGGTGCCCTGAGGTTCATTTTTTTTTATGTCCAATTTTTCAAGCACTATTTGTTGAAAAAAACCTGTTCTTTCTTTTGAAATACCTTGGCATCTTGAAAATCAGTTTACTATGTCTTTGCAGGTCTGAGTTCTGTATTCTGCTACACTGATCTATATGTTTATTCTTATACCAATTCCACCCCGTCTTAATTACTGTGGCTTAAAAATTGTAGTCTTAAAAATCAGTGTGGTTTTTCCAATTTTATCCCCCCCAATTGTTTAGCTATTCTAGTTTCTTTGCTCTTCCATATATATTTTTTTCTCTTCTTAAATTTTATTTGTTTTCTTGCCCTTCCATATACATTTTAGAATCAACTTTATCTACAAGTCTGCTGGAATTTTGATTGGAATTGCATCGGATCTACAGATCAGTTTGGGAAGAATTAACTTCTTAACAATGTCATATATTTGAATTCATGATCATGGCATAACTGGCATTGTTCTAGGTCTTTAATGTCTCTTAGTGATGCTGCTTGGTTTTCTGTGAATATCTTGCCCATATGTTTGTCGTTTATCCCTAATTTTCTTTTTCATATTTTTTGATGCTATTACAGGGAATGTTTTTAAAATTTTATTTTCCAATCTGATACTATTACACAGAAATAGAATCCATTTTTTTGTGTATTCACCTTGTAGCCTGCCGCCTTAGTGCTTCATTTATTAGTTGAATTAGCTTTTTGTAGATTCCTTATATTCTATCTATAATAACAAGTCTTTGTGAATAAAGACAGTTTTTGTTCTTCCTTTTCATACCGCATGCCTTTTATTTCCATCTCTTGCCTTACTGCACGGGCTACAACCTCCAGGACAATGTTGAATAGAAGCAGTGAGAATGGACAGTCTTGCCTCATTTATAATCTTTTGGTCTTTCACCGTTAAGTATGATGGCACCTGTAGTTTTTTTAATACATGTCCTTTGTTGAATTGAGGAAGTCCCTGGGCAATTAATTTTGTTAAATGTATTTTCTGCATCTCTCAGAGAAGATCTTATAATTTTTCCTTTATAATGAATTATGTTTATTTTTCAAAGGGCAAATCAACTGCATTTCTGGGATAAACCGTATTTAGTCATGCTGGGTTATCCTTTTTAGATCTTTTTTGATTCAATTTCATAACATTTTTATTAAGGATTTTTATGTCTATGTTTATGAAGAATATCAGTCTGTAGTTTTCTTGTAGTTGTCCAATCAGGTTAATGCTGAGCTCATTTGTAAAAAAGTTGAGTATTTCCATCTACTCTTTTCTCAGTTTCTATAGATTCGGTATTTCTTTCAATAGTGCTTAATAGAACTAGCAAGTGAAGTCATCTAGGCCCTAGTGTTTTCTTCTGGGGAGGGTTTTAAATTATAAGTTCAGTTTTAAAATAGCCACATTGTAGTTCTTGTCAATTACATCACATTGAGTGATAGTATGGTTTGATTAAATTAGGATCCACCAAAAGTCCATTTATTGCATCTGTTGATATGTCTCTTCATTTTTTATTTTTATTTTTTAAAAAGATATTTATTTATTTGAGAGAGAGAGAGAGAGAGAACACATGAGCGGGGTCAGGGTGGCAAGGTCGAGGGGCAGAGGGAGAGGGAGATGCAGATTTGTCGATGATTCAGGAGCCCGACATGGGGCTTGATCCCAGGACCCTGAGCTCATGACCTGAGTTGAAGGCAGACACTTAACCAACAGCCACCCGGGTACCCCATGAACTTGATTTCTTATTATAGATGGGTATGATTTAGCCCTCTTACATTCCCCCCAGTATATTTATTTACCACTTCTGCCTCCATTCCCAGTAAAATTGATTATCATTTTGGCTTCAATCTATATTCATTATTTAATAGGGCTATGTAATTATCACACATAGTTAATCTCACCTCGAATATTATTAGTTTAACTTTTTTGTACTTTGTTGCTCATGGCGTCGATAATTACTTTTGTTGTTGCGTTGTTTTCCATAGATATATGACTAATTTTTCCCTTCATTGTCTAATAGAAATGTAATACTACTCTCAATATTGCCAAACATTAAATAATCTGTCAATTTTTTTTTAAACCTTAGCGAGATCCTAGAACTCCTCTCCTGCCTCAGTCTAGATGTGCGTCCCTGGCCTGCTACAGAGCTGTTGCCTTGAGCTTTTTCATCATGGTTCTGGGAATTCTCTTTGCTTCTCCCTTGCATTGAATCTTGTTTCACCCCTTCTCAAAAAGAAATATTGACCAAATTGTTCAGATTTTAGTGTGTGGACTTGCCATGGTTAAATGTTTTCTGGACATAGGAATGTTTGGCATACTCTTCTTTCTCTCCCATGCTGTGGAATGGGGTAGATGACCTAGAAAGGTAAAGATAGGGTAATGAATGAATGGTAGAGACACTGATATTGATATGAGGATAGGAGGCGCAACTATCTTTCTTTTTTTCCAAAGTGTTTCCAGCCTGCAGCTAAAGCCCCAGGTATGCCCCAGGACCCATGCTAACCAACAGGGTCAAATGTGCTGTTTTTGTTGATTCTCTTTCTCTCTGGTTCCATTCGTTGTGTATCTGGAAAGCCACCTTGCGATCATACCTGCAGTATCTCAGATTCAGGTTTGGAGGTGCTGGGAAAGGCATGTGGTGGGGAGAGCAGTGGAAGAGAGCACACTTCACGGCGTGTTTTGTTCTGAAGCAATCACAAGGACAGCTTCACTGCTATCTGGAAGGAGAGCAAGGCTACTGAACCTTTCATAAGTTGAAACAATATAAAGTGAAGAAGCAATGACAATGAATGTATATGGAAAAAATTTTGAGTTTTCTCAAACCCCCGAAATAACCTCTCTTAGACTTTTTTGATATTGTAGGACACATTTTGCCAACGAACACACAAAAGAACTCCAGATAAAGCACAGATGCTCACGGACACAGTTCAAGCCCTGGCGGCTTGGTGCCGAGAGGCTGAGTGTTGGTTCTGGGGCAGGAAGCTGGGGGACCACTGTCGCTGCCCAGGGCTGTGCTGCCTCTGGAATGGCTCGATGCAAAACCAACACTGAATGCTATTTTTGCTTTTCAACTTTTTGGCAAAAGCAAAAATCTTCTTTGGATTCCTTTGGGTTAGTGAAAACATACTAATGTAGGTCTTTTGCGAGAGTGAAGTGGTGTAATGCAAACCTTGGGAAGGTAGGGATTGCCTGTAGTTTAGGAAAAATGACCATCTCATGTCATGTGGCTATTTCTGCATTAAGATTTAAGGCCAAAGGCATAGCTAACAGTAAATACCACCATGCCTTGGTTTTCCCATGGGCCTTTGTGTTCGTGACGCCAGTAAGAAACCATGGAGAGGGTGGCTGCACTTTGGGAAAGGACTTTTGTATTCCATGGTCTTCTCATCAAAGTACCACTTTAATAGCTGTACCAATCTAACCATCTTTCCTAACACACTTGACATGTTGGTTAGATTGTCTTAAAGATCATAAGATGGAGTTATGATTATCTTTCTCTCCACTGGATCCTATTGGGACCAGGTAGAGTTTAATACCAGCCAGTTAGACAATCAGAATTTTCTTGCATAGAAAGTTTGAAGCTGTAAATGTTCAGGAACAAGTTTCCCACAAGAAACTATCTTCACATCACATAGCTGGTAAGTTTTATAAATAGATGTGGAATGGATGACGAACAATGCTGAAGTTTTTCTTCCTCGGCTGTTCTTTTAATAAACCAGACTTAACAATCAAAAGACATTGTCATGGACTGAATTGTATCTCCTTGAAATTCAGATGGTGAAGCCCTCTCCTTGACCCCATGTAACTGTATTTGGAGGTAGGGCCTTCAAGGAGGTAATTCAGGTCAAACAAGGTCATAAGGGTGGGCCCTAGTCCAGTATGAGTAGTGTCCTTATAACAAAAGAGACATCAGGGAAGCAGGTGTACAAAGAGAAGGCCATGTGACAGCACAGCAGGAAAATGGCCATCTCAAGGCAAGGAGAGAGGCCCTAGGATAAGCCAAGCCTGCCAGCACCTTATCTTAGACCTCCAGCTTCTAGAACTGTGAGAAAATAAATTTCTGCTTGAAGCCCCACAGTCTGTGGTATTTTGTTATGGTAGACTTAGCAAACTAATATGGACATAGAACTCAATTTAAAAATGCACAAAGGATTTGAATAGACATTTCTCTAGAGAAGATATACAAATGCCCAGTAAGCATGTGCAAAGGTTCTCAACATCATTAGTCACTAGGGAAATGCAAATCAAAATCACAGTGAGGTACCACTTCATATCCATTAGGACGGCTAGAACCAAAAAAGACAATAAGAAATATTGATGAGGAAAAGAAATATTGATGAAGATACGGAGAAATCGAAACCCTTGTACATTGCTGGTGGGAATGTAAAATGGTGAAGACACTTGGGAAAAACAGTTTGGCAGTTCCTCAAAAAATTGAACATATAGTTAACATATGACCCAGCAATTTTATTCCCAGGTATATAGAGAATTGAAAACATGTTCACATAAAAACTTGTATACAAATACTACTATCAGAAATACAGAATTTTTTTTAAAAAAAGGGAAATACAGCAGTATTATTCAGCCATAAAAGGGAAATGTAGAACTGATTCATGCTACAACATGGATGAACCTTGAAAATATTATGCTAAGTGAAACAAGCCTGATATTGAAGGCCACATATTGTATGATGCCATTTATGTTCAGAACAGGAGAATCCGTAGAGATAGAGTGGTTGTCATGTGCTAGGGAGAGAGGAGAATGGGGAGTGACTGCTGACGGGCAGGCATGTGGCTTCTTTTTGGGATGATAAGTATGTTCAGGAATCAGCAGTGATGGTTGATTCTGTGAACATACTAAAATATGGGGCAAACTTTATAATACGTGAATTTTATTTTAATTAAAAAAAGAATAAGCCAGAGTCTATATTCTGGATGGTGAACCTCTGAAGTGAAGTATGAGTGAGATTATGCTTTGAGTATTAGTAATACTAACTTGTGAATGAAGCTTAGTTTTTCCTCCATAAACACAGGTGATATATAGTATGTGTAGTATATTATAATATATAGATTTCATTTATATACAAATCTAAGGATTGCCTTATTGTCCATATACATGGGAGAAGAATGAAAGCCTCTTTCACAGGTAAAATATTCCCTGAAAACATTGTTTCTTAGGCTTTGGTTAGCATGGGGAAATGGAACATCTCAGGCTTGGACTAGAAGCTCCTTCTAAGCTATGCCGACCTCAGCTGAGAATCACTGTGCCTTCAGGCTTGTGAAGATGCCAGTCCCGTTTTTCTGACATCATCCAAAAATACCTTTAAAAACTTGCAAATGGCAAATCACAACCTCACTCCTGGGGATTACTCCGAGTATGTACTCATACTGCTACATCAGAGTCACCTAGGAGCTTTTCAGAAGTGTATACACCCCAGACCTACAGAATCAGAAAATCTGTTCTCACAAGCTCTCCGGATGACTCTAGTGCATGATCAAGTTTGAGAAGCACTGATTGAGAGAATTTACAAGTAGGAAGGGCCACAAGCTTATGCTAATTTTTTTGTAATAAATATTTGGGTTCTCCACATGCAGCAAGTTAGGCATAATATCGTCTCCCCGGTACTCTCCTCCACCCATACAAATGTGATTTTGAGTCCACCTTACACCCAGATCTTGGTTTCTCCCCAGTATCATTCGCCATTAAGTGGATCCAAGGCTTTTTCCTGTTGTAACTTTTTTCCTAAAATTGATATCACTTCAAAATAAAACAATTTAAAGATTCCAATTTAAAAGATGTAGACGATGACCTGAAACCCAAAAATCACACAGGTTTTCCAAAACTGATGATACGGAACTCAGACTGAGTGTATTTATTTATTGTAATCTCCAAAATAATTTCAGTTGGTACAACTGCTTCTTAAAACCGTATCACTACCAGGCTCAGAATTTAATTACAACCAAGCAATTCACAAAAACATTTTAAGCAACAAAACATGCTTAGTACTTCCTTGAGAAAGGTCCTTCAAATGTGTACAGCGTCACTGGGTATTACACGAAGCCGCAAGAAGGTTACCCTCATGTGTCCAAGTCCTGCACTCTTTATGTTGTTAAACTCTTACGGCATCTGTGATAACTTCCACATCTCAAAATAAAGGCCTTCATGGTGCAACCTGCCTTCCTCTTAAATTTTAAAGGATACTCTAGATCATTCCTTAGGAAAGTAAAACTATGAACACTTTAAGAGGGAAAACAAGTTGCTTAGACTTCTTTTATATTATACACTTCAATTATGGGTTATTTATTCAGACTTTTTAAAATTCGTTATATTTTTAAAAGTATCAGTGGGGTCAAAAGTAGAAAAAATATTTTAACCAGCAGGTTAGCTTCTTCCGAAATCACAGTTTTCTGGATAAATACATGTAGCATCACTAAAAATTTTTCACTATGTATCACACATAACTTGGAAAGAACTTTAATATTTTGGACTATAATGTTCATGTCTTAAAATAGTATTTTGCTTTATTCCTTTTATAATATTAAACTCTTTCTTTTAAAAATTTATATCTTTTTTTTATAGCTATGAGTCTCACTGTGTATTTTCCACACCTTGGCCTGAACTTGTTTATGAAAAAAATCTAACATCTGCAACTTCAGCTGGTTATACTGGGAAGAAGGGGGTTACCATAATTTTATTATACCTTGTATTAACAATAAACCTTCTCACAGAGAAGAAAATACTTTAAATACCTTAAGTCATATTTACAACAGTAAAATTCACATTTCATGCTTTAGTGAGACACTTAAATCACAAGATAGTCCTCATAGTTTATTGGAATAGAGCCCTTCCATACCTGGCCTTCTGCTGTATGCCAGATATAAAGCTCTGGATGTTATGAAAATAGCAAAACTTATGCCATCCTCCTATCAAGTAGAAAAACTGAGGGTAGATCTTCCCAGCCATCAAGTGGTGACAGAAATCCTGTGTCATAGTGAAGTGAAAACCAATGTGCTTCAGACCCTGGGTCCCCTATGAATCAACTTGACTGGAAAGTGCTAAAGAGCCCAGATGTTCTCTAATGTGAGTTGAAGGACAAACAGCCCTTCTGCGCACAGCGAAACACTTCATTTATGTGTCTATTGCACAGGATTTTATATGCTTCCAGAAATAGCAGAAATAGTGCTGTATTTCTTTCCTTAGCTACTATATACATTTTTCTGATAAGTTCAGTGTTTCATTGGGAAATGTGACTTGCAGAGAGTTCCCCTTGGGGGCAGGCCCAGACCTGCTGCTCCCACTAACCTCGTCCACCAGTAACACACTCTCTGAATCCTGCCCCTGGGAGGAGTCCGAGGTCTCTGATATTCGCAAAGTCCTCAGGGAGGTGGTGTCTGCCTGGGCCGGGCCCGTGCCAGGTACACCGGGAAGCAGATTCCTGCCGCCAAGACCATTTTCACTGAGGTCCGGCATGTACAGGAGGGTCTGAGATGTGCTGCTGATCTCCTTCAGCTCTCGGGAGAGGAAGGAGCGGGAGTGGCCAGACATGGCGGAAGATGTCCTTCTGCTGTCTGAGCAGTGCTGTCCCGAACGGTCTCTGCGGGACCCGCCAATGCGGCAGAAGAGGCACTTGATCTTCTCTATTGCTTTGCTGAGCACTGTCTTCCGCAGAAGGATATAGATCCAGGGGTCCAGGATGGGGTTCACAGCAGCAATTCGGATGGCCTGCAAGTCTGGGTTTTTGCTGATTTCTTGCACCAAACGTGGCTGATATAACTGGTTGATGAACACCCGTACCTGCATAAATGAGATGCCCACATTTAGATTTTGTCATGAATCAACTGGGGAAATAGTTGCATCAGTGTCTAACCTAGTAACGTTAGCTAGCTGCCCACTTTTCTATTAATAAGTGCCGAGTAAGAGCAGCTTACACAATAAGCCTCAGAAAAACCGGTAATTGTGTAATTGCATTTGTTTTGAGTTAGTGTAACTTTAATATTTCTGTAACTATCTTACGAGTATCTTCCTTCAAAGATGGTATACAAAAAATGCAATGTATATATAGGCAACACATGCATAAAGTGTCCTTGAGAAACATTTTATTAACTTTATTTTTGTGAGTGCTTCTAAGTTTTTGCAATTCAAATGAAGTATCTTTCCCCCCACCATAGCCATCGATTTCCCTTATGCCAGTTGCCTTTTAATTTTTTAAATTTTATTACTTTTTCTTAAAGATTTTATTTATTTATTTGCCTGAGAGAGAGCACAAGAAGGCAGAGCAGTGGGCAGAGGGAGAAGCAGAGTCCCTGCTGAGCAGGGTGCCCGATGCAGGGCTCGACCCCAGGAGTCCCTCCAGTTGCCTTTTTATATATGTAAATGAAACTCATTTTGTAAGTCAACCCACCATCCAATCATCACAGAAAAGTCCAGAGATTTCCTTTATTATAGAGTCCAGTAAGAATACACTGGAAACTTTTAAACCACTCTCTGAATCTCCTATCATCCAGTATGACCAGAGAATAGTTTTCATTTTCTCTATAGAGTCTGTTCCCCAGTTATAGTAATCCCCTAGTGGTACCAAGTCTTCCTTCAAACACCTCTTCCAATCTTTTCCCTCGCACTGCATTTCTCACCTGGATTATTGCATCAGCCACCCAAGTAGCTTTCCCACCTCCAATTCCTCTCCTCTCCAATCCATCCTCCAAACTGCCACCAGAGGATTCTGTCTAGAAAGCAGATCTGACTGTGCTGCTCAATTGCTAAACTTTTGGTGGCTCCGGGCTGCTTGCAAACTATAGTTTTGTTCAACAACTGTCAC
This sequence comes from Callorhinus ursinus, assembly GCF_003265705.2. Taxonomy (NCBI): domain Eukaryota; kingdom Metazoa; phylum Chordata; class Mammalia; order Carnivora; family Otariidae; genus Callorhinus; species Callorhinus ursinus. Next base: position 61,172,255 of record NW_027397065.1, read on the forward strand.
TCGGTGAATCCTTCCTGAAACTCCTGGCAGAATCAGTCCCTCCTGGGTGGCTCAGTCGGTTAAGTGTCTGCCTTCAGCCCAGGTCATGATCTCCTGGTCCTGGGATCGAGTCCCGCCTTGGGCTTGGAGCCTGCTTCTCTCTCTCCCTCTGCCTCCCTGCTTATGCTCTCTCTTTCTCAAATAAATAAAATCTTAAAAAAAAAATCCGTCCCTCCTTTCTGTCTATATAGCATTTGAGCCAGTAAATAGCCAAGTGCTGAGAGCACCTCTGCACAGACCAGTAGGGAAGACAGCTGGTTCTACAGCAGTTTGAGTTATTTATGGCAAAAGGCATGTCTGCCAGCCCACCACAGGATGGGTAGGCATAAATGAAGGGAACACAAGGAGACCCTAACAACCTGTTTGCCATTTTGGAGTCTTATTTTTGGCAGTTCACAAATTTTGCTCTTATCCTAATCACTTAGTTACTCATATTCTTTCACGCATTTCATCATTTAAGAGTAGGCACTTATTGTGTGTTAGGCATTGCGGTAAGTCTGGCCACAAAAAGTTGCATTAAATACCACAAACTTCTTGAAGGCAGAGTAACCTACAGTGCAGAAGACAGGAAGGAGAACCAGCTGTGACTGCAAAGTGATTAAATGAAGCGGGAGAAGACTCTAAGGGGGCACGACTAATCCAGATCAGGAGGGGAGAGCGTGAGAGGGCCCCTCCTGCAGGAGGAGGGAGCTTGCCTGGAGTTTTTGATGGATGAGGGGGAGTTTGCTAAATTTAGAAGGAAGGACATAGCATTTCAAATAGAGGTAATTCCATGTGTAAAGTCATGGAAGAATGAAATAATATGCCAACTTCAAATGATTTAATGAAGAAAGCATGAATTTATATAAACTTAAGGATGACTACATTTTACTCCTTAGAGGAAAAAGCACTTGCTAAATGTACACTCTTAAATTTACTTATATTAATTTTTTTTAGATTTTATTTATTTGACAGAACGAGAGCGAGAGAGAGTACAAGCAGGGAGAACAGCAGAAGGAGAGGGAGAAGCAGATTCTCTGCTGAGCAGGGAGCCCAATGTGGGGCTCGATCCTGGGACCCAGGGATCATGACCTGAGCTGAAGGCAGTCACTCAACCGACTGAGCAACCCAGGTGCCCCTTAAATTTACTCTTAGAGTATTATTGTCTAAATCTTACTTCTAATTCCACCAGGATTTTTATAGAAAGATCTCACCTCACATAAAAAGTGGTTTTAAGATAACTGATCTCTGTCTTTAGCAATTATTTAGTAATTATCACTTGCCTTTGGTAATTATTTTAAGTTACAGAGAAGAGTGGAGTCTCAGCCAAGGAGGATGCATAAAAACCATAAAAAGGAGAAGGAACTCACAAAAGCAGAGCTGGAGCCATTTAACTAGGGGCAAATATCTCTAACTTTAACAAGACTTGAGGACATTGCTACTTTACCATACAGTATAATAATTAATACTCCTGGTATATCAATCACTATGAAACAGAAGAGATATTTTAGAAAGATTTAGAACAGTTTAGATAAGCTTAAAATGAAGGAAATAAATCTGCAAAACTCAACTCATGAGAAACTTGTTTCTAGAGGAAGCTAGATCAGTGAGGTGTAACCATACTTCTATTTCTTCCTTAGTGGGAATTCAGACCTTGATCAGCTCAGGTCCATAGTCCTTTTCTAAGAAGTTATTGTTTTTCATTTGGGGGGTTATTTTGTTGTTATTCATTTGGTTTTTTGTTTGTTTGTTTTTGGTTGCAAAACCTGAGCTAAACTTATTTCGGCAGTAAAACCTGAACTGAACTAGATAGGCTATTTGCAGTTTATTTATACTACTGAGTGTAAGTATTCCTGTGATTTGCTTCAGAGATATCGTCCCAATTACATATTATACAGTATATTACTAAAGTGGTTTTCTAAAAGCCAAGAAATTCTGAATTCTAAAACACCTCTGGCCCTAAATGTTTTGGATAAGGGATTATGATCCTGTAAATCTCACAGAATAAAATAAAATGGTCAAATGGCTCTCACTAGCATGAAATTAATACCTTGATCTCTGGAAGATAGCTAAATCAAAGGTGAGCTAGGATAACAGAAGTATATGATGTCTTAAAAGACTTTCAGAAACTGCTTGGATAAGTGATACTAACAAGACAAAGCAGGATTGATTGTCTATCTTTATAAAAAAATAGTGAAAAAAAGCATTTTGGTTTCTTCTTACCATAATCTTTTTTGAGGCACTGAGCTGTGTTTGGTCTACAGGCCTTTTCTTAGATGAAGTGTTGCCAAGACCTGAAGGTTTTGAGGAACTTATCAAGCCACCCTGTCGGTGGCTGATTCTGGTCTGGGCCCCAGATCTCCTGATGAATCCCATGTTGTTTTTTCTGTTCTACAGGCTGGCTGGCTTTCTGTTTAAGAATTATTTCCTGACAATGGAATCACTGGTACAAAGCATGAGGTTAATATATTACTCACATCACCTACTGTGTTCCTAAGGGTAAAAGAAATAGTGGACTTAAATGTGTTAGTATCAGGCCTTCCCTGTGCATAGCCTTTAGGAAAAAAACCTAGGCAGGGTCTGTGAGAACTTGAGACTTATAGCCTCTAGGTGGCGGTGTTGCTCCACCTGGGAGTTTTTGCTCCACAGGCCCTCCCTAAGCAGCAGTTCGCCCGGCCATCTCTAAGACCCTCTTTCAGAGCAGAATCTTGGTGAAGTCTGAACTTTGCATTTCTGAGGTTTTTAACATTGAAATCTTTTGTTGCTGGTTGCCTCTCCCACCCCTACCTCAAAAGAAACAGGATTAGTTCTGAAAGGAGGAAAATTTTTGAATGGTTGTAATGGATATAAAAGGAATGAAATCTGTAGCTATTTACAGGAATGTACTAGGAGTTAGCATTTTATTTTAAAATTTCTATGACGTTTTAGAAAAGCCAGAGAGTTGTAAAAAATTAATAATTGGGCTTTCGTAAGCGAAGGTGATGAGAGGCAAGGAAAGCATCACATCAATCTGTGTCTCACTTCATCCACGGCCCTAGTTGATTTTGACTCGTGTCCAAGGGAATGAAGGAAGCCCTATTTAGAGTTCCATGGGCATATGTGTGTGTGTGTGTGTGTGTGTGTGTGTGTGCAAGCTTACAATTAATATAAGCCACTGAGCCTGGTTACTTAATGTCATTTTAGCAAAGAGGAGCCCATAAGGTAGCAATAAAGACGAATATGAAAAGCAACATTTCAAGTTCAGATAAAAACATTCGCAAAAGTTGGTCAAATTGTTTGAAAAAAAACAAATCAAGACAAACCAGTTTTCCTTTGCAGTGTGTTCTCATTGGAGATTGACTTGAGGTGGAGAAAAAGACAAAAATGAACAAAAGCTCCATGCACTCCATAATGTTTTAAAGTCTAGCAATCTCTGCCTCACTTTAAAGGCTACTTGGTTTGCTCTCCCCAAAGCAGCAGGGATAGGAATATCCACAGCAGTGTTCAATGTCATGTGGGGAGGAGAAAGCGCTTTTCTGGAATTCCTGTCCAACAGGAATGCTTCACAAATAAACATGTTCAGGCAGTTTTCAGTGCTGGAAGAGTGTGATAAAACAGAACCTCTGCATTGGGGGAAAAAGACACCTTAAAACACTTCATTGGATACAAACAACATATATACTCTCTTGCAATTTTAAAAGCGAATCTATTTTTTAGGAGCTGCAGATTTGTGCGTGTGGTTTATCTTTAACATTGGCAGACATTACCGTCTTCTAAAGTGCTTGAAGATGACTAGAGCTTAGGACTCAGGAGCACTGGAGCATAACTTGGGAGAAAATATGATAAATTCAAAACAAGGTGTGAGGACAGGAGAGCTATAAGTGACGCTGTATGTTGTAAAGGTACACACACACGCTCTGAATCAAACAAACCCGGTTCAAGTCCTGGCTCTGCTCCTTCTAATTCATGTGCAGATGATGAAAGTGCTTCGTATATAATGCCTGGCACACAACATATATGCCTGCTGTCCTTGCTTTCTTGGTAACCCATACATGGAAGTTTGGCTACTGTGGAATATAGGAATAATTTCAAAACCATAGCTTAGAAGTAGCTTCGGGGTGTAAAGGATTTGGTATCAAAAACATGTACTTCCTATGTAAGAAAAACCAGTTAGCAGGGAATGTCTAATTGAAAAAGCATGTTGAAATTTTGATGAGACTGATTTAGTCACTGACTGTCAAAGTACAAATGCTTTCCAATAAATGACAAGATCCTAGAGCGGGATTTGTGTGTGCTATGTGTTCTGTTCCAAGAACATAAATGGAATTATGTGTGTGTGCTGTTATCTAACTGCCCTGTGAAGAATCCAAAATTGACACAGCTGTTACTAGAAATTCTTCCCACTTTTTTTTTAATGACCAAAAAAAAAAAAAAATCTTTAAGTAAAGGAGAGTGGAAAGACTTCTTGCCCATGTGATGGTGTAAGAGTGCTCCGTTCTCCTTCCCTCTGGATCAGTAACTAGCCATTTACTCCAGGCAAATTACTTAATCTCTACACGTCTGTCTCCACATTGAAAATATATTTCTGAAGTTGTGTTTTGTTTTTTTTTCTCTACTTGAACTTTCAATATTCTAATGGGAGATTACAAGAATCACTTCGTCTCTGGGGGGAAAAAATCTTGTTAGTAGATGTTCCATAAAACGGAGCCTTGGCAGGTCAGCAAAAGCATGGTGTAAAAGTCCATGAGACCGGATGCCCTCCAGCCCCCCAGCAAATTGCAGAAGGATAGAAATTCCTCATGTGCCTTTGAGAAGACTGAGGAACGAGTGAAAATATTGGCTAGCCCTGCTTTCTTCACAAGTCAGACAAGATGCCGGAGGTGGGAATCCCTTTCATGGGCTACTCTGCAGTGTTCAAGGTTCCAGCACTAACTTGGTCTGCAATTCCATGCTTATGACTAAAACACCGCTTTCAGGAACTGCTATGTTTTTAACTTAGCCAAATTTATTTGAAAAAATAATCAAACCCTTCAGGTTCTGCTGTACGAGTACTCGAATTTATGGCATTGCTCTTATGCCTTTAACTGATTTGTACTCATCTGAAATTCCATCAGATGACTCCACTTCCAGTTTGCTTCCGGTAAACAAAAGTCTATCTTTTTCCAGTTTTCCTCTGCTCTAATAAATCTCTCTTGATTGAATGCTGGTGTAGGCTTTACAGAGACAACTGGTTTATAGTAAACAACCAAATAAACACTCACAGGAAGCTATTTTCCTAAAGATCAATGTTTTACTTGTCCAAAGCAGAAGATGAATCAAACTGGCCATTCTACCCCTAACAGAGATGAATCCTTGTTATTTCAGAGTAAGAAGAAAGAAAGTAAGAGAAGGAAGTAAGCGGTAAATTTGACCTCGGCTTGCCTATGCAAGGGAGAAAATGCCTTTTCAAATCCTACAGCGTTCACTGTTCAGTTTCGAGGCAAAAGATTTGATTTTAATTGTTATCTCGACATTAGTAACTGTAAAATTGGGCACCAGAAGTTGATCTAGCTCTAGTATTTAACACTGGGACCTTAGGAGGCTGTCTTGTTTGCATATTTCTGAAGAATTCAATCCCTTTTACATTTATCTTAAGTGTAGACTCTTTCATTTGTTCAGCTTTTTGTGGTTTAAAAAAACCAGAGACTGATTTTAAATGGAATAGGCAAAATGACAAGAACCACCTTCCCACCAAATCTTGTCATGTAATGTTCCTTGTCAAATGTACTTATGAACCTTCTCTGTTCATTTTAGAAAATTTCTCAAGTTTAGCAGAGTTTCTTATATCCATGATTAATTTCCCAAGCTTTCTCAAATTTCCATTCCAAGCTCTATGTATGAGACGTGTTTTGGATAACAAATTAAAATTTACTTTTTTTCTATGAAACTCAGTATCAAGTGCCCTCTAAGAGCCACTGTAGTTTTTCTTCCCTGGTGTCCAAAAGACAAAATTCGGCTGCTTGTTAACCTTATACAATGTGTCAAGCTTTCTGAAACTCCAAGGAAACTCTATTTGCTCTATTAGCCTTTCGGAAGCATTTTAAGTGTTTTGAAAGGTTTGATTTTCCTCAAATAGGATTAGCAACTAACTTGATTTGATAAAGGTAAAAAAGGTGCTTCATTAGTTTCCTTGGAACTGAAGATAGGTCCAACTGCTTTAAATGTCAGCGTTCAGAAACTTTAAACTTAAATTACAATCTGAGTATGAGAAACATTAAAATACAAGAAAGTCGTAAAAGTAATAAGCCAAGGAAGACTATAGTTATGGGTAAATTCCCCTTTTAACTCTTCCAGTAACAGCCAAACTGTGGGTGGGTGGGTAGTATAATGACCTCCTTGATTATCATTAATTTACAACTAAATTGATTCTGAAATTAGAGTCCGGTAGCCAGAACTAAAGGCTAAACACTGAAGCTACTATTACTTGTATGATTCCTTATTACTTACAAAGGCACATGACTACTTTACTATGATTACTTTTTAGCTGAGCCAGTTTCAATTTTCAGAGTAAAATTACTTAGTATCTACTGTACGTTACTGACTTTATATAATAGTGGATAGTATTTGTTAGTTAAAATGTGGCTAATTTGCAGACTACAAGTATAGCTCCTATAGTGTCTTACCTCTAGCTTCTCAAGTAACTTCAAAGGCTTTGTGATAAATGGCCCCATACCACAGGGGCAGGTCCACTTCAGCCCATAAAATGAATGAAGTTTTTTATGCCTCTCTAGATGCTCCAAGAAAACAATTCATCTGTCACTGTGCAATCAATCATCAACAGCTTCATATGCTTACCTTCATATTTTAGAAGTATGTGCATGTTGCTGAACTAGATGTAATGCTAGTTCCTTAAAGTGGATGTTCTTCTGTACATAACAGCCCCTCACTTTGTCATTTACTGTTCTGTAAAACTTAAGGCTCAGCCGGAGAAAGGAGCCCTAGCAGGAGCAGGGTTGTTTCTTCCAAAATCTCACGGTATTCTGAGTTGCCATTACAGACAGTAAAATATATTTATGTGGCTCAAGTGTGACTTAACTCGGTAAATTATACTGGATCCTGGAATGGTTTAAAGGCCCTTCTGGCCAATTATATTTATTTCTGTTTATACAAATTGTCAAGAAGCTACTGTATGCTGGCTCTCAGCCACATCTAAGTTCCTTTCATTTACACTCACTTTTATCACAGATATAATATTTTTATATGAAAGATCCCTGGACCATATTAATAAGAGAAAGAAAGGAAGAATAGCTCATTACATTTATTTTCTCTTGTTCCCAATCAGCAGAAGAAAGAAAAGTCCTCTCTTTTTGAGTTGGTAGTTTAGAATTTCTAGAAATACAGTGTTTTGAGAGATGGAAAAACTCAGAATCTGTTGCTTTCAAGAGGAACTCTGGAGAAGGTGTTATGTGCATGAGCCGATCAGTTTCTGGTGCATTCTGGTTTAATGATAGGCAAAGTAGAGAAGTAGGTGTGTTTTCAGCCTTTCTGCTTGTAACATTTTAAAAGCTAATCCGAAGGCAATTTTAAAGAAGGCGGTGTCCTAAAAGTGAAGTGTGCCAAAACTCAAATGCACACACTGTACGAAGGCCAAAATTAGAAATGTTCTAGGAGTGAGACATGATGTAATATTATGTGTTTGGAGTCAGGTGGGTCTGAGGTTCATCACAAGCTGCAGAGTTTTGGCTTGGCAGTAACTAGATCACCATCTCTAAAGCCTCCTTTCTTTAGAATGGCACTGTACCTCTCACAGTTGTTGAGAATGCAAATTCAGTAACCCGTGTACATCAGCCGGCCCTTCATAGGCCCCTTGAGAATCCTGGCTTTCCTGGTTCCAAGAAAGAATGAAGGAACCTAACTCTGGGCTGTGCCCTAGTAGGAAATGTGACCCCCACCTGCAGTGCACACAGCACAGTAAAGAGCAGGGAATCTAGCCTGACAGTGTAGGTCCGCTAGATTATTTTAAGCAAGTCACGCCCTGTGTCATGTGAGGGTGTCAGACTAGACCAAAACGCATCCAATCTCTCTAGCTCTAAACTGCCACATAATCTACCAAAACAAACAAACAAACCAAAAGGAAAAAAACTCCGTGCACAAATCAAAGCACCAAACACCCACTGCCCTAAGGAATGGTGTTTAACAAAGAGATCACCACCCCGGAGGTTTCGGGCTTCTGCGGTTCACTGTGGAGGACTTAAGTCACACTACAGCGGTTTCCCCTCCACATCTGACAGAGTGGCAGGTGTTCTCGGAAGCCTCAAGGCCAATGTCAGGCAGCAAGGGGTAGGGGCTGTCCCGGGAGAGAAAGGAAACCAGGCTTTCGGAGAAAGAAACTCGGGGGCCTAGGAGAAAAGCACCTGCTACATCTCACTGGGGAGGTTGGCCTGCTCTGTGAGAAGCCGAGTGTGGAAAGCCCAGCCTGGACCTGGAGGACAAGTTCACCGTCAAGGCACGAGAGGGAAGAGAGGAAGCGGTAGACGGAGGAGGGAGGTGGATGCGGGGAAAGGGCCCAGAAGGGCCGCCTTCCCGGGAGGCCACTCACCACGAGCGGGATGGAGCAGATAAGCACCACCAAGGAGGTGGCGATGAGTAAGATGACCATCTGGATCTCGGCGCCCGCTATTCCGCGGAAACTCCGGCGGCGGCGAAAGTCGCTGAGGCGCGGCAGAACGGGGGAGGCGGCGGTCGGGTTGCTCCGGCAGGGGGCCCAGGGCACCGCGACTGGGCCCGCCGCGTGGTGCTGCTCGGTGCCCAGCGAGGTGCGGCGCATGAACTGGCGGTGCATGCGGAGCAGCGCACCGCACACCAGCACATTGCAGAGCACGGTGGCGAGAATGAGGAAGGAGCTGAAGCCCGCGTACATGTAGGAGAAGGCGGCGTGCGCCGTCACGTTGGTGGTCCAGTCAATGAAGCACCAGGTGTCCGGGTACTGCAGCCGCGAGCTGCCCAGGCCCATGTTGGGCAGCGCGCAGAAGAGCACGTTGGATGCATAGACCGCGACGAGCGTGAGGCCGGCCAGCCGCTTGTCCACGTAGTGGCTGTAGAAGTAGGCGTGGTTGATGGCCAGGTAGCGCTCGATACTCATGGCACAGATGATGCTGAGGCCGGACAGGCTGAAGAAGAGCAGGATGAAGGTGCTGTACTCGCAGAGTGCTTCGCCTCCGGGCCACTGGCCCTTCATGTACGTGGCGATGGTCACCGGGCTCACCAGCAACGTGCCCAGCAGGTCGGTGACGGCCAGCCCGCACACCAACGTATAGAAGGTCGTCTCCTTCTGCTCTTTGCGCGACTTGCACAGCACCACGATGGCCACCAGGTTGCCCACTACCCCGAAGATGAACATCACCGCCGGGATGGTCACCGGGCTGTTCGGACGGTCAGGGGTAGAGGAGGCGGACGCATTGACCCCAGGAGTGGACATGGTGGTGACCCTCGGTACGCAGCCTTGGAGTTCGAGGCTGGGTCTGGGGATGGTAGGAAAGACAAAGGCCCGGTGAGGGGAAATGACCACTTGCAAGGTGTCAGACCCGCGCCCAAGAAACAATATTCTGATGAGACGAGAGGAACAACTGGATCCTGCATCGTGGATTGTAGCCACTGACCACCTTCGGCTACCGAAATCGCCAGGCTCCGGATACTTCCTGCCAGAAGCACCCACTCTCCTGCCATTGGTAATTTGTCAGTTGATACTGCCATTCTCTCCTCCTCCCCCAGCCCTAACTCTCTCCACTGCCAAGATGAACAAGACCTATCTCTAGGGATAAGTGAGTGGTTCGCTCTTATTCCCGACAGATTCTGAGTCAATAAAATCCTCACTCAAAACAAGTTACGGAAGGCAATTTGGAAAGCGCACTCGCTCCTCCCGGGCTCCGGTCGAGGAGCGCCCGCCCACCGCTCTCGGCCCAGTGCCCCCAAACCCTCATCCTACCTGTGGGAGCCGCGGCGATGGGGGCCGCGGAGGACCCCAGGGTCAAGACTCAGACGTCCACCACACGCCTCCAACCTGCCCTCGGTCTCGCCCGCTCAGTGTGGAGCTTGCCAAGCCTTTGTCTTCTCAGAACCGGGTCTCTGTGGCTGCCAATTTTCCGGAACTGGGGTCAGAATGGCAAGCTTTCGAACACTTGGGAGAGCCAGAAGGGTAGCGGGATGGGTCAATTCAACCTGATCTTGGATTCTTTCTTTCTTTCTTCTTTTTTTCTTCCGTACCTTCAAAGACGGGACCAAACTTTGAGGAGCCCGCAGGTCCGGTCCCCCGGCGGACAGCGCGCAGGTGTGGGGCCGCGCGCGCAGGTGGCACGGAGCCTCAGTCCCGGATTCGGGCCGCGGTCCTCCTCAGCCCTGGGCAGCACGGGCGGCTATCGGGGCTGGCGGCTGACACTGAGGGTGCTTCCGACGCCCCAGGGGCGGTTTGTGGTCCGCTCGGCCTGAGGTTCTGACCTGGGATCTTTCATCTTTTTCCTCCTGGCTGCAGGGTTTCGAGCTCCGCTCTCGCCCTTCCAGCCTCTGTACAAACTTTTCTCCTGCTCCAAGTTTCCCTGGCGGAGGCGGGGCCACACAGTGCGCGGCCCGGAAGCCCATTGGCCGGCCGGGAAGGGGGTGGGGCGTGTGTTCCGTTCTCTGCGCCGCGAGGCCGCGCGCCGGGCTAGGAGGCGGGGCTTCGAGCTGCGTGCGAGGGCCGGCTCCCCGCGGCTTGCCCCGCCTCCTCGGGGCTGGGGTCGCGAAGACCCGGGCGCGCGCCTCAGGCTAATGTTCCGAGTGCCGCCGTCGGCGGGGACCTTGGGAGGCGCTGGTGCTCTTAGCCACTACGAACTCGGCTTCCAGAGGGGGCTAACTCTGAAACCAGCATCTCTTCTCCCCCATTGCCTCCGGCTCCGAGTGAGCTATTTCTCGCACCTTCTGCACGTGGATCTCAACACCTGGGCGCTGGGAAGGGAGGTCGACTGCTTTAGAACTCCACCTTAGAGCGGCCCAGGTGTGTGTGTGCGCGCGCGGCCCCGGGGGAGGTAGGGTGGAGAGATGCGGTGCGCGCGCGCGGCTCCGTGTTCGAAGTCGGGAGAGCGGTCACCGGACCGGGCGGGTGGATGGGCGGGCGCGTGCCAGGTTTGGGCTGGGGAAACAACGAAGAATCTATCCTTCGAAAGTAATTACAGTCCATCCAGGAAAGTAGTTGGTTGGCAGTGCCCAGGCTGTGGGCTTCGCTCTGTTGGGCATTCCCGGGCAAAAAAAAAAAAAAAAAAAAAAAAAAGGAAAGAAAGAAAAAAGAGAGAGACGGGACCACAGCCTCTCCCGACGCTGGTGGCGGAGCCCTGCGGCCGTGGAGACAGATGACCCACAGGTACCACGTGGGAGAGTTAGGATGGGAGGGCTGTGTACCCGCGGAGATCTTTCTCCTCCTCCCGGGAACTACTCCTCCCAGTAGGAACCGCAGCCTGAGCTTCGAGCCTTGGCCCTGTTGTATTCACGTTGGATACTTTTACCACGAATCCTTTGAACGGCTGGCAGATGGAGGGTGCGACGGGGAGTTGAAAGTTTTTCCAGTGAAGGAATTCAACAGTCATTATCTCCACGATTAACTCTTGGAACCGCCTCATTGCTCTACCTTTTTTTAATTTAAGTAACAGTTTGATTTATTTGGTGGTGGGAACAGTGTTTTTGGAAGCTCATTATTCACTTCTTTGCAGTCTGGTTTCTAAAATCAGGACTGAAAACAAAAAAGAAACGGTTGCAAAACTCCATGGTGTAATTATAACTGCTTCGCCGTTTTTTTTGTTTGTTTGTTTTTTAAACCAGTAAGAGATTTTGTGGGCTTTTTAAATTCCTAGAAAAATCTATTTCCAAGTGCCGGATAGATGCATTTTAACATATTGCATCCCCTTATAGATTAAGCAAATAACTCGATTCTTTTATGTGATAAGCGGGTATTCATTCCTTAAATGTTATTTCATGAATAAACAAACCTCCTAAGAATTGATCTGGTTCTCCTGTTACTGTCAAACGGCACAGTAACAAATGAGCAGTAGAAGAACCAGAGAGGGCATTCCAGACTTCAGCTAATTACAGGACATGAAATACTTGGAATCACTTTTAAAGATACCATATGGATATACTAATATAGCATTATTCTATTGTTTATGCTATTTCCTCATGAATATCAGCGATTTGGAAGGAATCTATAAAAATAATTGCTGGCAATTGGTCAGTTTCTCAGTCTTCTCTCAATCACCGTAATAACCACTTCTGTTGTCTATGCTTTCCTTGAGTAGGGTTGGTTGTGTCAGCACTGAAAACAAGTCAACACTAGGAAAAGGAAACTGCACACTCTACCCCCATTCTTCCCTACCCACATTACATCACTATCACCCTGTCAGGTGGTTATCAGTAAATATATGAAGGGGAGGTGGGAAGTTCCACTTACACTCATTTTATGTTAATAAAAATATTTTTTCCAGTTTTCTTTCCATTTGAAGTTTCTCAAATGGAATACAGGATTGGTACTTGTTAAAATTTTTTTTTAAGATTTTATTTATTTCTTTGTCAGAGGGAGAGAGAGAGAGTATACAAGCAGGGGGAGTGACAGGCAGAGGGAGAAGCAGGCTCCCCGCTGAGCAAGGAGCCCAATGCAGGATTCCATCCCGGGACCGTGGGATCATGAGCTGAGCCGAAAGCAGATGTTTAACCAAGTGAGCCATCCAGGCATCCTGGTACTTGTTAAATTTTTAAGGATGAAGAGTATATTAAATATAACAATTGAGGCACACTGCTGAAGTGATTAGTGAGGTTACAGGTTTTAGCATGTCATTGATAAGCTGGGCTTCTTATCAATGGAACTATCTTTTTTTACTGGTCCTTTAAATTTTCTTTCCACAGTAGTTCTAAGAAGATTGATAGAGATGAGAAACGAGGACAGCAGATGAAAAAAATTGAACGAGGTTTACCTGTACCCTCTTTTGGTGTGTGATTCTTAAAGCTTAAGTTTAGCCTTCAGAAGTAGAATTTGAAGGTTAGGGAAACAATTATTTTATTTTCTTAATTTGGAAAACTGGGACATTGTAGTTCAATTGCCCTTACACTCTGCCAGGAATCTACATTGCAAAAGGAAATGAAGGATTTTCATGAACATGTAGACAATTCTTGTCATTGTTTGTATATTTTAATGAAGAGATTTTTATTCTAAAAATTGTTTTCTATCCTCCCTTGCAGTTTTCACCTCAATCCCTACTTCTCTGCACTGGAAGACCTGAGTTCAATTCTTTTTTTTTTTTTTTATTTGTCAGAGAAAGAGAGAAAAAGCATGAACGGGGGAGCGGCAGGCAGAAGGAGAAGCAGGCTCCCCAAAGAGCAGGGAGCCCAATGCGGAACTCGATCCCAGGACACTGGGATCATGACCTGAGCCGAAGGCAGATGCTTAACCCACTGGGCCACCCAGGTGTCCTCTGGGTTCAGTTCTTTAGAACTGTTGTTAAAGCCTCTCTGGAGATTTGAACTAGTCTAAGAATTGCCTGACTGATCAGTGTGATTGCTTTGTTTTAGCTAATTATTTGACTACTCTTTTGAGTAAATACCCGAGGGTGAGAACCTGTTTAAAAGCAAAGGCTGCTTGGAGGCTACCAACCACATTCCCTTTGATTAAGTTGAATCCTTCTTGGATCAAAGGAAGGGGTAAGGAAGAGGTAAAAACTGGGAGGAAGGCAGCAGGATACATCAGATCTGGCCTGGATCCCTACCTAAGCCTAACCTGGCCAGACCTTGGAGCATTCCTAAAGCACTAACATTCATGAAACAAATCTGAGCAAATTTGTGTTTGCTGTCACTCTTTCCTGACAGGCCATGTGGATACTAAAAACAGTGAAAAAGGCATCTATCTGGTGCAAATAACACAGTGCCCTTGGACACATTTGTCTTCCATGTGTTCACCCAGTTGGTTCAGTGGATGACAGGTATGGCATTAACCTGACCTTGGGCATGAGGAGAGGTCTACCGTTGTGGCTGTGGCCCTCTAATGACTGCCCTCCCTTTTCAGTGGTATATTTCAAATGTGTGGTCCCCAATTATTACCATTTTCTGATGAATTTTAGGCTGAGTCTAGTGCCTGGAGTTTGTACACATGTCAGTACTGTGCTTAACTCGCCAACATCTTCGTGTGGTGATAAATTAACTGCTGTCAAGGCTGGTTGCCATCAACTGACTCCTTCAGGTTCTTCCTTCTCCAGCGGTTTTACTCCTCAAAGTGATGGCTTTCTACCCTTTTTATTTTTCCCCTCTTTTTTCTCAAGTATTTCTACTGCACTCCCATTGTGGATAGGCCAATGGGCAAAGAAAGTGGATTGATTACTTAGTGTTGCCCATTCTTGAGGATTTAGGTGGAGAGGGAAAGCCTTACTAGTTCAGGAGTCTTTTCTATAGGAAGATGGGCATTCTGATTTATATTTCAGTTTCTTCTCACACCCACCTGTCTCTCTGAGGCATCAGTCTAGGCCAATTGAAAGGAGGAACCTGTGACTTGAGAGAATCCATCACTTGAGTGTGTATGATGCTTAGTGAACCCCTGCAACAGAAGTTCAGAGCTCTTAATTGGGGAGCAGAGGGCAAAATGAAGTAGGATTTCCATTTGTTGACATTCGAACCAAAATTTAGTCTCTGGCCTGGCCTGCTCCTTGACCTCCAGCTTAATGGGTGTTAATCACAAAGCACGCTGAAGTTCCAGATTGAAATTTACTGTAGTTTAAGAAGGTCCGGAGATAAGAAAGTCTGAGGCAGGTCACCTTCTTCAAAGTACATGAATTAGATGGACAGCTAATTTTATAGGAAAACTTAATCTTTTTTTTTCTTTTTTAGTAGCTACAGTGTTTGATCTAACAAGAAATGAGATTATTCACATAAAAAAAGCAATTTTAAATATGATTTTCTGATGCCAAGTTATTTTGAGTGTCTGTTTTCCTATAAAATAATAGATTATATATTGAAAGAGCTATAAAATTTACCTAAAGCATTTTTGCAGAAAGATTCATTCATTGAATCTAATAGAAGAAAAGCAAGTACATTTTGAGGTTATCTCATGTGAGGGCAGAGCATCAACTATGGATTTTTTTCTCTCAATCATGAATTAGTATAAGGTGTCAATTGTTAAGTAAAAAAATTTGTGAAATTTTAGTAGCTGAAAGAACAGGATATGCTTCTCAAAATTGTCTTGCTGTGTTAATGATTTGTCTTCATCTCCGATCATATTACACCAGTGTTGCAATGTTTTTTAAAAGAACAGTGGCAGTGCATTGTCTAAAGTGCAGTTCACTCTAAAGTGTATATGTTTAATTTAGACTTTATTGGTTTTTTAAAAATTATTTTATTTTTAAGTAATCTCTATACCCTATGTGGGGCTTGAACTCAAAACCCCGAGATCAAGAGTTGCATGCTCTACAGACCGAGTCAGCCAGGCGCCCCTAATTTAAACTGTGATAGCGTTAGTTCTTAACTGAGTATTCTACCTATGGATTAAAATACTTTTTTGGGGCCAAACAAACTATAAAAAGAATTACTTAGTTTTGTCTTGCTTTTCCTGGCTTGCATCTCATCTTTTGTTTTGTTTCCCAAATTGAACACTTTAAAAAAATCCCCCCAAAAGGAAAGAAATAAAATATATTTTCCTCTTGAGGAGGTGGATATACACTAGATAAGGTTTTTACCTGGATGCCCATAATTTCAGAAATCCTGTTTACAGACTCCTTTAGTTTCTTACACGCTGTGCGGTCACCTGAACTTGAAGGCGTGGTGCTAGAAATTGCCCATTTTATCAAGTGTCCATAAATCCTAGGTTGTCGGAGAAAGTCCCGGGATCTCTCTTTTTGGCTTAGGTGACAGACTATTCAGCTTTTAACCCCAAAGCAAATCTTTTAGCTTTGCCAACGTTGAGTATTAACAGAGGAAAGGTTTAAAGATATATTTTTAAAAACTCAGTTATTTGTATTTTTCAAGGATTTTCCCTTGCTGTTTTTTTTTTTTTTCAAGATTTTATTTATTTATTTGACAGAGAGAGACACAGCGAGAGAGGGAACACAAGCAGGGGGAGTGGGAGAGACGGAGAAGCAGGCTTACCGCTGAGCAGGGAGCCCGATGAGGGCTGGATCCCAGGACCCTGGGATCATGACCTGAGCGGAAGGCAGACACCTTAACGACTGAGCCACTCTGACTTTTTTCCCCTGCGTTTTCTTCTTTCTTTCTTTTTTTTTTAAGTTTTATTTATTCATGTAATCTCTACACCCAGTGTGGGGCTTGAACTCACGACCCCAAGATCAAGAGTCAGATTTTCCTCCAACTGAGCCAGCCAGGCTCCTCTCTTGGTGTTTTTCTAAGATGAGATCTGTACAAGAGGGTTAGAGGGTTGCATCTGCTGTTTTACTGATTTGCACAAACACCACTTTTAGAGAAAGAGGTCTGAGATCTGTAGCTTTAGAAAAGCTGTATTTATCAGAAATTCCTATTTCAGGAATTTGTCAGTTCTGCCCAAGTAACCCCTACACTGCTGTGTGGAGGTTGTGGAACTCTTGTTTATTTTTAGAAATTTGAGGGAATCATTTCCCTTGCAGAGCCAGTATCAACTCTATAATCCCTGAGCTAATGTGTTAATTGTAGTGGCATTTTAAGCTTTGGGCAAATGCTAACATCTCATTTCCCCCTTCCAGCCATCATAATGATAAAAGCTTTCCTATAATTCAAATGAAGGCTCACTATTGAGAGCTTTTCTTTACATACCCCCTCCCTGCTCTGCAACAATGGGTCCCCACCACGCCTCCCGAGAAGAGCCATCCCCTCTTGAGCCTTAAATCCACAAACCCTGGGATCTCGACAACCAGGATTCTAGACAGCTTCAGAAAGAAGCCAAGCAGATCTTTCCTCTTTTTCTCCCCACCCTTTCCATTTCCCTATCAACAATATCAATAACTAACATTTATTAAGCACTTACCATGTACCAGGCAATGTGCACAGTGTTTTTGGTGAATTTTTTTGCCCTATGTTACAAATTAAGATACTGAAACAGAGAAGTTAAGTAATTTTTTTTTAAAGATTGTATTTTTAAGTAATCTCTACACTCAATATGGGGCTCATACGACCCCGAGATCAAGTTGCATGCTCCACTGACTGAGCCAGTCAGGCACCCCAATTTTTCAAGGTCACAGAGCTCGTAAGTGCTGTGATAGAGAGTGCAGGTTATTGACCACTGAATTACAGAGGCTCCTTCCCCAGCACTGGGCAGGGGCCCACTCCTAAACAACTCAGCCCGTCCCTTAAAAAACAGACAAAAAGGTTACCACATTTTAATAAAGGATACAAGTAAAACTTCTCCGAATAATACTGGTATATTCAGTCTAAACACCTGCCATCCCTGTGCCTCTAAGAAGCAGGTGCAAAAAGCAGGAAGTAGAAAATTCACAGTTTCTGATTTGAGTTTATAGGCACTTATTTTAATTTTCTACTTTATGTTGAGTAGTTTATCACTTCTGCAACTTGCAAGGGGATCAATAACAATTTCTAAGACATTTAAATGATGGGATACTTTTTTTTTAAAGATTTATTTATTTATTTATTTATTTGACAGAGAGTGACACGGCGAGAGAGGGAACGCAAGCAGGGGGAGTGGGAGAGGGAGAAGCAGGCTTCCTGCCAAGCAGGGAGCCCGATGCGGGGCTCAATCCCAGGACCCTGGGATCATGACCTGCGCCAAAGGCAGACGTTTAACAACTGAGCCACCCAGGCGCCCTGATCGAATACTTCTTTATGAAGCTCTGGCTTACTCTGTTCACAGACAGGGCCCAAATCAACTTTCCTGCATAGGTTGAGCTAATAGCAGAGAGTGGTGTCCAAAGATGAAAAAGCATTGATCAAGTATAAAGTATAAGCCATATGTTATACTGAGCCCTTTATATTTATCTTAAATAAGCTTATGGTAAACCTCCAAGGGAGTTGGCATTATTGCCTCTGCAGCTCTATCAGGATGTAAAGTCAGTAGGAAAATCTGCCATTCATTTGGTACCTCTCTTTTATGGGAGTGGTGTGGGAATGGGCATAATCAAGAAAGATTAGCATAACTCAGGGATCGGGGTGGGGGAGAAATAGATCATCTGTCCCTTTTTGTCTTTCTAGACTCATTACAGACATTACTAATCAATAGCATCACTCTTTCCTTTAAGGGCCCACCACCAATTTACTAGCAATGGCACAAGAAATGAAACTCATTTGCCATTCTCGATCTAGCATGTGATGTGTACGGAGTTGGCTTTAAGAGAACCTAATAGATGGTGACGATATGTGCATGTGGTCCTTTTTGCCCAGATTATGGAAGGGCTATGAAGACCTTTTATCAGGATTTTTTGCTTTGGAGGGCAAACTTTGTATAAAGAGAATGTGAATGGGTATAGCAGGAGAGAGATCATGATCATTAAATATGTAACTAGAAGAAAAGCTCACACAGGATAGAGGGTCTTGCAAAGCACATTCACCTATTAGATACTTCAAGAATGTCTGGAATGTATCTAATAGTGTAATAAATGACTTTATGCAGAATACCCACATTTGCAAGTCGGGGAGTAGCAGGACACAAACTGAAGAGGCAGAAACAGATGTGCTTGGGTCAAACTGTGGCGTTTAAGTCTGAATGTTTTCAGCTCTAACTGACTAAACCTTCCAGGACCTCAAATAGAATTTTGGGAGCCAAGTAGGGAGTAAATGATTGAAAAAAAGATGAATTGCAATCATTAAAACCTAACTTTATTCAGTAGATACTATGATGTCTAAATGTACACAAAAATGAATATTTGGAAAATTGAATTATGTAAGACCTGTAGCATAGAAGTTTGCTAAAATAATAGAGCCCTTTGGGACTATTTCCCTGAAGGATCAAACATTTATTAATTATATCTATTTTATCTTTTGCTCTTGTGTATTTTAACAGTTCTCACTTGTATAAAGTAGGATATATATTTTTAATTATATTTCTACAAATTGAACTCTTGTTTATCTCCTTTATCAAAAGGGTAAAATGCTATTTATTCATTATGAATGCAGTGCAGTTTACAATTTTAGAACTAGAGAGAGGAGAAAACCCCATTTTTAGTTTCAGTTTGTACCTACTTTAAATTCCAGAGGATTGAGCTTATTCAGGCTGGTTATGTTGCAGCGCATCCGTGTTAGATGTGTATACTTGAAAGAGTGAATCATTTTCCTAAATGTTTTCCTGACCTCCAGTGTTTGTTGAGGAACCTCAGAAGAATACAGCTTTCTAGTTAAATAAATATTTCTGAACAAGAGAACAGAACACATTCTATAGAATAAAAATTCACTTGAGGGCCACCTGGGTGGCTCAGTCAGTTAAGTGTCCAACTCTTGATTTTGGCTCACGTCATGATTTCAGGGTCACGGGATCGAGCCCCACTTAGGGCTCATCCTGCTCAGCGGGGAGTCTGCTTGTCTCCCTCTCTCTCAGCCCCTCCCCCTATTCTCTCACTCTCTTTCTCAAATAAATAAATACATCTTAAAAAGATTCACTTGATAAGTTGATGACCTCTGTAAGGTGTGGAGGAAGAATATATTGAAACTTTGGTTGTTGGGAAATAGTATTTAAGAGTAATAGAATGGTCTGAATTGGTGTATGATTAGATGAAGACACACTTTCTTCTCAACACATCAGCATTTAATACTCAATTTCATTAAAATGAATACTGAAGAAAGGGTATTAGCATTTTCTTTGCTTTGAGTCTTAGTTCTTAGTTTTATTTGAAAATGCAGTAGAAAGAAATATTCATATACTTTGGCTTTAAAAACATTAGTTTAAAACAAACAAAAAGCAGAATCAGACAGAGAACAAACTGATGGTAGCCAGAGGGAAGGGTGGTAGGGGGATGGGCAAAACGGGTGAAGGGAAGTGGGAGATACAGGCTTCCTGTCCTGGAATAAATAAGTCACAGGAATAAAAGACACAGCAGAGGGAATATGGTCAGTGACATTGTGGCAGCATGTTATGGTGACAGATGGTAGCTACACTTGTGGTGAGCAGAGTATAATGTGTAGAGAAGCTGAATCACTGTGCTGTACACCTGAAACTAACATAACATTGTCAACTCTACTCAGATAATAAATATTTAAAAAAGCATTAACTATGGGATATTTTCTCCATGATAACCCAAACACGTAAAGATAAGAATACCTAAAGAAGACAAAAATCCAGTGTTTTTTTTTTTTTTTAAGATTTTACTTATTTCTTTGACAGAGAGAGACACAGTGAGAGCAGGAACACAAGCAGGGGGAGTGGGAGAGGGAGAAGCAGGCTTCCCGCGGAGCAGGGAGCCCGATGCAGGTCTCCATCCCAGGACCCCGGGATCATGACCTGAGCCGAAGGCAGACACTTAATGACTGAGCCACTCAGGTGCCCAAAAATTCAGTGTTTTATATTGAAGCATTTGAAGGGGGGAGTGTGGGAAAAAGGAAAGGAGGGGAAGGACCAAGGAGAGAGAGAGAAAGAAAAATAGAAAATGACTGGGTGGTAAATCAGGTGCACATTTTCTCGGAGTCACACCCATAGATCAAACCTGATGTTATGGGCATGTCGCTCTTGAAGTTCCATCTACAAGCCCTGAAGGTAACAAATACAAACCTGAATGGAAAGCGTGTGTGTCATTAACTACTATTAATAATGTAGAAGATTTCGATAACTTGTTAGAAGTTATTTATATTCTTTTAGAATGCCCAATATCATTGCAGGTGTTTCATTCTGGACAAGCTGAGTTACCTTTTGGAGAGACCAATCCTTTGACAATGACAGGAGGAAATATGTTTTCCTACCTATTCTTTTTTACCACTATAAAAGTATTTTGAACATGCTAATAGGGATACAGTATAAATTATTATTTACAATATCTATTTGTATAATTTATGGACTCAAAAAGAAAAGCTAACTTTTGAAAATTAATACGGCATAGAACCTGTTTTCAATACCGATCCTGTCTAGAAGAAAGGCTTTCATGGTCAAATACGTTTTGGAGATGCTGTACTCTATTCCCCTGTTAGAAAGTCTCATTGCATATTGTTATAAAAGGCCCTGAGGTGTCTGACAATTTAAAAAATTCAAAACTGTTTAACTTTGTTTTAGTTAATTTCCCCCAGGTTTATATGATCATGCATTCTTTCATCAGTAATACCTATTAACATAATACAGATTAGAATTCCTTGGAATTCACTCAGGGGATCTTTCCTGATATGCAAAGGATAATTTATTATTTGGGGGAGTGGCTCAGAGACAAATATTGTAATTACAGTAGATATGTATTTATTTTTATGTGTTAGGAAAATGCATATCTCATTCGTGGTTTTATGGATACTGTTGCTTAGACTGAAGCTAAGTTTGTGTATGTGAAAAATAAGTAGATTTAAAGAAAATATACAGTGAATAGTAGTAGAAATAGCATAGATATGGCAAAATCATGAGGGTGGTAGGTGAGTATCTGAAGATTGAGAAAGATAAATAGGTTGCAGTAATTTGAATATATATATATTCAGACTCATCATGAGGAAACATGGGGAAGAGGGATAGTAGCTCTCTGGTTCTGGCTTAAAATAATTTTGTGACCTGGGAAGAGAAGCCTGTTCTGGACCTCAGTTTGCTTATCTATAAGCAGGAGAGCTGGATGGGAGAACACCTGTGGTTGACTTCAGCTCAACAACATTGATGTGGGGATGCCTGGATGGCTCAGTTGTTGAGCGTCTGCCTTCGGCTCGGGTCATGACTCCAGGGTTCTGGGATCGAGTCCCACATCGGGCTCCCTGCTTAGCGGGAGCCTGTCATCTCTCTTCTCTGGCAAATAAATAAATAAAATCTTAAAAAAAAACAAAAAACAACATTGATGTGAATGGAAGTGATAGTGGCAGTCTGATCCTGCTAACTCTCTGCTCAGGCCCTCTGGGACTCAGGGAAAGCTCGTTTATTTTTGCGTAGCTGGAGAATTGTAATCCCGGAGCTATCTGTACCAGGAAAACGGTGGCCAAATGTTGCACTGACCACACCTTGGTGAATGTTGGCTGGGCTGTCACGCTCTTACTTTGGTTCCTGGGAGGCAGTGAAGCAGAACACTTCATTCTTTGGCGTGCCATTGTTTGGGATCTCTTTACCCCCTTTCCTTAAAGTACCTGAGCCAGGTTCCTGGATTTGAGCTCTTTGTGTGAGTGGAGCATCTTGCAGTTCTAGCTTCAGGGACTTCTCTGACTGGCCTGTGGAGGAGACTTTCTGGAGGGCAAGGCTTACTTTCTTTGGTTTTAAGACAGCACCCCTCCTCCCCTGCGGTTTTTTGTTCTTATTTTGGAGAACCAACATACATATAATGTGATATTTAGTCTAACAATCTGGTCTTGTTTTAAAATTTCAAAAATATGACTTTCTTTTGTCAGATTTATCCCTAGAGCTCTTTGGTTTTCTTTTGATTTTTTGTTTGTGTTTTTAATGATTCTTGATTTATGCATAGGATCCTGTGATCTATTACATTTCTAATGGCTTATTGTAAGGGCAAGATAATATCATGGTTATGTACACAGACTCTGTCAGGCTCTGTCATTTACTAACTGTGTGACTTTACATAAGTTTCTTAACCTGTCTCTTCCTTTGAGTGTTTTCAATCTTTAAAATCAGGATAAAAAAGATAAATTACATCAGGATAATAATACTAATCTCCCTCAGAATTAAATAGTAAATACATTAAAAAGTACTCAGTAGAGTAACTGGTAAATAGCCCTCAAAAAACTGTTTGCTGGGGGTGCCTGGGTGGCTCAGTTGTTAAGCATCTGCCTTCGGCTCAGGTCATGATCCCGGGGTCCTGGGATCCAGCCCTGCATCGGGCTCCCTGCTCAGCGGAGAGCCTGCTTCTCCCTCGCCATCTGCCTGCCTCTCTGCCTACTTGTGCCCTCTCTCTGTCAAATAAATAAATAAAATCTTTAAAAAAAACCCTGTTAGCTGTTATTATTACAGCCGGTGTCTAGGATAATTTTTTTTTTTTTTAAGAGAGAGCGAGCATGAGCGGGGGAAGGGGAGGGGCACAGGGAGAGGGAGAGAGAATCCTAAGCAGGCTCCATCCCTGATGCGGGCCGATCTCAGGACTCTGAGATCACAACCTGAGATGAAGTCAAGAGTCAGACGCTTAACCGACTGAGCCATCCAGGCGCCCCTAGGACAATTTTTGGTCAGATTACTGAATTGTTATCATGTCAGTTGATTGTCTTGAAAGTTCTAGATATGTAATTATATCACATGAAAAGAATATCGGTTTAGATATGTTTTCCTTCTTCGTTTTTCTAGAGGAATTCTTTACTGGGATCTTCAGCACAATGTCAAATAGTAGTTGAGATGACTTCTTTGTTTTTGTACTGATGATTCCAACTTTCTTTTACATAATCTACTATAATTTATAATCAATTTTATGTCCTTTTTTTAACTCACCATTATGACATGAGCATTTTTCAAAAGTTAGTAAACTTTTGGTGTACATTATTTGTTCTAGATTATATCAAAAATTATATATTGTGAAATATAGCATATATAAATATATTAAAATATAAAATATATGTATAGTTTAAATAAGGGTAATAATGGGAGCATCTGTGTATATACCAAGCTTACATAGAATATTAGGAGACACCTAGGAGCTCTTTTTGCCTTTCCCCACTAGCATCAAGAATTTTTATCCATTATTTTCTTGCTTTCCTTTTTACTTTTACCACCAGTGTATAAATATTGCCATATGAATGTATTACAATTTACTTAATAGTTCCCCTATTGTGCTTGTTTATATGGGTTTATATTTTGGATATTGGGAGTTAAGCTTTCCCATATTAAAGATTATTTCCTTGGGCTAGATTCTGAAAGGTGGAATTACTAGGCTGATGGGTGTATGATTGTTTTAAAACCTTTGGCCAAATATTGATTGTCCAATTGCTTTCCAAAAGGCTTGCATCTATTTACATTCCCCAAAAGCAATGTATATAAGAATGAGCATTAAAGTTCAATAGCCATCAACACTGAAGGTTAATAACTTGAAAGGTAAGAAATATCATGTTTTTATAAAACTCCTAAAAGTTGTATTTTTTAAAAGGTCAAATAAATTTTTTTGAAGGATACTCTGTTTACAGAAATGTTCATATATCACAGTTGTTTAGCTTGATGAATTTTCACAAAGAACACAACTAACACCTAGGTCAAGAAACATTTCGGTACCCACTGTCCTTGTGCTCACTTCCAGTTTAAGTTTAAAGACCTTTTCGTGTGCTAAAACCTTTGAAGAAAGAAAATTGACCTTGCTTTGACCAATTTAGTTATGAGAGCCGGGACTAAGTTTTTGAATTATGAAGCAGGGAAGATTTTGAAAGGTTTATACGTGTTTAACTCTGTTACTGTCCTCATAAAGTAAAATAGTGGATTTATAATTCTGACCGAATGTCTCTCTTTTGAGATGGTTTGATGTCATTTGGCTGTCAAACCACATAACTTTGTAATTACTCAATTATGCAAGCCATAAGAGTGTAACCTATAATGTAGGTACCTAAGTTATAGTGTACATAAATATGGATTAGACACAGATTCATGGGGCTAAGCTAAGGCTCACTGAATCAGCATTTGCATTTTCATGAGCACGTGGGTGATGCTGATGCATGCAGTAGCCCCTGGACCCCACTTCAGTAATATTGCTCTTGAGGATAAATGTCTCTTTTGGAGAAAAACATACTGCAAATGTTGGCAATTGAAGCAGTTACCTAAGACAACCCTTCTACATTGTATGACCTCAGTTTCTAAAAACATGTAATAAAATAGGGGCGCCTGGGTGGCTCAGTTGGTTAAGTGTCTGACTTTGACTCTGGTCATGGTCTCGGGGTCCTGGGATGGAGCCCCTTGTCTGTCTGGCTCCCTGCTTAGTGTGGAGTCTGCTTTTCCTTCTTCCCTCCCTCCACTTGTGCTCTCTCTCTCTCAAATAAGTAAATGGAATCTTTTTTAAAAAAACAAAAACATGTAGTAAAATATTTTTTTCATCCTTCAGTCCTTTCTAGGTTTTCTTACTGTGGACCTAGACACATGGTGTTTAACATAGGGGTGGTGCAGTTTGTGTAACCGGAACAGGAAACATCTAGCTCAAAACACACCCCTTGATTGCAAAATCTCTGGAACTGACCTGGTAGAATGGATCTAGCTTTTGAAATGATCACCCTTAGCTTATTTATCTTGGCAATCTTACGGGTATGATCTGTATTATTGTGGTAGCTAGGTGAAACACTGTAACTTAAGGTTTTACCTGACTGTACATATAGCAGTTGTTTGTTATACTGATTCGCTCCCTCCCAAATGTATTCTATTTAACCTAAGTTTACCTCTTTGGTGCTATAGCTTTGCAAGTGGATCATTTTATAAAAAGGTTGATAATTCAAATTTTTAGTCAAAGAGAAGTTTAGAAAATTATCCCTCTGTTTCTGCTCTCTAGACACTGAAGAACACTAAAGTTCTTATGTTTTTGGAGAGTCATTTTAGAAAAAGCGAAGTGCTGGGGTGCCCGGGTGGCTCAGTTAGTTGGGCATCTGATTCTTGGTTTCAGCTCAGGTCATGATTTCAGAGTCCTGGAATCAAGCCTCAAGTGAGGCTCTGTGTTCAGCGTGGAGTCGGCTTGTCCTTCTCTCTCTGCACCTCCCACTTCCCTTGCTCATGCTCTCTCTTGCTGTCTCTCTCCATATATTTCTAAAGTGAATAAATAAAATCTTGAAAAAAAGAAAAAGCAGAGTGCTTACTAAGTCATATATTAGGTAATAATTCATAGAAAAATTTTATGGGGTTTGGCTTTTGCTTTCAATTATCTTTTTTTTTTTTTTAAAGATTTTACTTATTTATTCATGAGAGACAGAGAGAGACAGAGAGAGGCAGAGGGAGAAGTGGGAGCCTGATGCAGGACTCGATTCCAGGACCCTGGGATCACAACCCAAGCTGAAGGCAGATGCGCAACTGACTGAGCCACCCAGGCTCCCTGCTTTCAATTATCTTAATAAGAGGCTTTGCTTGTTCTGCTGGACTTGATGGATTGAAGTCATATTGATTCTGATCCCTCAAATTGCTTGAATCCACCTACTTCTGTCCACCTCCACCGTTGCTCTGGGCTGATGCACCTGTTTCTCCCTCGTGGTCTGTAGCCAGGGGCTCCTAACTGGTTCCCCT
Organism: Callorhinus ursinus; assembly: GCF_003265705.2. NCBI lineage: Eukaryota > Metazoa > Chordata > Mammalia > Carnivora > Otariidae > Callorhinus > Callorhinus ursinus. Next base: position 61,198,509 of record NW_027397065.1, read on the forward strand.
TGTATTCTTGCCCCCTTTGAATCAGTTTTCCACATTACTATCAGAGTGGCCTTTTTAAAAAAATAAATTGGATCATGTTATTCTACCTAAAATCCTTCAGAGGCTTTCCTCAGGTGCAAAGTCCTTATCATGGCCCAAAAATTCCTTCATCGTCTGCTTCTGGGCTCCCTTTTCCAACCTCAGCTCATCTCTCTCTTCTTGCTCATTACACTCAGGATGTTCTTTAAACCATGCAAACCTTTTCTTAACTCAAGGCCCTCATGCAGGCTGTTCCCTCTGCCTGGAGGTCTCTTCCTACAGCTTTCCCTTGGCTAACTCCTGCTCCTCTCTTCCATCTATATTCAAATGTCACATTCTTAGAGAGATCCTCCAAGTCTAAATTATGTCTTTCTGGTGTTTCTCCTCATTGTGTATTCTTTTTCTCTCAGTACTTATCACAGTTTGTAAATATAAACGTATGTGTTTGTTGGTATCTGTTTTTCTTACTAGTGTGTTTTGAGAGAAAAATTTAAGGCTATGTCGTTCATCATTGTATCCCTAGTGCCTAGCATAGCACCTGGCCCTGAGTAAATACAAGTAAAGATTTGTAATTACCCAATGTGTAAGTTATCTACTGCTGTGTAACAAATGAAGGCACAAATTTAGACATTTACTTAAAACAACAAACAGTTCTTGTGCTTTGGTGAGCCAGGAATTTAAAAATTTAACTAATTTTTAAATTTTCTGTGGGTTATTAAGGCTGTTGGCTGAAGGCCTCCATTATGTGCCTCATGGCGACTCTGTAGGGCTATTGGAGTGTTCCTCATACATGGCAGCTGGCTTCTTCTAAAGGAATGACCGAAAAAATAAAGAGAACTTCAGCTATCATATATTGTCACCTTTACTACATCCTTCTTGTTAAAAGAAAGTCACCAAGTACAGGTCACACTTAAAGGGAGAGGAAATTGGCTCCATCTTTTGAAGGGAAGGGTATCCAGAGAATGGGTGGGCATTTTTGGAAACCACCACAGTTCCTCTCGCCACAAATTACTTATATTGCCTTCACAAGCAAAATATACTAAACTCCTCCTACTGTCCCCTAAAAATTGTATTCATTTAAATTATGAGCTTGGAATGTGGGATGTTAGCTTCAAAATCAGGTCCAAGTATGGAGAGATAAGTTCTTGGCTGTAGCCCTTAAGTATAGCTCCTTTAATACCATTCCTCTTGATCTTAAGACCTATGAACTGAAGAGACAAGTTATCTACCTCACCCAGAGCCAATCTACAATGGTGGGATGGGCCTAGCATAACCACTGTAGACAGTTCTGTCAAAAAGGGGGCACATGGAATGTGCACCGCAGTCCACAGTCCATGACAATTCTGAAATACAGCTGGGCACAGATTCTTAATTGGGAATCAAGGCTTGGAAATAATGCTGCAAGGCAAGCTCTGAGCCTTTTTTTTTTTTTTTTTTTTCCATGTGTTAGGTATGTGTTAGCAGCTCAGTAGTCTTTTGTAGCTAACTTCCTGCTTGTAGAAGTTTGGGGTTATAAAGTCCTTTTTTTTTTTTTTTTAAAGATTCTATTTATTTATTTGAGAGAGAGAGAAAGAGAGAGAGCAAGCGCAAGCTGGGGGGAGGAGCAGAGGGAGAGGGAGAAGCAGACTCCCTTCCGGGCAGGGAGCCCAATGCAGGGCTTGATCCCGGGGACTCCGGGATCATGACCTGAGCCAAAGGCAGACGCCCAACCGACTGAGCCACCCAGGCGCCCCTAGAGTCCTCTTTTCACTTTGTATTCTCTCTATCCCTTTCAGTCCAAGCTGGTGGTGTCTCTGTCAATGTGATATATGTAAAAATAAAAGTATTTACAAGACACAGAAATTATATGGAGGAAGAGATTAATTCTGCTGTGAGCAGGGAGGGACTGGGATGGCTCCAATACAGATGATATTTAAGCAGCATTTTCAAGAATGAGTAGAAATCTGTTAGGAAGACCACACGGAGAGGCTCAATCTGAATATAGGGAAGAACATGTAGAGAAGTGCCACTGGACTGAAATCGTAACGTATATACAGGGACATACGTGTAATTTGCTATTGATAGAACGTATGGCATGCCAAGACTTTTATTTTTTTTTTTAAGGAGCTTTCCTTTCTCTGACATTTATTTATTTATGTGTTTGTTTATATTAGTGTGAACTCTTAGATTCTTTCTTTCTTTCTTTCCTTTTTTTTTTTTTTAGAGAGAGAGAGAAGGCACAAGCACACAAGCAGGGGGAATAGCAGGCAGAGGGAGAAGCAGACTTCCCACTGAGCAGGGAGCTCGATGCAGGACCCTAGAATCACGACCTGAGCCGAAGGCAGGCGCTTAACTGACCAAGACACCCAGGCGTCCCATGCCAAGACTTCTAGATTTTATTCTGTAACTCAGTATTTCTCAAAACGTGGTCTACCAGCCTCTTACGTCCAAATCATTTGGGCACTTATTAAAACTGCTGCTTCCTGAACCCTACTCTAGACTTACTGGAGTCATACTCTAGACCCTCTGGAGGAGGAACTCAAGGACCCTTGAGTTTTAAGGTTAGCTGCCCTAAGGGTGTTAGAAGGTTCTCAGTAGGTTCTCAGCATGATTTGCAATTTAGATAAATTGTTCTGGGAGCTGTACAGAGGATGGTAAGATGGTCAGAAAGGGAGATCAGTTTGGAGGCTTTTGCTGATGGTCCTGTAAGAGAAAATGGAAGGCCTATGGAGATGAAAAAAGGAAAATTTAAGAGTTGTAAAGATAATGAAGATAACACAAAGGAGATTGATTCAATGAGGTTTTCATGTATTAATGTATAAATATATAAAATTTATAGTGCATTATATGTGTAAAGTTTTGTGGGAACACAGGAGGCAGAAGATAACACTAGTAGCCCAAGAAATGAGATGGAGAACAGTGCGAGTGATATTTGAACTGGGAATTCAGTATGAATAGGAGTTTACAAAACAAGTAAGGGAACTTACATGTAGCAAAGAGCATGCATAAAGCTAAGTGAGGATCTGATATGATTTGGAATAATAAGAGGTTGGGCTGGATTTGAATATAGTTGCTTAAGAGAGTGGTAGGATATGAGGCAAAAAGGAGAAGTTAAGGACTCACCAGAGAGCAGCTCGCTGCTCACCAGGCTGTTTCCTCTTTTTCCTGAGTACACAAATTTCCTTCTTGCTGTTAGGTGAGGCCATGTGATAGAGTTCTCTCACGGTTACGATGTGTGTGGAAGTGATTTGCACCATTCTAGGTCTGGCCCTTCAAAGTCTCCTACAAGCTAGTCTCCATCTCACTGTAGGTATTCCTGGCAACCTTAGAAGCCCCTGGTAGGAGATAACACAGCCACAAGATGGACAACACCTGGGTTCTTGATTCACCTTTTGGAGCATAGGTGCCTGCAATAACGAGCCCTCATTTTGGATTTAGTATTAGTAAGAAAAGTAAGAAACAGACTCCTGGGGTTTGAGCCATGGCATTTGGTTGCCATACAAAGGAGTTTGGAAATTATCTCATAGGTGAAGAGTCGTTTCCAATAGGGAGTGATGTGATCTGGTTTGTTTTTAGGGGAAAATCACTTTCAACATATAGTAGCGAGAAGCCTTGGGGTAACGTGAGGGTCTTCTACAAACGTTCAGTAGCTGTCTAGTGAATGGGGGAATGAGTTTTTCTAGGGCTAGCTTGTAGACCAAACACTGAATGCATAAGTGAAAGTTATAGGGGAAAGGAGTGCTGCTCAACTAGAAAGAAATTTCTAGTCATCAGAATTGCTCATATAGAGGTTTCCTCGGTGAACTTCTTCCCTCTGAAGAGATAGCTAGAGGGAGCTGGGGGAATTCTGTTCAAGTTTTTGGTGGGGGACTGAAATAGAATACCTTTAAGATGTTTTCAATTTGAGGATTCCACGACCCAAAGTGATTATTTCTGTCTGAATTAACAGACATGTACATGTGTGCCCTACATGAGCCATGCGATTAATCTCTTCTCTATTTATACCACTACACATACGTTTATGTTATCTAAGCGCTGACTTTGAATTCTCATGTTTCACTTTACTTGTAAAGCCACAGTCACCCTTTCCATATATGTATAAGCTTGAACCTGCAAACACAGTTTAGCAGCTATGAAATTTGCATTAACTCATCTGTTTATTAATATTACTTTCTATTTCCTCAGTGTCATTTACAGCAAGTGTTAAATAGGCTGAGCTATCACTTGATTGTGAGAATGAACACAGAGGCTTCAAACAGACACATGCACACACACATAATTCTCATGAAAAATCATCTATAAATTACTTCTTTTTAGGGGCGCCTGGGTAGCTCAGTCGATTAAGTCTCCAACTCTTGATTTCAGCTCAGGTCATGATCTCAGGGTTGTGGGATCAAGCCCCACGTTGGGCTTCATGCTCAGTGGGGAGTCCGCCTCCTCCTCCTCCCTATCCCTCTGCCCCTCCCCCACTCGCACGCATGTGCGCAAACCCTCCCTCCCTGTCTCTCAAGTAAATAAAGAAATCTTTTTAAAAAGATACAGAACTTTTCTTTTTCCTGAGACCTGTCTTGGTTTCTTTTAGTTCCTGGTACTGTGTTAATTTACATAACTATATAAAATATTGTCAGAGATTGTTGAAGAAACCAACTAGATTATAACATAGCAGTCTTTTGATTCCCAGGTTATATAGCTCTTGAACATGAAAAACGGTGATTGACATGGTATATCTATTACATCCTACATGTGTTGTGGGATCTGGCTGGCCATCTTGGCTTTAAGAAGACTGAACTTGGTCTTGTATGGTTGGGAATCAGGGGTAAAGTTTATGGCTTTGCCTTAATTAAACTGGTGCTGTGCAGTAGGAGCAAGGATATCACTGCCCTTTTGTTACTCTTGGCAATTGCCCAATTTCTCTTCTGTGATAAATTACCCACCCTTTGGCCTCTGATCATCCACCAGGGAAACAGGTTATTGCTTTGTGGAGCAGAGGGAGAAGTATATTATTGTTTAATTTTCAACGACAAGGGTTGATATATCGTGTTAGGAAAAAATAAATCGTAACAGTTACTAATCTCATGTTTAAGCAATCCTTAATCTCTTCTTAGGACTTTATGGAAGGCTTTCTGTAAAGGTTGATATTCTTCCCTGGGTCGCACATACCCACATTATGAAGCCATGACTGGGTCTGTGTCTCTAGAAATGAAGGAGGTATCTTTTCTGGCAGGGAGTGAGGCCTTTCCCAGAGCAGTCTACAGAGCACTGTAGAGTATTGCAAATGTTTTTAAAAAGGTTGCTCCACTGGGGCACCTGGGTGGTGCAGTGAGTTAGGTGTCCAGCTCTTGGTTTCAGCTCGGGTCCTGATCTCAGGGTTGTGGGATTGAGCCCTGAGTCAGGCTCCCTGCTCAGTGTGGGTTCTGCTTGGAATTCTCTCTCCCTTCCTCTGCCCCTCGTGCCCCCCCTCCCCTGCTCTCTCAAATACATAAATAAATCTTAAAAAAAAAATAGTTGCTCCACTTAAAGCAGGGAGTTTTACACACCAAATTGTCAACAGCGAGTATTTCTTTGGAGAAGGATTTGGTGCATAGTAAGCAAATAGGGGTAGCTTCCATTTTAACTTTTTATACACATATTGTTTGATTTTGATTTTTAAAAACATAACTGGTGTTGGGACTCCTGGGGCTCAGTCGGTGAAGCATCTGCCTTCAGCTCAGGTCGTGATCCCAGGGTGCTGGGATTGAGTCCCATGTCAAGCTCCCTGCTCAGTGGGGAGTCTGCTTCTCCCTCTGCCGGCCAACCCCCCCCCCCCCGCCGGCTTGTGTGTTCTCTCTTTTTCTCTCTCTCTCTCTCTGGCAAAGAAATAGGTAAAATCTTTAAAAAACAAAAACATAACTGATGTAAATTTCTTTTGTAATAAAAACGATCAGGACAAAAACTAGTAGCTCTCAAATGCTTTTAATTTTGGAGAGACACTCTGACTAGTATGCTGTCCTTGCTAAAAAAAAAAAAGTTGTCAGCATTTCTGCATGTGCTTCAGAAATGATCCTCTCACCAGAGCTATAGCTTATATTTTAAAATTAGGCATGACTGAGTAAAGAATAGGAGAGGGAATTTGACATGGAGGGGAAGGCAGAACACAGGGTAATAGGGACAAACCAGAATTCTTGAAGCACTGACTCTAAGGAACTGACCTGATGGGAGAGGAAAGTAAGCCCTTCCTTGGGCATGTTAGTTTGCTAGGCTGCCGTACAAAAGACCACAGTCTTGGGGGCTTAAACAGCAGAAATGATTTTCTCCCAGTTCTGGAGCCTAGAAGTCTAAGAAAAGGGTGCTGGCAGATTCAGTTCCCTGTTGAGGGCCCTCTTCCTGGCTTGCAGATGGCCTCCTTCTCACTGTCCACACACAGTCTTTCCTCTGTGTGCACACATCCTGGTGTGTCCTAATTTCCTCTTATAAAGACACCAATCAGACTGGATTAGGGCCATACCTCAACGGCCTCGTTTTAGTTTAATAATCTCTTTGTGGGTCTTACTTCCAAATACAGTCACACTCTGAGGTTTAGGCTTTAACATGTAAATGGAGGGGGGGGGACGACACACAATTCAGTCTGTAACAATGGATACATTTTCTTAGAGTTTTTTATTCTTACGGATTTCAGTGAGAATGAATTGGGAATGAAAATGACTATAAATATGCAGACTCAAAGTAACCATAGTTTACTGAAGAGTAAGAGATAATCACTATCCCATTGTGCAAAATAAAATTAAAACTGAATATCAAACTGAGACTTAAGCAAAGTTATGCTACGTATTTAATGCATGAAGAATAATCAAGAAATTGTACATTTACAGAGGAAGGAGATTAACCTAAGAATGTGGGCATTTCTGGTGTTTGTGTGGTTTATTTTGAAATCGTGCTACTATTAGAGTCAAGGGATTTATGTTACTTTCTTTATTATATTTTAAAGAAAAGCAGGCATGACAAGAAAGTATAAACATTAAACACCCTGAAGCTTTTATAGAATGTTATTCAGTAACAAAGGAAATATTTACCTGGTATCCAATTTAAAATCCTTTTAAAAGCATAATCAAAGTATTTTAATTAGAGTATATATTTAGTAAAATGTTTGATTATACCCAGATTTGAAAAGTAATAGCACCACAATTAGAAAATATAACACTTTTCACAATTTTCTAATTTTGAGTTATTCCAAGAGGTTTTTATACTTCTTTAGTGTTTAGAATGCTCAATACTCAAATTATTTCTAGAATAATTTTTTTACACTTACTGCCAGGCTCTCAATTCAGCATATACCACGTGTTGCCTGTGTTGCAGTTTTTTTTTTGCTATGTTCAAATACTGTCCCTACCAGTAAGACAGTGAACATCGTGGGAAGGGTTATTGCTCCATAGCCTGGCACATAGTAGGTAGCTAGTGAAATATTTAATTTATCAAGGTCAAGTAGTATAAAAAATTTCTCATACATTTAATTATTTTGTAAAACTGTTAAAATGTAAACTATGAGAACAAATGTCAGATGATTGCATGACTGAGTCTTTAGCTGTTGGGTCAGTTGCTCAAAAAATTATCTCAGACCCTAAATACTTTAATCTGAAATGCTTAGAAAATGGAGGTTAAAAGGTTTTAAAGATTATTTATGTGTCAGAGAGAGAGTGAGAGCATACAATAGAGAGCATGGGCAGAGGGAGAAGCAGGCTTCCTGCTGAGCAGGGAGCCCGATGTAGGACTCAATTCCAAGGCCCTGAGATCATGACCTGAGCTGAAGGCAGATGCTTAACTGACTGAGCCGCCCAGGCGTCCCTAAAAGGTTGTTTCAATTTCTTTTTTCAAATTACCTGTGGTAGGTATGCCTAGTGGTAAAAATGTGAATTGCTGAGTTCGTAATCCTGGCCTTCCCATTTACTAGCTGTGTGACAATGGGCCAGTTACTGTATCTCTGCCTGAATTTCCCTTATAAAATGGGATGATAGTAATACGTACCTCTAAGGGTTTTTCTTCAAGATTTAATGAGTTGGTCAGCAAAAAGCTCTTAGAAGGGTTTGGTGCATTGTAACTGCTCCAAGTGTATGCTTTTTAAGATGTCTGTATCAGTTCATCGAGATAGGTGTAGACCCCTGACTCCCAACCCAGCTACTTTTATGGGTCTCCTACACTTGTGATGTTACTCAATTAAACAAACAAAACCATTTCACTGGCAAAGTAAGTTTTAACCTGTGAAATTAAGACCTGCTTCTCAGGCCAAATTTGAGACTGTTTACTGGCCGAGCAACAGTGGCACAAACCTTCAGAAACAGTGGCTCCCTTGGATCTTCTCCAGCGAGTGCTATGCAGTGAGGGAATGCTCAAGAAATGAGCTGATTAAAGTGAAGTCCAGACAGGATTGATCATCGTCTTCTACACAGGAATCACTTCAGAAAAGCTCACAGAATGAGCTTTTCTCAGAACTCCACAGGTGTGGCTTCAGTGTGGTGAGGTACTTATCAGGAAGGGTTACACAGGACACAGGACACCAAGAGCACTCATTTAGCAGCCTTTGTAGGGCCCACGGGTCAATGCCTAGCAATTGGAAATTGAGTGCTTGCAAAGTAGAATCCCAGTGGAATCACAGGGAAGCTGTGGGTGTGGGTCTTGGTTCATAGGAACTGAGAGATAACGGGTTGCCTATGGGAGGTTGCCTCCTCTAGCAACTAGGATGCCTTTGGTTACAGTCCTGAAGTTAACCATCCAGATGTTATTAGAGGTCCTGTCACTACCTGGCTGAATGGCTTTGGGCTTGTCCCTTAACTTCTTTGGACCTCAGTTCACCCACCCACACCTTGCCAAGTCTATGCAAGCAGCAAAGACTCTTGCTCTCTTTGAGCTCCCTGCTCAGCGGAAAGTCTGCCTCTCCCTCTCCCTCTGCCCCTCCCCCCATTTGTGTGTTCTCTCTCTCAAATAAATAAGATCCTTTATTTTTATTTTTTCTAAAGATTTTATTTATTAGAGAGAGAGGGAGAGAAATTGAGAGAATGAGTGGGAGGAGGGGCAGAGGGAGAAGCAGACTCCCTACAGATCAGGGAACCCGACCTGGGACTTGATCCCAGGATCCTGGGATCATGACCTGAGCCTAAGGCAGACGCTTAACCAACTGAGCCACCCAGGTGCCCCAATAAATAAGAACTTAAAAAAACAAGCAAACCCACAAAGCAAATATCCCCAAATCAATTGTCAGGGCCTAGCACAATTCAGTTTTATCTCCTATAATTTTCACATCTACAATATGCTACTGTTATAATTGATGCTCAGTAATATGTCCCTAAAATATCAAAGGCAGATTAATAACTTTAACTAGGCTATACTTAGAAGTAATATGTCTCAATATATTTTATATCCTTGCGGCTGTATTTTAGAAAGCTTTTTGATCACCGCTACAAATCAAATGGGTGTCTTGTACAACTTTAATGAGAAAATTCAGTTTATCAGACAAGAGTTTGAGGAGCAGTATTTCATTGCACTTTCACTAATGATCTGTGTGCATTTAGACAAGTTGCTTCACTTTGTGATCCTCACTTTTCTCAGACAAACACAGGGTAAGAGAAGAGACAATGTCTAGGATGCTTTTTTATTTCTAAAATTCTGTGTGAAGTCAAGTTCTCTACTTCTTTCTCCTATTTAAAAGATCCTTCCAGTCATTTTTATTCTGATTCTCCCAAAAAACTCCCTTTACCCCCTCATACTCTCTGTATTACCAGTAGATACTATATGCTTTCACTGACAGTAAATGGCAAAGGAAATATTTGACTGCTTTTTTCCTTTGCTGCTTGCATAGACTTGGCAAGGTGTGGGTGGTTTCTTGGGTGGTTTCATCACCCTTATAAGTCCTGGCCAGAGAACAGATGCAGAGATTAGCAGATAAGAGGTGCAGATGACTGAAACCTGAATTAGTTGCTGAACACAAAGCAAAAAATGTTTCCTAAATCCAATTAATCAAATACCTAGCAAATATGTGACAGACTAGGTCTAAGTGATAGCCCTTGGCCTTGAGAAATGTATACTCTTTTTATTTTTTTAAGATTTATTTATTTATTTATTTATTTATTTGAGAGCAGAGTGAGCAAGAGAGAGCATGAGTAGTGCGGGGGAGGGGCAGAAGGAGAAGCAGCCTCCTTCAGCAGGGAGCCCAAAGAGGGGCTCCATCCCAGGACCCTGGGATCATGACCTGAGCCAAAGGTAGACACTTAACTGACTGAGCCACCCGGGCGCCCCGAGAAATGTATACCCTTAACAAAACAAGTTGGTGCTGATATATCTGAAATATTCAGGTAATTCTTAAATGCTAAACTGTATGAAAACTAACTGTAATTGCATTAGAAGTTCATGGAAGGGAGAGATTTGGGTTTGGAGTTGCCAGCAGTCTGATGGGGGAAATTTGACCCGCAGAGCATCTTTAAGGAAGAATAATATGTATGATTCTTTAATACATTAATTCATTCAACAAATACTTATTTAGTGGCTATGATGCTTTGAACTTCTTTAAATGCTGGAAATACAGCAGTGAACAAAATGGGAAGAAATCCTTGCACACACAGAGCTTGCATTCTAATGGAGGGATTTTAGAAAAATTGAGTAAAATATATATTATATCAAATGATAAGTACTGTGGAATTAAAAGAATATTTAGGTTAGTAAGGTAGGCTTAGAGAAAGCTCTAAGAAGTGATATAATCAGATGGTATCCAGCGAACCCTCTCATCTTATAAATGAAGAAATTGAGGCTCAGGGAGGTTAAGTGACATAGCTAAGGTCACCCAGGTTATTAGTGAGAGAGGAATAAAATGCAGGCTTACCACCTCCTTGTCTAGTGTTCTTACCCACATGTGCACACCTCCTAGATGGTCAAGTCACCCAGCTACAAAGGTGTGAGGGGCAGGCACTTTGCACTGGGTGGGGGTAGTGAAAGATATGATTAGAAAGGATGGAGAGTGCCAACTCTGCAAAGCCAGAGAGAGAAGTTTAGATTAGGTGTGCTGATGGGAAAGACACGAATAAAATGATTCCTAAAACATTTTGGAAATATTTAGCTGATTACTGATTCATCAGATTAAAAAATGCTTCTCTTATGTGATTACCTTCCTCCCCCTTTCCTTCTCTCTCCTGTAGCTCCCTGAGAAGTCAGTCCTTTGTCTAATGCTGTTTACCATCAGGTAGAAGACTACTGTTTTCTGAGAATATCAAAGACACTCTGCTCTGGTTTGTCTTGAAACCAGAAATAAGGCATTTTGGGTAAACACAAATATTTTACTTCAACTCCACATCTAGGGATTCAGCTGCTGGTGATATGAATGTTGAGTGAGAACTAAGTCTAGACATGAGATTTGGATAAAATGAACAAGTTGAATCAAATTGAGAGATGCTGTTACTCATACTTTCTTCATAAATTAGGAATTAAATACTTAAGTTCCTTGGGGAGTCAGTGCATAAATTATAAACCAGATCTTACATTTCCTTAAGTGCAGCATTCACTGTTGCTGATTCATTTTCATTTTAAGTTTCCAACAATTAAGAGGGCGGGAGGGGCACAAAGAGAAAGAGCGAGAAACCACCAACAAAATGCACAAACGAGGATTTATCTGCAGGTATAAAGATGCCATAACAACAAAGTAGATGCAGAAATAGCTTTAGTTTTTACTTTTCTTTGAGAAAGAACAGGAGCTTCAAGGAGGAGGAAAATATATGCATTAAAGTACTTACCACAAGTTCAATAACCAGAGAATTATCAATAGGGCAAATCTCCATCATTGTAGCTGCTGATAACATGTTAGGTTAGGGCTTACTTTGGCCCAAAGCTAAAGTATGTCTTGTTTTGGACAAGAGGGGTTTTTTGGAAAGGCCTCAGATGCTTGTGTATAAGATTATAACTGGGGAGTTTTAAACCTTTATTATGTGGGGGTCATGGAATACATTCAAGGACCTAGCCATGCATTTTGAGGCCCAGGTAAATTTTTAGGAAATGGTCTAAGTCTATTACTCTCCCATTTCAAACATATATTTAATGCAATACAAAGGCTATTTAGATTTTTTTGCCTTATGATTGGGATGAGGATGGGGATATTAGGTCTAACACTCACTTGTAGGTCATTCATTGCCTGTTGCAATTTTCCCATCAAAAGAGCAGAATCACTTGCATAAGTAATACAGTTACTAAACAAGAGCATCTCTCCTACACATTCACTTTATCTCAGGTTTCTGGCTACCTGGGGGTTAATGATCTATGAAATGAAGAGGCCTCTAAGTAGTGAGAAAAGTATCTGTCACTGACTTTGAGTATGCTGTTGGAGGTCAGAAGAGGAGTGACCCTCAGGCTTTCATCCAGAATATATAGAATACATACAGCGGGGGCCCAGGGTGGAAGATCTCAAAAGTTGAAGTGCTAGATAATGTATCTCGAGCACAGTAGGTACTTAAAATTTGTGGAATAAATGAATGGAAAGGGAGAAAAGTGCCAGGGAGGACTTCAAACTAGGAGGGTCAGCAAAATAATGCCATGACAAGAAATGGGGAAAGCAGGAGGGAAGAGCTGCTTTTGCCAGAAAGACAGTTTCCATTTTGGATCCATTACATCTGTGGGGAGACTAATCATGCCAACAGCTACCCTGTTGTGCCTCCTCTACCTGCCTGATGGAACCCCCGTGGACTTCTTGAGCCCCTCCTGCACTCAGGGTCTCAGGCATGGCCACTCCTTCTAGCTCTCGGGTTTTCACCAGCCCTTCCTCAGCCTTGCTTGGGATCTTGTTCCTACTCTTTCCTTGACCCCATTTTACTCAGACTCAGAGTTTCCTTAAGGAAGACTTTTTTGCCATGCCACCACCAAAATTAACTTCCTTGTTACAATCCTCAGTGTCCTATCTCTAGATGGCTCTTTCATAATACATATCACTCTTGTACTTTTGCAATGATTTGTTCAAGAGCTCGCTCCCCCACTGGATGATAACTTCCATATAGGCAGGGACCTTATCTGTTTTGCTTACTGTTGCTCTCCCAGGGTCTAGCACTGTGCCTGTCACACAGTAGGTGCTTGAATAATTGAATGAGTATGTGTCAAGCATATATAATTACATATATATGTAATTGACATATAACATATATTAGTTTCAGGTACACAACATAATGATTTGATATTTATACAGACCGTGAAATGATCACCTAAGTCTCTGTGTCAAGCATTTTGCATGAAGTATCTCATTTAATCCTCACAATAGCCATATGAGGTAGATACTGTTCTTAATAACATTTTATAGAGAAGGCACGATAACTTACCCAAAGTTATACAGCTGGTGTGTAGTAGGATTGGACCTTGAATTCTGGTTTCTCTGGTACCAAAGCTATACTTTTTAATCTCTGGGTTATTCTGCCTCCGCCAGATGGTTAAATACATAGGCGCTTGGGAGTACAAGCACAACTGTAAGAAGTCAGAAGGGTCACAAAGGAAAGAGTAAGGAGTGTTAGGAAATTGCAGGTATTTGAGTAGGAAGAGATCTTCAATTTCCTGGAGCCTAAATCCTTGATTGCACGGGTGAAGAGAATCAGTCTAGGAGGTTAAATTCCTATGCCAGGGCCACACCACTGTTTGCTCTTTTGAATGTGCTGGACCCCGGGCTCCCAACCTCCAGTTCTCTGCCCCTTTCTATAGGCAGGGCAGATGGGGGCAACGAGGGTGCCAGTCACTTTGACTCCAAGCCCCAAGCTGAAGACAGAGGGAAAGAAAGTAGAAGGCACTGAAGTGAGTATTGTCGTGAATAAAGTGCTTTATGGGACCTTGTATGGCTCTGATTACACTATAACCATCCTTTGTTGTAGCAACAGAATTGGCTTGCCTTTGGTGTCTGTGCCTCAGGTTCCTTTCCCTTCGGTCCCCTGACTTTGCCAGCATGATTGGGGAAGGAGATGATAGCCATACCTTTGCCTCATGAAAGAATATGGGGTTTCTCCAACACTCTGGGGTTGTCCCTTCCCCCCTACCCACTGCCCCACCAATCTTGCCAATGAAGAAACTAAAATCCAGAGAGGTTAAACGATTTTTCACTTTTGGGTAAGAAAGTGGGGTAGCCAAGAAGTAATAAGGAAAGAGGAAAAAGGGGAGGTAAGTTAATCTGTTACCAGAATTAAATTTGGGTTATATGTCCTGTCTTATATATGTCCAGGGTGACATAAGCCTGTCATTTTGACATAGATTTATACATTTCTTGTCCTCAAGAATACCTGGGTGGGCACCTAGCTTCACACTTCCCCTTGGGTCAGAGCAATGTCTCCAGAACTCTTTTTATCTAATTTGAACCTCTAGGACTGGGCAGGAGTTAGCTTCACCTCAGGAAGAAGGGAGATGCTGCTTCCTCTTCTGGGACCTTCTCTGTAGGGTGTCTGGTGTGTTGTTGGAGCTACCACCGAGCTGCCCACATCACTGCCAGGCCCAGGACAGAGGGGCATTAGAGATCAGGAGGCCAGGGCTTAGCGCCCTGGTCTGAAATTTATTTATATCAATACCAATGATGCAGACTGCTTTTACTTTATTTCTCTTCCAGGCTCTTCTCTATGTTCAAAGCTTGGCCATTCACGTAGGCATTTCCCTGACGTAAAGGTGGGCTGCTCTCTTCTCCAAGTTGTTGCCTCCCTCTCCACTTTTGCAAGGTTGTTGTGTGAGAGCCAGTGGGCAAGAGGCAAATAGATGCGACTATGTTGTTATTACTATTATCATTATTATGCGTGTTTGATGAATGCTGAAGTCTAGGGTGGGATAATTTCCCTGAAGTTATGACTAGTGAAAAATTCTCCTACAGTCTGGCCTTTGTAACGTCGTTCTAACAATGCCAGGAATGTATCTGGCATCCGTTTTTATGGAACTCAAAGAGATTAACAGATGTGATCCAATTATCCTCCTAAATCCCTTGATGTAGCAGGCAGCAAGGCATATCCGCCCAATAGAAATGTTGGAACACCAGGATTGAGGTGAAAGGTTCTTTTCGAGTCATATCTTTATTTGTGCTGGAAACGTGAGACTTTTTTGCCCTTCAGCCAGGCCTTGTCTTCATAGAGCAAGGTGTGCTTGTGGTTTAGCTCGGTCTCCCAAAGACAAACTTTCCCCCTAAGGGACTATACTTCTCCATACTATAATGAAAGTGGAATAGGAATGCAGTTCTCAAGGTCTCCACTTACTCTTTTTTTTTTTTTTTTGTAGGGAGAGCATGGAAGTGGAGAGAGGGAGAGGGAGAGAATCTTAAGCAGGCTCCACGCTCAGCATGGAGCCCAACACACGGCTCGATCTCAAAACCCTAAGATCATGACCTGAGCTGAAATCAAGAGTTGGACGCTCAACCAACTGAGCCACCCAGGCACCCCTACACTTACTCTGCTTGCTTACAGGGTAAAATAAAATAAAATCAGAACCTGAGCCAGAATGTTCTAGAGTTCCTTACCTTAAAAGCCACTGAAAAACAGGATGCATGTGTTTGAGGCTTATTATTTGGGCTGGCATATGATTTATCTTGCCAAACATGGCACTCTTACCCCACAACAGGCTTAACTGTCCTGGGTAAACCAGGGTCGTGTATTCACTCTACTAACAATGGTGGTGGCAGTGGGGTGTAATTTCCCAGAGTTGAGTGCTTGGCACATTTCATTCCTCAAGCTAATATGTAATAAAGTCCCATTGTAGGTGCTGTGAGAGAAATAGATACACATCTTCTACCCTCAAGGAGTTTACAGTGTTGAGAAAGAGATGGCTGTTACTGAGCCAAAACAATACTGAAACAATACTGGTATGTTCTTACTTATTTTAGTCTCTGTTCTCATGATGTTAATCTTATAGATTACCTGTACTTCCTTATTTAAAAGGAAATGCTGTAATATCTTTGTTACCATCATTTAGTGAGATATATTTTACAGAAATTCGTTCTCTTTATGAGATGTTTTTCTTTTCTAGTTGACTTTAGGGATTTTTTTTTTTCCAGCTATATTCTTATGGGCCAGAACAATACGAGATCTGACAGAGATATTTTAACAATTAAATAAGGAATTATTTTTTTTGTATTCACTTATGTAAGCAAACATATTATGTAGTACTTTCCAGTTTACAAATTAACATAAATAGTCATTCAAATATTCACCAGGGCAGGGGCCTTCTCTGTCTTGTTCACAAGGAAAACTCTAGCACCTAGAACAATGTCTGGTACATTGGGGCTACTTAACAAATACTTGAAATGAGTAAATTTCCTATAATATTTGTATTTACTTTGTCCAGGGGTCATTTATTAAAATAAAACCTTACTTAGATTTAGCAAAGAAAACTGATTATAGTAGAATTTTTGCAGCTAAAAAGGGGGCATGGCTGTGAAGTCCATACTCCCATCTTTTATAACCGCCATTCTTTGGAGCAGATATGAAAACTCATCAAAGGTAGGAAACCATGGAGAATAGAGCATTAGATCACACAAAGGCAGAGAGCTCATTTTGTCCACAGATGAAGAAGATGAAGCTCAATGGGTTTAAAAAAATGCTGAAGGCTGTTGTGACATGACCAGGCAGAGATTTTCCTGTTACAGCCAGAGCTAGATTAAGAGGAGTGAGAGGTAGGTTAGCCTGGCAGCTCTGCAGGAAGTCAGTTTACCTGGGAGCTGTATATTACTGAGAACATAACAGAAGGTAACAGGGAAGAAAAGATATGTACCAGAACTCTTCCCTTAAAGACTACTGACTTTGTTGGAAGAAATATTGTGCTAAGTTATAGGCCTGAGAGGTTGAGGTCCCCTCAAGTGGTGTGTTTGGGAAACTCAACTAAGTAGTCCTGATACTGCTTTCAAGGGAGGATGGATCAGGCTTTGTGTCATTGGTTTGAGTTTGTAGATTTGGGGCCAGACTTCCTGATCGTAGAGCTGAGGAGAGTGCTTTCCTTCCAATAAACGTTGAATATTTGTTTAAAGAATCTCAGTGTGAAAGAGTGCTAAATAATTGCCTCTTCAGGATTCAGAAGTCTGGGTCCAGTCCAGATGGTCAAACTCTGACTTTCTCATTTGGAAGTCGGGAATTGAGACCCTTCCTCTTTAGAAAAAAATGTATGTTAGATTTATCACAACAGAAATATGTTGTGATATTGTAATCATCCAGATAAACAGAGAGATTGCAAGATTTTTTTTTCTAATATTGTCCTTGCTGAAAGAAGGTAAGGGTATACCAACCTGATAATAGATTTTAAAGAATTAAACTGTAATTTTGGACCACTTAAAAAAGTTTAAAATTGGCTTCAGTCTGCAAAAATCAATTAATCAATATTACTGAATGTTTCTTAATGCTATTATAGTGATATTTTCAAACATTTTTGATTATAGCATACTATAAGAAATACATTTGATATCACAGTATACATATATGTAAATATAATTGAAAAAACCCCAAAGTATTATGAAATGGTTCTTACTTTTACTATGTATTGCACTTTTATGTTTTTTATTTTATTCTATTTTGTTTAAAAAGTGCTGGTCATGACCCTCTAAAATGATATCATGACTGTCTAATGAGTCATTATACAAAATGTAAAAATTAATGCTGTAAACAATATGAGAGGAATTGAAGGTAAAGTTCCTAAGGGAGAGAGACTTGTAGTCTACTTGGGGAGAGAATACTAACTTACAAACCACTGGAGCATATTTTTTCTTTATTAAGTTTTTTCTTTATTTTTTTTTAGTTAAAATTTTTTTAAAGATTTTATTTATTTACCTGAGAAAGACAGAGAGAGAGAGAGAGAGAGAGAGAGAGAGAGCACAAGCAGAGGGAGGGGCAGAGGGACAAGCAGATGCCCCACTGAGTGCAGAGCCCAATGCAAGGCCTGATCCCAGGACCCTGAGATCATGACCTGAGGTCAAGTCAGATGCCTAACTGACTGAGCCACCCAGGCGCCCCTTTTAAGTTTTTTTTTTTATTTTGGGTGCAGTGATTCAACAACTCTATACATGACTCAGTGCTCACCATGATAAATGTACCCTTAATCCCCTCACCTCTTTCACCCATCCCCCCTCCCTTCCTCCCCTCTGGTGACCCTCTGTTTGTTCTCAGTAGGTAAGAGTCTGTTTCTTGGTTTCTCTCTCTCTTTTTGTTTTTCCTTTGCTTATTTGATTTGTTTCTTAAATTCCACATATGAGTGAAATCATATGGTATTTGACCTCTTTCGCTTAGCATTATACTCTCTAGCTCTTTTCATGCTGTTGGAAGTGGCAAGATTTCATTCTTTTTTATGGCTGAATAGTATTCCATTTTTTATAGGTATATATATATATATATATACACACACACACACACATACACACCATGTCTTCTTTATCCATTCATCTATCAGCAGACACTTGGGCTGTTTCCATAGTTTGGCTCTTATAAGTAATGCTGCAGTAAACATAGGGGTGTATATATTCCTTCAAATTAATGTTTTGTATTCTCTGGGTAAATACCCAATAGTGTAATTACTGCATCATAAAAAATTAATTTTTGAGAAGCCTCTATACTGTTTTCCACAGTGGCTGAGCTAGTTTGCATTCCCACCAATAATGCATGAGGGTTCCTTTTTCTCCACATCCTTGCCAACACTTGTTTCTTGTGTTTTTGGTTTTAGCTATTCTGATAGGTGTGAGGTGATATTTCATTGTAGTTTTGATTTGCATGTCCCTGATGATGAGTGATGTTGAGCATCTTTTCATGTCCGTTGGCCATCTGGATGTCTTCTTTGAAGAATGCCTGTTCATGTCTTCTGCCTTTTTCTTTTCTTATTTTTTTAGAGAGAGAGGCAGAGGGAGAGGGAGAGAGAGAATCTTAAGCAGGCTCCACACCTAGCGCAGAGCCCGATGTGGGTCTTGATCTCACAACCCTGAGATCATGACCTGTGCTGAAATCAAGAGTCGGATGCTTAACTGACTGAGCCACCCAGGTGCCCCACTTCTGCCCATTTTTAACTGGATTATTTGGGGGGGGTTGGTGTTGAGCTATATAAATTCTTTATATATTTTGGATACTAACCCTTTATTGGATATCATTTGCAAATATCTTCTCCCACTCAGTATGCTGTCATTTAGTTTTGTTGATTGTTTCCTTCACTGTGCAGAAGCTTTTTATTTTGATGTAGTCCCAGTAGTTTATTTTTGCTTTCATTTCCTTTGCCTCAGGAGACGTATCTAGAAAAATGTTGCTATGGCCAGTGTCAGAGAAATTACTGCCTTTGGAGCATATTTTAAGACTGTGATTAATTGGTTGCTAAATTGCATGATGCAGTTTAAGAATGATAGATGTTAAGCTTTTATCTGTGTATTTTCTGTGTTGAAATACACAGATCTAAGATAAAGAAGACCACTTTTACAAAGTATACTTATTTTATACTGTATTTCATATTTCTTAGATGTACCTATTTACATCTTCTTACATCTCTGAAACGGGGGTGTATCTTACAATTGATGATATTTTACAGTGACTACTTTTGGGCCGCTGATTCAGTTGTCAGTGCCTGGCCATATGCAATCTCGGTTGTCATTGCTGGTGACATGACTAGACAACTGAAACCCTTCACCATTTCAGTCTATAAACCATTTAAGGAAGGAATAGGGATTTTTTTTCTGATAAGGAATTCAGTCTGGTAAGATCAAGTGTCAGCATCAAAATTAACAGAACATTGTTAGTGGCTTGAAGAAGAATCTCAGAAGCAACGATGGTGCATACTTCCAAAATAAAAGGCTGTCTCAGTAATACCACTGTTGACATAGAAGTCAATGTTATGTGGAAAATATTAACATCGTGTTCTTTTTCATGATGTTGGTGGTGGTCACACAACTAAATCCATTTGTCAAAGCTCATTAAATTGTATGCTTAAAATTGGTATTTTTGTATGTAAATTGTACATTACTAAAACTGACCAAAAAAAGCAAATAGAAAATTGATGGTATCTTAGATTTTATGAAATATGGATTTTTCTCTATTTTTAAAACTATATTTAAAACTGTATTTAAAATATAGAGAATAACAAGAGCAGAAGGAGCGAGCAATTACTTATATTTCACCACACAAAAATAACCATTTAAAAATGTTAGATTTTTTTCCCCTATTAATGGTCTTTTACATTTTTCCCCATGCGTGGTTGTATCATAGATGACATTCCTAACTCCCTTCCTTGTGGAGTTGATGTTAGAAACTCTACAAACTGAATGAGAGGGTTTCACGGTGTTCCTAGTTGCTGATCTTTTTTATGCTGATATATCCAAAAAAGTTCTTCATGTTTGGGTTCTTGTAACATCTCTTTGCAACATGAATCAAAGACCTGGAAATATTTATACTAATTATTTTAAATCATGTGTCCCAAAGACGCTAAATTTGATCATTGAGAAAGAACTCTGGTACAGAACTAAACTATATTATTTAGAGGAAATGTTAGAACCAAGGCCCGAAGATAGGAATAATTAGATACTGAGCTATATAATAGTTGATAAGAGTGAACCTTGTTGAGAGTGGCTTTGTGGAACCTTTCAGTTTAATTTTTTTATTGGCTTAGAAAATTTACATAACTGATAATAATAGGCTTTTCTCAGCAATAAAGGGATTTGCAGTGACATAAATCGAATCATTCCCCATGTGCCTTCCTGTTCATACCTGCCTTATAAAGGTAGATAAGGGGAGATGGCTTCAGCATGTTTGCATATCACTTTGTGGTTATAAGCTGAGGCTTAGCAAGGGTTGGGGTGAGGAGGTTTTAAGGGGGAAGGTCTAGACTCCAGCCCTTGGAATACAGAGCTATTCAGACACTGAATTTTTGATGCACCTTGCTTTATATAATAAATTGTGTTTCACAGATATCCTTATAGGTGTGAATAGAGTGAAAGGGAGGCCTCTTTGGGATCAGGTGAGCTGTCCTAAGAGCCAGGTGGAGGCCAGTGTTCCTGAGGGCAGAGTAGGGGTGGGGGAAAGTGGGTTCCAGATATGATCCCCTTCTGGTGCTGACAGAGGCCAGTACCTTCTCAATATGGAGACATTTATTCTAAGGCTACAGGCTTCTGATCTCTAGTTCCTGAACCCTGGGTCTCTCTGTCTTCCAGTGAGAACTTAGTGTAAGTTTCTTTCTTGAGTGACTACTATATACTCGGGGCCTTTCATAGCTCATCTCATTTAACCCTTAGAACTACGAGAGACAAGTCTTTCTCATTTCCATATCAGAGATAAGGAAGCCAAGGCCTAAGAAAGTTGAGGATCTTGCCGAAAACCACATGGCTGGTCAGTGAAAACTTGGACTCCCTTTACTATCACATGGGGAATTTCTTTCTTTTCCATTTGAGAAAAGGAGCCAATACTTTTCAACTGGGATAAGAGAAAGAAATCTGATCTCATCACCCATGCTTCCATGTAAATTTATTTTTTCAGCTTCATTTCCCTCAAAATTTTTTTTTTTTTTTAAAGATTTTATTTTTATTTACTTGAGAGAGAGAGAATGGGAGAGAGCACGAGAGGGAAGAGGGTCAGAGGGAGAAGCAGACTCCCCGCCGAGCAGGGAGCCCGATGCGGGACTCGACCCCGGGACTCCAGGATCATGACCCGAGCCGAAGGCAGTCGCCCAACCAACTGAGCCACCCAGGCGCCCTCCCTCAAAATTTTAAAAAGTTCAGTCCTCTCTCTTCTATTCTTATGGTCTAAGAGCTCGGACAAGTCCCCCTTTTCCCTTTTCCTATAAGAAAGAAAAAAGTTACCCAAAGAAAGTTTAATTAAGCCAGTTACTTTACTTCTTTAAGCCTTAGTTCGTCTATCTGTAAAGTGGGGACAACAGCAATGCTGATCTCATAGGCCGCCGTGGAAGTTGGGTGGATATAGTGTGTGCAGAGCTGTGAATAAAGCCAGGATTCTAGATTGTTGTTATTACCGCTACTGTGTTTAGAGAATTGTTTCCCACACAAAGGGAAGTGGGGACAGAAGTTTGTATGTAGAAATATTTTCCCCTTACTTCTTGTATTTAAACTTGATGAACAGAGAACATCAGGGCTGATATTTTTACCTGAAAAATTCTTCTAACTCCCTTGCTTTCTGTTTTGAGAGTAGGGAAATGAATGTGGAGAAAATTCAGTAGCCATGAAGACTATTGACTGAAGATGCTATAGGAAATGTGTTTAGTTTTTTCTCAGTCTGGTTTGGTTAAACAATGAAAGGAAAGCCTTTTGCTGTCATTCAGTGCTGGAATAGAAAATATAACCAGAACTTTGAAATATGAAAGGTGTTAATATTTGTATGTATCTAAATTAAAGTAATTTTTTTGGTGTTGTGTAATTACTAAATACCCCTTCGCCCCTCTTTTTTTTTTTTTTGTATCAGAATAAGAAGGAAAGGCTGTGTATTTGAGATATAGATCTGCCCACTGGTGCATTTGTAATTAAAAGACCTGTATTAACAGCACAGCTTCCATTTAGAATTTTTTAATTCGACAAGCATTTGTTGCAAAGCACTGTATTGCAGGGAAGGGAAGATGACTAAAGACCCAGTCTCTGCAAAGTAGTAATTTAAGGAAGGAAGAACATCACGTGTGCACAGCTGATTGGGAAAGGAAGATCTGCCCGTATGCTAGGCAAAGAGCTTTGCCTATTATGGGCTGCTGGTGGCAGGAGCTCTGCTCTGCCTCTTCTGAGGATTAAGGGTATATGACCACTGGGACCCTCATGTGAGATGCCTTCTGGCCTGGCCTCCCTTCCAAAAATACTTTCCTTTCAATGAACCAAACTTAGTTCACCTGTCTTGGTAGTGTTTTCATCCAGCTGGGGTTTGGTGGTTTTACTGCAGCAACTTGTTTTACGGTTTGAGTTCTGCCTTTGATTATGTAATCTTTGACTATTTTATCGTTGTTCACTTCCCTTTTCTTTCACTTTGAGATGCAGAATAAGATACCGCATGTACACTGATGAGAAATGTAGCGAGTGAATATGGGAATAAATGGAATTTGTAGCTACTGTAAAAGGTGACAGGATGTGTCCCTAACAAGGAAGATTTCTGTGTCTCCTCCAGACAGCCCTACCCAAGGAAGGCCTCTAGCTTTTTCAGAGCAGCTTGGCCAGTGGAGAAGTTCGTCTTACATCTGATAAATTAGAAAGACCCTTCCACCTTTGCAAGGTATCTTTCCATGTAATTCAGGAGATCCAGAGAGTAGCTTCCTTGCAAGAAGGCAGTAAGCTAATCCTAAAAATAGCTCACGGTAATTTCTAGATAATGCTATTTTCTTACTTCCAGCGCAATTCAGAGACTGTCACAAGAGCTTTGTCGAGTATCCCCAGTGCACAGTCCAAGCCAAATGAAAGCTCCCAATTAGAACATTGAAGCTTTGATGCCAATTAAAAATAAATGATGCTGTTTATGATGGAGTTGTACATGGATCCGAGGGAGGAGGAATAGACCAGAAAGAGGGACATTAAAAGCTTGATATTTAAAAATATGAGCAGACTTCATTAATAAATGAATGAATATTTCAGACAGTATAGTTGCTGAGCTCGAGCCTAAAATTCTAATAGGGAATTCAAGGTTTTCAAGTGATAAGTTCATTAATATGAAAAGGAGGTCAAATGGGAAATGTGTAAAGGTTATGATTTTTGAGGTTATGAAGTTGAAGTGTTTTAAGGACAGAAGAAAAATTCAGCTGTGTTTCCAGTTGGCAATATATTGCAAATTGTTCAGGTAGGTCAGCTTTGGTTATACCCAAACACAGAGCTTCTCAAAGGATCTAGTTTCTGATTTCCCAAAAAAATCAGAAAGCAATTAATGTGTTTAAGTTTATATTGATATTGCTGAATGCCAATAGGATGGTTTTCCATATATCTTCTCAAGAAGGCTTAATTTTTCTTTTGGTAACTGAGGGCCTCTACTTATCCTTGAGCAGAGAGATGCTACCTAAACTGTCCTCAGTTTTACCTTTTAAATAAGTTTACTGTTTTTTTTTTTAATTTTATTTATTTATTTGACAGAGAGAGACACAGCGAGAGAGGGAACACAAGCAGGGAGAGTGGGAGAGGGAGAAGCAGGCTTGCCATGGAGCAGAGAGCCCGATGCGGGGCTCGATCCCAGGACCCTGGGATCATGACCTGAGCCGAAGGCAGACGCTTAACGATTGAGCCACCCAGGAGCCCCTCAAATTTACTGTTTTGGGTGATTAGTTCTCTTGTAGTTCCCAGTATAAAGTCATCCAAAGCATTCTTTTAATGTCAATCACAACTTTCTTCAAAAAAGATTTTACTTATTTATTAGAGAGAGAGAGAGAGAGAGAGAGAGAGGGAGCACAAGTGCGGAGGAGGGGCAGAGGGAGAGGGTGAAGCACGCTCCCTGCTCTGCAGGGCTTGATGCCCGGACCTTGAGGGCATGACCTGAGCCGAAGGCAGATGCTTAGACTGAGCCACCAAGGTTCCCCTCAATCACAACGTTTAACCATGAGTATGAGAAATCCTCTTCAGTTTATTAATTTCTTACTTCCACTTACATATAGTCCTGCTATTCTAGATCACACATGGCATCAAGCAGAGTGGAGACATTTCTTTTCAGACAAGCTCTGAAAGAATGAAAGGAAAAACTCTCCTTAAATGTGAACAGAGAAGCAATGGATGGTGAACCATTTCCCCTAAATTATAAAGCAATTATATTTCCTGTTTCAAAACAAAGTGCACCGGGGCATGTTTTCTTTTCTATTACATTTCTAATAAAATCTTATGTGGGAAGAGACAGAGCAATAGAAATTATTTTCCAGAAACACCAGATGTTGACCCACCTGTCTGATTACTGTTAAGAGGTCTAATCTTGTAGTTAGGTAAATACCTTAATTAAATCACATGCCATCCCTGCATCGTTAGAATAAGTCAAAAGCTGAAATTCTGTTCAGAAATGTGAGCGTGTTGGTTTGTATACTGTGGACTATTCATATACTGCTCATATACATGTAGGCATCCACCAAGAACTACTATGTCATTTTCGCAAAGCCGGATTCCAGGTTTGCTGCTCATCAACGCTGAGTCACCTTGGCCCTCCATTCCCTAATTTGGGATAATCCTGTCCACTTAATATACTGGTCCTGCATGTGAAATGACACACTGCATATAAAGCTGCTGATGCCGAGGGAGCACTCAGTGGAGGTTAGCTGCTCTCTGTCTCTCCTTCCTTCTAATATTGAAGCAATCTCCCTTAAACATAATTATCACCTTATTTATTAGCTGAAGTGCCTACAGTAATGATTCATCCTTTTGTTCAACGTTCATTTGAAAATAT
The DNA here is from genome assembly GCF_003265705.2 of Callorhinus ursinus. Classification (NCBI taxonomy): domain Eukaryota; kingdom Metazoa; phylum Chordata; class Mammalia; order Carnivora; family Otariidae; genus Callorhinus; species Callorhinus ursinus. Next base: position 61,223,798 of record NW_027397065.1, read on the forward strand.
TAACTTAATATTATGTTTATGCAAAAATGGATAAAGACATGATCCCTGCTTCCAAGAAGTTCATAGTCTAATGTGCCAAATTGATTATGGAATTTAAAGCTGTCTTTTAACTAAGTTGCAAATATCTGTTTCCCATTTCAAGTACGTCATCTTTCCTTATTGAATTACAGGTTCCCTTTACTCAGGGATAATCAACATTGGCTGCACACCAGAACCACCTGGGGCATTTTCTTAAAAACATTAATGCCTGGGCCCTACCTGGATCAGTGACGTTAGAACTCCAGGTATGGGTGTGTTTAAAACGTTTCCAGGTGCAATTAGAGATGGGAATTATTGGGCTAGAGCCAAGCCAAACTTGACCTCCAGGCCTTATGCCACTTGTCACTCTTTTGTTCTCCTTACATTTGAGTGCACCATTCCTTTCTCTTTTCTCTGTCACTGTCACTCATGACCTTCAGAACGCAGCTTCAAATACACCGTTCTATGATTCACACCCTAGATTATGGTCCCTGTTCTGTGTGGTGCCCTCTTTACTTCTATGCCCTATTTTTCCATTTGGACATATCGACAAATGAAATTTATAAACATTTTCTTTGACTTTGCTTTTGTATGTTTTATTTCCCAAATCAGTGTGGAAGCTTCTTGTGGAAGAGGTCAATGGTCTATTTTTTTCGGCACCATTTCACAGTTATTTTTACAGTGCTTGAGGCTGCTGTGGGCACTCCACAAATGGTTTCGGCCAACTGACTCACTTGGTAAGCTGACTTCTTCCTCCAGCCTCTTCTGGTGTTAGCAGCTGTAGAATCTCAGCATGAATTATTGAACTCTTAACTTCATTTCCCAACTCCAAATTTTAATCTCTTTCATCAGTCAGTTCTTCGGAATTTAATCTTCCTTCCCACTAGTCCAAATGAAATATGTAAAAATGTCTTATCTTTAGGCAATTTTGGGGAAGGTACCTGCATTAATGAAATCCAAATATAGTAAAAGCTATAGCACTGAACCATACTCTGCTAAGCATCTTGAAGGCAGGGACCATGTCATATTTCTCTTTGTGTCCCAGACACATGGACAAGTACCTGGCATACAACAGGTTCTAGTCAAGATTTGTTGAATTAATTGCTTTAGTCCTTTGGTCAAATTAAACTTCATTAACAGAGACATTCTGAATTCATCTGTCTTGCAGATTATTTGAAAAATCGGATGCATTTCTAATAGCAATTTTTCTCTGCATTTATCTTCTTATTACTCATAAGTTCTGGAATCTGACTTTCCTGTTTTATATTACTATGCCTCCCTTAGCTTTTCAGTTCACTGACATTCTTTTGAATTTTGTGTTGGCTCATGTTGGTCATTGATCTGTCTGGCTGTCTGTGGATCTATGAATATCTAACACCATACCTAAACAGGGCTATTTTGAGTTATTGCATTTAATGCACTTAATTTATTCCCTGAAGCTTATTAAAGAAAACATGGAAAATGTGAAAAAGTAAAATGTCCATCAATTATTCACTCAAAGACCATCACTGGGAATTTTTTGGTGAATTTCTTGTATCTGTGCATTTTTAAAGCAGAGTTGTGATCTAAAATTCAACTGTTCACTCAATTTTATAATTCGATTTATTTCTTAATATTTTAAATTAAGTATTTTCAAGAGTTTATAAACCTTTTGTTAAGTTCTAGTGTATACTAATATGTAGGTATATACTAATTTTAATAAATCATTGTCTTGTTGAACTTTTGGATTATACATTTTTTATTACTGAAAATAATCCTGTGATGATCATCTTCATGCATAGAGAATTTTCTATAAATAGCATTATGTTCTAGAACCTGTGGCCAGGAGTATGAGCATTTTCAAGTTCTTGATACATGTGAATAAATTACTTTCCCAAAGATTGTAATCTCCCACAGCCCTGATAATAGTGCATCAGTATTTCCCCTTTTAATGAACTCTTGTCAGATTTGAGGACTTACTTATTTATATATTTATTTTGAGGGCAGGGTGGGGGGGAAATCCCAAGCAGGATCCACACTCAGCGTGGAGCCTGACGTGGGGCTCGATCTCACCACCCCAAGATCATGACCTGAGCCGAAGCCAAGAGTCATACGCTTAACCGACTGAGCTACCCAGGTGTCTCTGAGGACTTATTTTTAATATCAAAAGGATAATTTTTATTCTATTTAAGATTCCCCCTACAGAGTCGCACGGTGCACATGTCTTTATGATTTTACTCCATTCACTTTGGCATATTGCCATAGCTACGTGTGAATCTTTCCACACCGATACTACCTGGATGCTGTTGTTGATAGGAAGAAACAGGTTACTTGGCTTGGTTTGAATGTGTTGCTATGAGTGTACGATAGGGGCTGGTTGGAATGTGCACTGTGGATTTCCTAATAGAGATGCTTGAGCCACCTTGTCACATATGTGTTAGTATATGTCTTTACAGGTTGAGAATATCCCCAAAGAGAAATTGAAGCTTAATTCTTTGGCTGGAATTCTTTACACAGGAGTTTGGGTATCCAAACTAGAGAAAGCTGTAAAAGCATCTCTGGGCATCTACAGGCTCCTAAAAATGGAATTAAATGGTTTTTCTTTTTTTTTTTTTAATGATAAAAGGCAATGTGGGCTCTTTGGATGACTTCAGTTGACTTTGTTTCTATCTTCAAGCCACTTCCATATTCCATTGTAATGGTTGGATCCATTGTCACACCAAAAGAGATGAAATGTGGTTTTGGTTTTGGCAATGGGGTTGCTGGTATAGTCAGAAGAAATTTTACTTAGGGCCATGGTCACATTGGCTGAAGCACTGGTTTTTAACGTATAATGAAAGTAGACCAGATATCCATTAGAGTAGTGCTACGTGGAGAGAGAGATTTTATAGAAAAATATGAGGTCTTCATTTTCAAGGCACTAGTCATATGTCACATCTTCTCTGAAGCCTTGTCTGGCCACTCTAACTCCTGTTTGTTCTCCTATATCACTTGGCCCCTCCCGCTATTGTAGCAGTAACACTGCATTAGAGTTACTTGTTTACATGACTGCTTCCCCCCTACCCAATTATGGTCTTGTAGACAAGATAATGTTATATGTTGTATCCCCCAAACATTATAGATCCACGTAGTTCCTCATAGGGTCTGACATTCAGAAGGTGACTGATCATTGATTAGTGAATGATGGAAACAGGGAGAGGTAGGAAGAAATGGAAAATAATCTTAAATGGATGTATCCTAAATATTGTGTATCTTAAATTAGCTTTTTTTAGTCAAAACAGACAATATGGAAATATGCTTCTCACGTGGTAGATGAGGAAGTGGGTCAGAGCAGAGGTAAAGTGACTTCCTCAAGTGTCACAGCTGACTCAAGCACAAAGCCAGGTTCAGCGTGTAAATACTTTTCAGTTCCATGTTCTTTCCAATCTGCCTCAATGTGATTCACTGTAGAACAGTGGATGAATATAAGTTATTTTCTGATTATGTGGGGAAAACACCCTGCAAACTAAGCTTCCTTCATATTATGGGGCATGTTGATTCCTTCTGGCATATTTTGGAATAATGCGAATGGAGAAACACCCTCAGTCAGTGTAAGATTCACGGTATTTTGGGACTTCATAAAGAAGATTGAAGAACTGAATCTTCTCAGGGGAAGACTTTATAAAAATTGTAATGTTTTAGTGTTAATGTCACATGCTGATGACTTTTACTGAGTGCTATATTTGAACAAATGTCACACCTATATTTATACTTCATCATTTTTTGTGAGTTAATTAGTTGAGTAAACTCATATAATAACAAATAAAACTGTGTTTGACCCATTGTGTAGGAAGTGCTTAATATTTTTGTTTTTCTTAATATAACATTCTCTAACAAGATATTTTTTTCTGTCCTGAGACATTCAGAGGAAGCAACTGTAATGCTTTTTAATAGTAGCTAGAAGAAGCAATTGACAATATAAGAGAAGTTATTTTGAGCAAAGGGAGGTTCTAGTAGAGGAAGTTGACCTACTATTAGCCAGTCAGTTCATACTCTTGACAGATTGCTGTATCAGGCTTTGATGATTAGGATTCTGTTGGGCCTTAGAGGGGGATGATCCATTAAGTAAATCATTCTCTTTCTTTCTCTCTCTCTTTTCCTTTCAAAAGTAGACACTGGAAGAAACCAGTGGAGGAGGGTCACAAGGAGAACCAGGCAGTACTCCTGGTTTTTCTAGTCACTTAAAGGCATCAGGTAGACACCATGGACACAAAAGAGGCAAAACCAAAATAACAAAAATAAACTTTTTATCTTCCAAGAACTGGAAAGTGACATCTGAGAATGGCAGTGGAGAGGGACTAAGGCAAAGAGCATGGGGGTGTGGGGGAGCACGAACCCATAAATAAACTCCGTGTTCCACATGGGTTTCTGTCTGGTCTGTCTTCCATGTTTTCCATCCAGACAGCCTCCCATGTCCTTCGGTTTCTCCATTAGTAAAAAGAAGATGAATGACAAAAGAAGGTTCCTTGCTTGGTCTTTTGGAATAAGACAAGGGAATGTGCCATTAGCTCAGATGTCCATTAATCTAACCATCACCATAGTTCTAGCTTATGGTTTTAATTAACATTATTTTCTTTGATTATATTTAATTACCCTTATAAGCCCTAAGCACTTTGGCAGGGATGTGGTAGAGAAAGTTACTATAAACCAAATTATGATTTTTATTGCTATAATTGCAGTTGAAACCCATGACATCAATTAAATCCTCATTTCTTATTTCCTTGGTTCATGTGATCATCATTATAGGTATGTATAAAATCTCAGTGTGGCATAATTATGTAATTCCTTAAACAAAGGAGCTCTAGTATCCTGGTTAGGAGAGGCAGGAGTCTAAAACCTTGCTGGTTACAATACTGAAAGCATTGTGAGAGCCTAAACTATGTCTTTTTCCTTGTTGTTTCTCCACATCATGTAGCTCAGACCAAGGAACAGAAAAGAAGTTTAGTAAGTGGTTCCTATGGAGACACTGATGCTTGATCTACGCAGTTACCTCCGTGTTCAATTACTGATGGTCTGTCGCAACTTGACAGGTAGGTTTAAGTTTACGTTCAAGTTTCAGATAGCACTAAAGTCATAAAATCTGCAGAATCAGAGTTCCAGGATATGTTAGAGTAATTACTCTTAGCTGCCACAACAAATAAAACCTTGACATTTCAGGGGCTTACCAAATAAATGCTTATTTCTTCTTATTACCTATTCCATTTTGCCGCTATAGAATTTGGAACATGTGGTTTCTGTGTTGGGTGTGGGTGGGAAAACGAAGATGGTAGAAGTGCATTGGCTCTCAGTGGCCTTGGCCTGGAAGTGACATGCATTTCCACTCAGAGTCCTTGGCCTAGATTTAGTTATATGACCCCAGATGTACTGTGAAATATAGGGGAGTTTGTGGAATATTCGATGAGCACTAACTGTCTTTGACACATTAGGATTTCTGTGGAGCACTGGGTGTTCCACTGTAGCTTTAGGTACTGACCTGTGAATGCCAAATAATGTAAACATACAGATGAGCCAGACTTTTTGTTCTGTGGGAAATTCTTTTTTTTTTAACTTAAAAATTGACATGTAACATTATATTAATTTCAGATATACATGATTTGATACATGTATATATATAGTGAAATAGACACCACAATAAGTCCAATTAATATTTGCACCATAGTTATAATTTTTTTATGATGAGAACTTTTAAGATTGCCCTTTTAGCAACTTTCAAATATACAATATAGTATTATTAACTGTAGTTACCACGTTGTACATTATATCCCCGTGATTTATTTATTTTATAACTAGAAGTTTGTATCTTTTGATGCCCTTCACCCATTTTGCCTACCCACACCCCCTGCCTCTGACAACCACGAATTTGTTCTCTGTATCTAGGAGTTCATTTTTTTTTTAATTCCACATATAAGTGAGATCATCTGGTATTTGTCTTTCTCTTTTTGATTTATTCCACTAGCATAATGTCCTCAAGTACCATCCTTGTTGTTGTAAATAGCAAGATTTTATTCTTTTAATGGCTGAATAGTGTATATATTTATATATATATGTATAAATATATATATATATATTTATGCCACACTTTCATCATCCATTCATTCATCAGTAAACACTTAGGTGCTTCCATATCTTGTCTATTGTAAATAATGCTGCAATGATTATGGAGATACATATATCCTTTTGAGTTATTGTTTTCATTTTCTTTGAGGAAATACCCAGAAGTGGAGTTGCTAGATCATATGGTAGTTCTATTTTTAATTTTTTGAGGAACCTCCATACTGGTTTTCACAGAGGCTGCACCTATTTTCATTCCCACCACCAGTGCAAAAGGGTTCTCTCCACATCTTTGACAACACTTGTTATTTCTTGTCTTTTTGATAAATAGCCATTCTGACAGGTGTGAGGTGATATCTCATTGTGGTTTTAATTTGTATTTTCCTGATGATTACTGATGCTGAGCATCTTTTCGTGCACCCGTTGGCCATCGGTATGTCTTCATTTTTTACCTGGAATTTTTTATTTGTTTTTGCTGTTGAGGTCTTTTACCTCTTTGGTTAAGTTTATTCCTAGGTATTTTATTCTTGTTGCAGGAAAATCTTTTATTAAAATAAGTTAAACATGTAAGACAATTAAAAAAAGTCATCTTTTGCCATGTCATGGTTCTGCAGGATCTTTAACTGGACTCTTCCAGGGAGTCCAACTGAAACAATTATACAGGCAAGTTCCATTGTAGATTTTAAGTTGCAAATATTCTTCTGTTCTATGGTTCTCACTCAACCTGTGGATATTTTCTTTTTAATTTGGTATCTGTGTTAGTCTGCTAGGGTTGTCATAACAGAATACTGTGGACTGGGAGCTTAAATAACAGAAATTTATTTTCTCAGCTTTGGAGGCTGGGAAGTTCAAAATTGAGGTGCCAGCCATTTTGGTTCCTGTGAAAGCAGACAGCCACTTTCTCACTATGTCCATGCATGACAGAATGAGCTGAACTCTAGGGTTTCTGCTTATAAGGACTCTATTGCTGTTAGATCAACACCCTACATTTATGATCTCATTTAATCTTAATGACTTCCATAAAAGCCCTTTCTCCAGATACAGTCACGTTGAGGGTTAGGCATTCAGCATATGCATTTTGGGGGGTACATAAACTTTCAGTCTATAATAGTGTCTAAGGCTTTCTTCTAAGAAATGAGTTCCTCTTGCCTAAGGGAATGAGTAGAGCACCGGGACAGTTACCACAATATCAAGCATCTTCCTTAAACCGAAAGAGAACCAACGTTTCATACTGAAGGTCAGTCTGGATTCTTTTATTGTCCAGGATATTGAAATAAGCCTTAAGGAGGCTGGTTTAAGTTGTTGTTGCAATTTTTTTAAAGCCCATCTGTCAAGAATTTTGTCTCTTTTTTTCTTACTGACTCTAAGAGCTGATTTCTTGAATGCTGCGTGTGGTCACATTTCTGTACAGAATAGTTTGAATTACAGTGGTGTATCTTTCAGCTCTAGGAACCCAAGAAGGGTATTGTGTATTTCTCTAGATTTGGTTTCGAAGTTGTGCTCCCCAGAGACCATGTTGCCAGGTAAATAATTGTCATTGGAAATCCTTAAAGAAAGTCTTCAAATAATATGAGAAATTAATAGAGAAGTATTATGTTATTTAACTATTACAACAAGTTATAATAAAACAGTAGATGAAATTGGCCACAGTTCCATATAACAACCCATGTCCATCCATTGATGAATGGATAAAGATGTGGTACACACACACACACACACACACACACACACACACACAATGGAATAGTACTCAGCCATAAAAAAGAATGAAATCTTGCCATTTGCAGCAACATGGATGGATCTAGAGGGTATAATCATAAATGAAATAAGTCAGAGAGAGACAAATACCATATGATTTCACTCATATGTGGAATTTAAGAAACGAAACAAACAAAGAAAAAAAGAGGTATACAAAAAACCCCAGACTCTTAAATACAGAGAACTGGGGGGTGCCAGAGGAAATGGGGATGGAGGGATGGGTGAAATAAGTGAAGGGGATTAAGAGCACTGAGTAATGTATGCAATTGTTGAAACATATTGGACACCTGAAACTAACGGACACCATATGTTAATTATACTTGAATAAAAATATATAAAAATAAACTTAAAAATAGAATAACAATAAATGACTGTATATTAGTATTTTAAAAAGACAGCACAGAACCAGGGAAGTATTATTTGATCATCTGAACCATTTCTTTATGTTGTAGAGGACTGGTTGGCAGCAACCTCATGTGCGTTTACTCGTAGCTTAGTCTTTCATTCAGTGTGAGGTCAGCTGTTGTATAATAGAGTTCACTGGGATTTCAGCTTTCCCTTACATCATATACCACATTATCATAATTGATGGAAGCCACCTTTAAAATACCAAATTATATGGCTGAAGGAACATCTTATCAAAACATGTGCCTTGTGAGCAGCATGGCTAATAGATGGGAAGATTTCCATTAATTTCCAGCCTTTGTTCTCACTTTACTTTCTGCTCTATCCTCATCATGTTCAGGAGGCTGCAGTTCCCAAAATGAGGGTCAGAACCCCCTGTGCTGTCAGGCAAGAGTCAGAATTGCTTTACCCTCGGACACTTTTGCTTCCAAGGGATAAAAGGCATTTAGTATTATATTAAAGCACCAATTAGTTAATAGTTGTAAAGTTCTTTGAGAAGGAAGAGCACCCATTGTATGAATTTAAGGAGATATTATCTTTTCATTATTTATAAAACACCTTGAAGGGTAATTATCCTTGTTTTTAGAGAATTTTGTTTGAACGAAACAGGATGTTGTGATTATTGTCTGAATTAGAGAGTGTTCTAAGAGCTATAATTAGACTAGAGAAACCAGAGGGGGACGTGATGGACTGGAAGCTTGGCTAAGGACTAGGACTTGAGAAGAGGCGCACATAGAAGGACTGGATCACAAGTGATTTCAATGGTCTTCTTTCTGCCACTGGCCCTGGATGGCAAGAATATGGCAGAGAAAAGGAAATTTTCCTCACAAATAGCTAACTCTATAAATTTGTCAAAGGTGTAACATTCTCTTGGCCTCAGGTATTATAAGCACAGTGTAGAAGGAACATGGGCTTTGACATCAGTCAGTTCTGGTTGGAATCTTGACTTTGTTTCTTTTTTTAAAGATATTAAATATTTAATGTGTAAATATTTAACAACACTCTCCTGTACAAGCAATGGACCAAATAAGAAACCAAATGGCAGATCAAAACATGTCTCAAAACAAAGGAAAAAGAAAACACAATGTTTTAAAACCTATGGAATACAGCAAAAGCAGATGTGGAGTGAAATTTATGCTATCAATGCTTGTATTAAGAAAAAAAGTTCAAATAAACTACTTAACATTACGCCACAAGGAACTAGGAAAAGAAGAAACCTGGCTGAAATTTAGTAGAGGAAGGAAATGACAAAGAAAAATCAGAAATAAATAAAATAGAGACTAGAATAAACAATAACATAACATTGAAACTGGACCAGTTTTCCCAAAAAATAAAATTGGCAATGCTTTAAGCCAAATTAACTAAGGAGAAAGAGAAAGAAGACTCAGAAACCAAAATGAGAAATGGAAGAGAACAATACAACAGATAACCACAGAAATACATAGTGTAATAACAGATTACTACAAACAATTACATACTCGCAAATCGCATAACTTAGAAAAAGAAACCAGGTAATTCTTAAAAACACACAAGTTACCAAAATGCAATCATGACTCTTAAATCCAAGAAATAAGAAATCTTCTTAGACCAATAACAAGAATGAAAGTTGAATTAGGAATCAAAAATCTCCTAGCACAGAAAAGCCCAAGACAACATGGTTTCATTGGTGAATTCTACCAAACATTTAAAAAAGAAATTAATGACAGTGTTTATCAAAATCTTGCAAATAATGGAATAGAAGGAACACATTCAAAATCATTCCATGATATCAAAGCAGTATAAAAACAATACAAGAACAAAGAAGTCTAGTTTGTCTGATGTAAATATTGCTACTATGACTTTCTTTTGACATCCATTTGTATGATACATGTTTCTCCACCCCCCTCACTTTCAATTTGCGGATGTCTTTATGTCTAAAATTAGTCTTCCTGTAGACAGTGTATAGATGGCTCTTGTTTTTTTATCCATTCTGACACCACGTGTCTTTTGATTGGAGTGTTTAGTCCATTTACGGTCAAAGGAATTATTGATAGATATGTGTTTATTGCCATTTTATTACTTGTTTTGTCATTGTTTCTGGAGATTTTCTCTGTTCCTTCCTTGTTTTTGTCACTTTGGGGTTCCCCTTTGTACTTGAAGAGTCCCCTTTAATATTTCTTGCAGGGCTGGTTTAGTGGTCACAAACTCCTTTAGTTTTTGTTTGTCTGGGAAACACTTTAGCTCTTTTTCTATTCTGAGTGACAGCCTTGCTGGCTATCTTTGGCTAGCAGATTTTTCCCATTTAGCACTTTGAATATATCATGTCACTCCCTTATGCCTGCCAAGTTTCTGTTGAGAAGTCTCCAGCTAGCCTTATGGGTTTTCCCTTATAAGTTAAGGACTTTTGTCTTGCTGCTTTTAAGATTTTTCCTGTATGGTTATATTTTGCAAATTTAATTTACAATATGTCTTGGTGTTGGCCTGCCTTTGTTGATTTTGTTGGGAGTGCTGTCTGCCTCCTGGATCTGGGTGTCTGTTTCCTTTCCCAGATTAGGGGAGTTTTTTGATATTATTTCTTAAAATAAATTTTCTGCTCTCTTTTCTCTTTCTTCTTATTCTGGGACTGCTATAATATGAATGTTATTACATTTGATAGAGTCACTGAGTTCCCTAAGTCTGTTTTCATGTTGCATAATTTTTCTTTCTCTCCTTTGTTCAACTTCATTATTTTCCTTTATTTTATTTCCTAGGTCACTAATTCATTCTTTTTCTCCTTCCAGTCTGCTATTCATTGCATCAACCCTGTTTCCAATCTCGTTTATTGTACTCTTCATCTCTGATTCCTTTTTAACTCTTCTTTCTCTGGTAAGGGTCTCACTGTTTTCTGTTCTTTTCTCCAGCCCAGTGAGTATCCTTCTGATTGTTGCTTTAAATTCTTCATCAGGCTTGTTACTAATATCTGTTTTGCTTAGATCTCTGGGGTGGCCTTGTCTTGTTCTTTCATTTGGGATAAATTCCTCCGTCTTAGCATTTTGTCTAAGTCTCTGCCTTCTCTGTGTTAGAAATGCCAGTTATGTCTCCTGCTCCTGAAAGGAATGGCCTTATGAAGAGGAGGTCATGTAGCGCCCAGGGCCCGGTGCTCCAAAGAGTGTCCCTGTGTGTGCTGTGTGCACATTGCTGTTGTGTTTTGGCTGCTCTGTCCTTCGGGCCAGTCATCTGCAGAGGCTCTCCTTGTCTGCTGTGGACAGTTTGGTCCTTGGCCTGAATGTGGTGAGTTTTAATTAGGTGTGCTCTGATCTGCTTGTGAAATGAGACCTGACACCAACTCCACCACTACTGAGGCCATGTAGAACTCTCTGGTCAGGAGACGTGCTGTGGGCAGGGGTTTGTGCTGGTCTTCTGGGGAGGGGTTTGTGTTGTGCTGGGACTGAGGCAAGCTTGAATGAGAAGGGCAAGTCCACTGGAGCCCAGGGGGGTGGGGTTTGGTGTAAGTTAGCCAGTGTTGGTGCTGTGCTGTTTCCCATAGGTGGCTCTGTGTTTATGGTGAGGGGTTGGGGAGGAAAATGGCACCAGCCAGCTCCTTTGTTCCCAGAGAGGGGTCTCCATGAACACTGCCTCTCAGGGAGGCACTCAGAAAAGAGTGAATAATGTCCTCCTTGTGTGCCCCAGGCATTCTCGGATTGTTGTTTCTATGCTGTCTGCCCTCTCTCCAGAGCAGTACAGTGCCCTCCTGGCTCTATCCCAGCCAAACTGCTGACCTTTAAACCCTAAGCTTTAAGCCTCACTGGTTGCCAGACTCGAAATTCAGCCCTTCCTGTTTTCCAAGCCCAGGGCTTTGGGGAAGTGTTCTTGTGTGGTCCCCTGTGTGCTCCTCTCTCTTTCTCTCTCTCTGGGGTATTTAGGATGATTTGATAGCTATCTAGTTGTGTTTGTGGGATGAGATGCCTAAGGTCCTCCTACTCCACCACCATCTTGGAGACTTTGACTTTGTTTCTTAGGAGCTATTTTGATCTTGACTAATCACCTAACTTCTTTGATCTCAGCTTCCTAATCCACGAAATGGGAAAAGTAATACATAATGTATGGCAAGTACTAACTACTGGCAAAAGTAATACATAGTGTGTGGCAAGTACTAACTACTGTGGCAAGTACTAACTACTGGGCCCAACTAATGGGTGCTCAATAAATTGTACTGATAATCATAGATAATTTTTACTCATATAACATGAGAAAAAGATGAGAAAGTTCAGCCTAATCAACAGTGACCTTTTTTTTCCTTTTTCTTTGAGTTGGGCCTTGCATTGTAATGGTTTCATCAGCTAAAACTCTTAGATCTAACAGGTTAATTGGTTACTCCTTTAAGAAAACCGCTATTTGTATTTCGAGAGATATCCTATAGGCATTACAACAATTTAACCCAAAGAATGGCTTTAGTAGGAGTTTCAAACAGAGTCAGTCTGGTGGAGAAAGATTTAGGGAGTGTGACCTACTCTGGACTTTTATATGGAGGACAGTTTACATAACAAACAGCAGTGACATTTTACTTTCAGAGTTTAAGAGTTTGGTGTTTGATGAGGGCATTAATGCAGTGGATAGGAAAGGACATAGTGCATTTATAAGTCAATTGTTGCTACATTAAGATAAAGTATGACAGTATTAGTCCATTGTTGACATGTAAAATGGGCTTTTCTAACCTCCATTACAGCACCTCATGGTTTTCAGACTTAGACTATGACTATTCCAGAAAGAATGCAAAAAAAATTTATGAATATTTTAGACACAATTTAATTTCTCCATTGATCTACTTATTTTTTTAATTACTGAAATAATGCATATTAATTCTAAAAAAACCCTTAACAGTTTAGAAGTATATAGAATAAAAATTGAATATCCTTTACCTTAAAGGAATTTTAACTTTGAAAGTTTTTTGAAAAAATATTTCATCGACATTTCAGTTTTTATCGCCATTTGAAAGATGTTGAGGGGCCTAGTGGCATCCTGGTGAAGGTTTACAAACTCTCAGCATTTGAAGTATGCACACTGTAATCTCTGTTATCCATGGGTTCTTTCAGGATGACTCCTAGGCGTAGTGACAGGACAGGGACCCAAACTTCTGGCCTGGGAGCTTCCGTACGGGTGTCAGGGATTTGTTACACATGAATGCAAGAGAGAGGAACCTAAAGTTTCCCTTTAGGAATAACCAACCTCATAGCCAACCAATAAAAAAAATACTCCTGTAGAAGAAGCCATGGTCACAGTGTAATGTATTTTGTTGTTGGGAGGAGGGCAGAGAGAGGGACTTATGGCTTCAGGGCCCTTTAAAGTGGAAAGGATGACATTAGGCTTTCAAAGTGGAGTTTCTGTCTGAGGTTCCATTTCTGGACTCGTCAGTGTGGAAAAGTAGCAAGACTTATAGGAAGTAGTGTTGATCATTGCCGAAGATCTCTGCTGAAATGATTATTGCTGAAAAGTCTTTATAAAAGACCTATTAGAGTTCTTGTTTTCTGGCCAGCTGGAGCTTACAGTTTCTCTCCACACCCATGGCAGCAGATATCGAGGACGTGTATATAGCTGAGAAAGTGTTGAATGAATTTATGGATGTGCCATTGTATACAGGAAGGAGTAAGTGTATGCGGGATGGTGGAATAACTATGAGAATAATTTAGAAACCTCATTTAAAAAATTCTTTTGTTATCTATTTCTCCTTTGTTCAAAGAAAGGATTAGGCCAACTTTTAGGGACGTGTTTCAGTTATCTACTGCAGTGTAACAAATCACTCTGAAACTTAATGGCTTAAAATAGTAGCATCTGTCTATGGACTGAATTCAAGTGGGAGGTTCTTCTGCTGGTCTTGTCTGGGGTTATGCAGCTTCTGTTATCTGGGGGTTATCTAGGGCTAGAAGTCCAAAATCACTTTACTCACATGTCTGGCACCTCAGCTGAACTATCTGGACTAGATGGAGGCTGGCTGGGAATTCATTTCTCTCACTCCCTTCCTCCCTTCCTCAGACCCTCCCTCCTTCTATCCCCTTCTCCCTCTCTCTCTCTCTCTCTTCTGACAGTGTCTGCAGCAAAGGAGCTGGACCTCTTTACATGGTGGTTTAGAGCTCCAAAGAGGGTGAAAGCAGAAGAAGCTTCCATATCTCTTATATAGGCCTAGGCCAGGACTTGCAAAGTGTCACTTTTCCCACCTTCTCTTGATTAAAGAGAGTTACAAGGCCAGCCTGAATTTCATGTCAGAGGGAAAGGAGACTAATTTCTTGATGAAAAGAACAGCCAAGAATTTGGGTCATCTTCAATTCACCAATATACAGGACATGGAATAATAACTTCTGAAAATTGCCATTAAACTTTTTTATTGAAGGGCAACTATCAGATGTGATATGTTTTACACCAACAGAAATGGTTTAATTTCAAGGGTCCCAAAAGATCAACTTGCCAACTAGTGTGGCCCAAGGTTTAAGATTTTTCTTTGATCAGAGTTACTCATAAAATTTTACAATATTAGAGTTGGGAGAGAATTTGGAAGTCACCTAGCCCAGCTGAATGTTTTTTGACAGAAACAAGTTCACAGACATTAATCTGTAACACATCATTGTAGCATATGGGCTAGCTAATTTGTTTATGTGACTAATTCACTATGACTTTAAGGACAGGGTCATGGGACAAATACATTTTCGTGGAAGGGAAAAATATAGGAAAATATTCCGAGTATGGGATGTGTTCTTAACCTAGCAAGGCCCTACACATGGAGATGCGCATGATAGTCCTACATAACACAGAGTGCTGAGAATAGAGCATAGATCAGAAAATCTGTAAGATATATTTTACCAAGCTTACAATTTTGCTCCAGAGAGGAACTTAAAAGTGATTTGCTACAACTCTCTTCACATTAGTCAGAAAAAAGACTTCTTAGAAGAAGTGTTTCAACATCTTTGGAAATGAGAAGCAGCTTTCTCATGAACTGCTTAGTTAATCTAAAGAAATACTTAATTTTCCTCTCAGAGGTTGTCTTTTTTCATATCCTTGTATAAGCTTCAGGTTTACTGAAGGATAAATCTTGGGTGATTCTCATCTTTGTCTTTCTATAATACCTCTTTCTTGTCTTCTTAGAAAAGGAGGGTGTTAATCAACTGATCTGAGATTGTGTTGATATTTTCAGAATGTATGTTTCTGGTGTGGGTTAGTATTCTAGAGTGTGTGTTTATCCTAATTGAGCCCAGCAAAGCCCGGCCTACTGGCCTTTGCCCCTGAGCTTGTTGAAACAACATGTCCTATTTCATTTTGTAGTTGTCCTTGTTAGCTGGGCTTAGCAGCTTTGGTCTTCTCATTTTCTGAAAATTATGGGTATGCTTTGAGGTATTGACATGCCTAAACATGTTTTCAAGGAAGCTTCAAGAGGAGCTTCATTGTGAAGCCAGTACATTTTAGCTGAAAAAGGATAATTCTGTAAAAGAGGAAATAACAGGTAAGGGATTTCCCACTGAAAATGTTAAGTCAGATTTCCTCCGTCCCCTTTTCCTGCCCCTGAACTGGCTGATAGTGTTGCTGTTTCCTCTTTCCAGGTTCTGGCCTCTGTCTCCTCTTTGACCAGCCCAGTGTCCATAACAGGAGCTGTTCCCGTGTGCACTTTCTGAGAAGGGTAGAGCTCCTTTTTGTAACATTTGTAAGTTCTTTTTGGGCCTGAGTAATTTTTTTTTCCATCAGTATACGAGTACTGTGATCCTTGAACTTATTATTTAAAGAGAATTTGTGCATATAGTGGGTGTACTAAAAAAACCCGATTCAATTAAATTTTTTTTTTCTTAGACACAGAATAATTTCAAATGATTCTGAAGTATTTAAAACGTCTTAGTATTTTGAAGAAAAATACTGAGGTCCTAGCCCGTTTCTTGGTATAAAAGATTCATGGAGCTTGGAACTAATTTACAACTCTAGGTTCTGCTTCACTTGGTGCCGTTATGATTGAATTAGCTAAAATGGTAAGCATTTAATGAGTTGAGAAGACAAATTTCCCGGTCTGACGTGTGATATTTGCAAAACCTTAGATTTCTGTTTCAGTAAAGCTTAAACAGAAATTCTATGCAATTCATTCTATGCAGTGAATTTATGGGACTTTTGACTGACCAGGAAAGCTGGCCACTGCTGATATATGTCTCTGCTAGGGTCTAATTTTTCTTTTGAAACTTCGTTAAAGTGTAACAGGGGTAAACCAGTGCCTATTGACTCACAGTTTGGATTTCTCATTTGCTTTACTGATCTGATGTGATGGCTCTTTGACTCATTTTGTACTATTAGAAAGGACATCTCTTGTCTAGAAAGGTCCCTGGTTGTTTGCAGTGCCTACACATTTGCCTTTTTGTCTCTTCACTCACCACCCTCCCATCCCCTATTTCCTGTGTGATCTCAAGGACAGGTTTTCTCGGAGACCATTGAAGCTGGTCAATACCAGAATATCTAGGTGGTCATCAGAAGGAGCAGTGTCTTAGGATTCTGTGGCTAGATGTCAGGGAGTCTAAAACAATTTAGGTGAAGGGGTGAAACACATCTAAAGGTCTGCCTTTCTGGTTCCTTGGGAATCTGTGCTAGCATGGGTCTGCCATGAGTGTTTTCCGATGTTGCTTCACTTGCATGGACCCATGTAGGGCTTGAATTTCACTGATGACATGTGATGTGGAATATCTTTATATGCTTATTTTCTATCTGCATATCTTCTTTGGTAAGGTGTCTGTTAAGGTCTTTGGTCCATTTTTGTGAGGTGGATGTGGCTTTCATAGAATGACCAGGACCTCCTGCACTTTCCATTAAGGGCAACTGAGAGAAGAGGTACCCCCAGCTTGGCCTCCAGACCCAGAGTTCCTGCCCATCGTTATCAGAAATCAGATTTCAGACAGCAGCCATCTTCCCATGGTTGTGGAGACTCTCGGAACAGGCTAGAACAAGAAGAGAACAAGTCATCAACCAATTTTGCGCAAACTGAGGCTGGTTTAGCCGTCTCAGAGAAAAAGAACAATTTTGCCTGAAGGCATTTCTGGTACTGATTATAGGCTGAGTGGGCCCAAGAGACGAGGAGCTCCTGACCTGGAATAGCTTGTCAGCTTCTGGGTGGTGGTGTGCAGAAGAGGGGTGGGTGCTGAGGAGATCTGCAATCAATTCTGTAATCAGAGGGTCTAGCAGAAGAGAGAGACAGGAGAGAAGGAAAGCAGAGGAGAGGAGGAAGGAGAAAGATTTGGGTTAGGAGGTTTTCCAAGGGAATAGAAGTAAAAGAAAGGATTAGGAGGGCAAAGACAGATCTTTGAGGGACTCCTGCTCCTGATGGCATCTCTGTCAATCCACCTTCCCTAGTAAGGTGTTATCTGCTTAGGACAATCTGTAGAACAATCTTACCTTCTTTCAAAGTCATGAGACACACATCTAGGTTTCTGGCATGCAGCATATTTTCTTTTTCTCTGACATTTATTTATTTATTTATTTTTTTTTTGAGTAAACTCCTCAAAAGAATCGGCTGTCTTGCCACATCAGCTCCTCCTACCTGGCCTCTTTTGAACCCACTCCAGTTGCACTCCCTTCTTTTCCATGCAGGTGAAATGCCTATCAGGGTCTCCAGGGTGCTCCAAATATCTACTGATCTCCCCTCTATCCTGTATTGGCCTTACTGTTCCTCCAATACCTAAAGACATCTTCCACCCCAGGATTTTGTACTTGCTCTTCTCTTTACAATGCTCCTGCCCTAGCAATGACTCAATTTCATATTTCATTCTGTTTCTCGGAGAGGCTTCCAAGATTACTGTGTCTTTTCCCTGTTTCCATGTCTTGCATTCTTCATATCATTGGTCATGACATGACAGTATGTATAGTACTAGAATTTAAGCTTCACAAAGGCAGGTACCTTGCCATTTACTGCTTTATATAGAACAGAGCCACATGCAGCACTGGGTGTTATGCACAAACAATGAATCATGGAACACTACATCAAGAACTAATGATGTAATGTATGATGATTAACATAACAGTAAAAAATTAAAAAAAAAAAGAACAGAGCCACATGCATAGTTGGTGTTGATTCGTGGATGACAAACCTGGATCAACCAGCTACCTTACCATATGGTATTCAGATAGCTCTCAGGATGATAGATGTGTTGGTCGATTCATATTTGTTGTTTATTTAACGTGTGGTTTTTGACAAGTCCTACTTAATTTGAATTAAATATGTTGTTTTGTATTTCCAGTAGATTGCAAACTTATAGAAAGCATTATCTAACATCTGAGAGTGTTACAACTAAACAAATTTGTGACAACAACACATCAATGTTCCCTTCAAGATTTTATATACATGTATATTTAAGGTTCATTTTTTTAGAGCAGTTTTAGATTTATAACAAAATTCAGGGGAAGGCACAGAGATTTTTCCATATACCTGCTGCTCCCACACACGCACAGCCTTCCCCATTATCCACATGCTTCACTGGAGTGGTACGTTTGTTACAGCTGATCAACCTGCACCGATACATGGTAATAACACGAAGTCCATAGTTCACCTTAGGGTTCACTCTTGGTCTGTTATACATCCTGTGAATTTGCATAGAAGTATAATGACATGTATCCATCATTATAATATCATCTAGAGTATTTTCACTGCTCTAAAAGTTTTCTGTGCTGTCTGTTCATCTCCATCCCCTGGCAACCACTGATCTTTTTTTTTTTTTTTTAAGATTTTTTTTATTTATATGTGAGAGAGAGAGAGAGAGAGAGAGAGCATGGGGGGGGAGGGTCAGAGGGAGAAGCAGACTCCCCGCCGAGCAGGGAGCCTGACGCGGGACTCGATCCCGGGACTCCAGGATCATGACCTGAGCCGAAGGCAGTCGCTTAACCAACTGAGCCACCCAGGCGCCCAACCACTGATCTTTTTATTGGCTCTGTAATTTTGCCTTTTATAGAATGTCATATAGTACGGATCATACGATATATAGCCTTTTCACACTGATTTATTTTATTTAGTGATATGCATTTAAAGTTCCTACGTGTCTTTTCATGACTTGAGAGTTTAGTTCTTTTTAGTGCTAAATAATACTCCATTGTCTGAATGTATCATTTTATCTATCCCTTTACCTACTGAAAGACATCTTGGTTATTGCCAAGTTCTGATAATTAGGAATAAAGCTGCTAAGAACATCTGTGTGTAGGTTTTTGTGTGGACATAAGTTTTCCACTCCTTTGCCCAAATACCAAGGAACACATTTGCTAGATTGCACAGAGTGTGTTTAGTTTTATAAGAAACTATCAAAGTCACTCTACCATTTTGCTACCCCAACAACAATGTATCAAGGTTCTTGTTGCTTCACATCCTTGTCAGCATTTGGTTCTGTCTTTGTCAGTGTTCCAGATAGTGGCCATTCTAATCGGGGTATAGTGGTATCTCATTGTTTTCTAATTTGCATTTCACTGATGATATGTGATATGGAGTATCTTTTTATATGCTTTTTTCTATCTGCATATCTTCTTTGGTTAAGGTCTTTGGTCTATTTTTTAATTGAGTTGATTGTTTTCTCATTGTTGAGTTTTATGGATTCTTTGTATATTTTGGGTAATAGTCCTTTAGCAGATACGTCTTTTGCAAATATTTTTTCCCAGTCTCTGGCTTGTCTCCTAATTCTCTTGATATTGTCTTCACTTAAAAAACTGCAGAAAGGCAGAGAACTATTAGACTTCTACTTGGTATATGATAGCTGCAGCAGAAAAATGCAAAAAAGGAAACCCACAAGAACCCCCCAAAACTCAGGCTTGTATTGAAAAACAATTCAGTTCAGCTGAATATTGACCAGGTGTTTTTGATGTAAGAAGTATGATAAAGCATTAGTTCTCATCTAGACTTCAACACAGTAGTGTTGTACACTATGTGTAGGCATTTCAAATTTATTTTTACTTTTTTAGCTTTTTCTTGTTTTGTCTTGGTTTTGTCTTCAAGTGCACAGAATTGGAACAACCTCAGTGCATATCCTATGATACAGTCTCATAACTGGCCTATGTGTGGCTTGTATCTATCTATCTATCTATCTATCTATCTATCTATCTATCATTTATCTATCAATCATTATTAATAATGTAATCATTCATGAACCCATCACTAAAAATAAGAGCTAAATTTTTGATAATAATTTTACATCAAATGATATGGTTCCCCTCTCCCATGCCACTCCTTGCCTTTTTCTTCCTGAGGAAGCATCACCCTTAATCCCATGGTTTTCTTTCACTTGTTTTCTCTCTCTTTTCTTTTAATATAGCTTTGTTGCATCATATCTATTCCTAAATAAGGTGTCATGCTGTATATGTAATTTTCTGGGACTTGTATCTAGCTCAATAACAGATTGCTAAGATTTATCCATATCCTTGTGTATTGCTGTGGTTATTTCATGTTGACTTCAGGATACTGTTTCCTTGTATGGATATGCCATCCATTCAACTGTTGATGGAATTTTGAGTTATTCCTAGGTTTTGCCTTTTGTGCTGCTTTAGACATTCTTGAGCATGTCTCTTGGAGTACTGGCACATGAGTTTCTCTTGGGTCTCTACCTAGAAGTGAAAAAGAATATGTCAATGTTCAACTTCATGAAATGCCAAATTATTTTCCAAGGTAACTGACCCAATTTACACTTTCTCGAGCAATGCATAGAAGATTTGGTGGATCCACATCCTCTCCAGCACTTAGCTTGGTCAGACTTTTTTTTTTTTGCCAATTCAGTGGGTTTAGGATGGTACTTCATGTGATCATTTCCTGATTACTAATGATGTTGAACAGCTCCATATAGTGTTAATTGACTATTTTATATATTTAGGGAAATACCTGCTTATGTTTGCTTATTTTTCTACTAAGTATTTTTATTCCCTTTCTATTTGCAAGGTAATACTCATTCAATTTACAAAATGTCAATAACTTCAGAAAAAGGTCAGTAAAAAACAAAAGCCTTTGTTATGCACCAACCTAAGTTATAGTAGCAATGCAAAACTTTTAGGTTCTTTCTTTCTGGTACATTATAATAGCTGCAAAGGTATTTGAGGTGGATTTGGTTAGCTTCTTTCCCACAACCTTGCTACATATCTCAGACTAAGTTCTGCTATATATTCAAATATGTATTCAACAAATATTCATTAACAAGCAAGCATAGAACTATTCACAAGCTTAATCTCTAGGCTCCTTGAAGTCCCTGTAATCTGTTCTTTAGGGCATCAGAGTACATGTTGTCATGCTTCAGTGTCTTCTAGTCAGTCAAATCAATGGCTGGAAATAGGATGTATTAGGAATTGGGTTCGGTCCCCGAAGGGGACAAGATATTCATGTTCCTTGTGCATGAAAGTGTGGACAGATTTTTAACAACACTAGACAGTCCACATTGTTTGAATACCTTTAATTACACCAATGGGAGAACATTTCTAGCATGCATTGTGCAAATAGTCCTTAGTTTCACCAATTCCACCCATCTTGACATAATAGCAAAAAATCAGTTATCAATCAAGATATGGATAGTAGAAAGACTTAGAGTAAACATCCCTGGAAGAGAGAGGGAAGATGGCGGAAGAGTAGGGGACGCTCATTTCTTCTGGTCCTTTGAATTCAGCCAGATATCTACCTAATCATTCTGAACACCTGCAAGTTCAACCTGAGATCTAAGAAAAGAATTGCTGCAATTCTACATATAGAAAGTCGACCACTTTTTACAGGCAGCACAAAAGACCTTCAGGGAACAAAAGGCACATAGGGTAACTGGAAGCAGCTTACACTGAGTCTGGCCCCTGGAATGGCGTGGTGCAACTCTGCCCAAGCAAAGACACCTGAGAATCATTGCAACAGGCCCCTCCCCCAGAAGACCAGCAGTAACATCAGGCCAATACCAAGTTTATGGATGACACAGAACTGCAAAACTCTTGCACTAGGGGAAATTAATGAATAGATTTCGAGGTTTTCTCTCATGATTCTTTAGTCTTTCACTTTAAAATTTTTTTCTTTTCTTCTCTTTTTTCCCTTTTCAACTAGCTTATTTTATCAATTCTCTTTTTAAGTTTTTAAAATTTTCATTTTTACATTTACATTTACTTAGATACATCCTTCATTTTTGGCTTCCTTTCACTGAATTCAGTTTTATTTTTGTATATATGTAAGTTTTCTTTCCCTACAATTTTGGAATCAAGTGTCTTCTAACAAACAGACCAAAATACACCCAGGACCAAGTGTATCACCCTATCCTGTCTACTTGTTTGATTATATTCTCTCTTTTTTTCCCTTTTTTTTCTTTCTTTTTTGATTTCTGATTTCTTCTGATTTGCCTAGTGTATATTTCACTGGGGCATGGTTAATATTTTTATTTTTTATTGCTTTTTGTTCTCTTGTTCATCTGTTCTTCTCTGGACAAAATGGCCAGAAGGAAAAATTCCCAGAAAAAAAGAACAATTAAGCCTTAGACTTAATAAATATGGATATTGGTAAAATGTTGGAGCTAGAATTCAGAACAGTGATCATAACGATACTAGCTGGGCTTGAAAAAAGCATAGAAGACCCTAGAGAATCCCTTTCTGGAGAAATAAAAGAACTAAGCTCTAATCAGATTGAAATAAAAAAGAGTATTGTTGAGATGTAATCAACAATGGGGGCTCTTACTGCTAGGGTAAATGAGGCAAAAGAGAGAATAAGTGATATAGAAGATAAAATTATGGAGAATAAAGAAAACTGAGCAAAAGAGAGATAAACAATTACTGGACTATGAGGAGAGGATTCAAGATCAGAGATACCATAAAGTGAAACAGTATTAGAATTATTGGGGTAACAGAAGAGGAGGAAAGAGAGAGAGGAGCAGAAGGTATATTTAAGCAAGTTATAACTGAGAACTTCCCTAATCTGGGGAAGGAGATAGGCATTCAAGTCCAGGATGGACAGAGAACCCCCCCCTCAAAATCAATAAAAATAGATCAACACCACAACATATAATAGTGAAGCTTTCAAATTGCAGAAATAAAGAAAATCCTGAAAGCAGCTCGATACAAGAGGTCTTTAACCTACAAGGGTAGGAACACTAGACGGGCAGCAGATGTATCCACAGAGACCTGGCAGGCCAGAAAGGGCTGACATGATATATTCATGGTACTAAATGAGAAAAATATGCAGCCAAGAATACTTTATCCAGCAAGGCTGTCATTCAAAATAAAAGGGGAGAGATAAAAACTTCCAGGATAGATGGAAACTAAAAGAATTGTGGTCACTAAACCAGCCCTGCAAGCAGTATTAAAGGGGATCCTGTATGCAAAGAGGAAGCCCAAAAGTAACATAGACCAGAAAGGAACAGAGACAATATAGAGAAATAGTGATTTTACAGGTAATACAATGGTACTAAATTCGTATCTTTCAATAGTTACTCTGAATGTATATGGGCTAAATGCTCCAATCAAAAGACACAGGGTATCAGATTAGATAAAAAAAAAAAAAGCAAGACCCACTGATATGCTGTCTATGAGAGACTCATTTTAGACCCAAAGACACCTCCAGACTGAAAGTGAGGGGTTGTAGAACCATTTATCATGCTAATGGACCTCAAAAGAAAGCTGGGGTAGCAATCCTTATATCAAACTAATTAGATTTTAAATCAAAGACTGTAGTAAAAGATGAGGAAGGACACTATATCATAATTAAAGGGTCTATCCAACAAGACGATCTAACAATTGTAAACATCTACACCCCTAACATGGGAGCAGCCAATTATATAAACCAATTAATAACAAAATTAAAGGAACACATTGATAATAATACAATAATTGTAGGAGACTTTAACAGTCCACCCACTGCAATGGACAGATCATCTAAGCAGAAGATCAACAAGGAAACAAGGGCTTTGAATGACATACTGGACCAGATGGACCTCACAGATATATTCAGAGCATTCCATCCTAAAGCAACAGAATACATATGCTTCTTGAGTGCACATGGAACATTCTCTGGAATAGATCACATATTGGGTCACAAATCAAGTCTCAACTGGTACCAAAAGATGAAGATCATTTCCTGCATATTTTCAGAACACAATGCTTTGAACTTGAAATCAATCGCAAGAGGAAATTTGGAAAGAACTCAAAGACATGGAGGTTAAAGAGCATCCTACTAAAGAATGAATGGGTCAACCAGGAAATTAAAAAAGAATTTAAAAAATTCATGGAGTTAAATGAAAATGAAAACACAACTGTTCCAAACCTTTGGGATACAGCAAAGGTGGTCCTAAGAGGGAAGTATATAGCAATACAAGCCTTTCTCAAGAAACAAGAAAGGTCTCAAATATACAACATAAACTTACACCTAAAGGAGCTGGAGAAAGAACAGCAAATCAAGCCTAAACCCAGCAGGAGAAGAGAAATAATAAAGATTAGAGTAGAAATCAATGAAGTAGAAACCAGAAGAACAGTAGAACAGATCAACAAAACTAGGAGTTGGTTCTTTCAAAGAATTAGTAAGATCGATAAACCCCTGGCCAGACTTATCAAAAAGAAAAGAGAAATGACCCAAATAAATAAAATCATGAATGAAAGAGGAGAGATCACAATCAACACCAAAGAAATACAAACAATTATAAGAACATATTATGAGCAACTATATGCCAACAAATTAGGCAATCTGGAAGAAATGGATGCATTCCTATAAATGTGTAACCTACCAAAACTGAAACAGGAACAATAGAAAACCTGAACAGACCCTAACCATCAAGGAAATTGAAGCAGTCATCAAAAATCTCCCAACAAACAGTCCAGGCCTTCCCAGGGGAAATCTACCAAACATTTAAAGAAGAGTTAATGCCTATTCTTTTGAAGCTGTTTCAAAAAAGAGAAATGGAAGGAAAACTTACAAACTCTTTCTATGAGGCCAGCATTACCTTGATCCCAAAACCAGACAGAGACTCCCCCAAAAGGAGAATTACAGACCATTATCCCTGATGAACATGGATGCAAAAATTCTCACCAAGGTACTAGCCAATAGGATCCAACAGTACATTAAAAAGGATTATTCACTGTGACCAAGTGGGATTTATTCCTGGGCTCCAAGGGTGATTCAACATCCACTAATCAATCAGTGTGATAGACTACATTAATAAAAGAAAGGACAAGAACCATATGATCCTCTCAATAGATGCAGAAAATGCATTTGACAAAGTACAGCATCCTTTCTTGATTAAAACTTCACAGTGTAGAGATAGAGAGTACATACCTCAATATCATAAAAGCCATCTATGAAAAATCCACAGTGAATATTATTCTCACTGGGGGAAAACAGCTTTTCCCCCTAAGGTCAGGAACACGGCAGGGATGTCCACTATCACCACTGTTATTCAACATAGTACTAGAAGTCCTAGCCTCAGTGATCAGACAACAAAAAGAAATAAAAGGCATTCAGATTGGCAAAGAAGAAGTCAAACTCACTCTTCACAGATGACATGATACTTTATGTGGAAAACCCAGAAGACTCCACACCAGAATTGCTAGAACTCATACAGGAATCCAGCAACAGTGGCAGGATATAAAATCAATGCACAGAAATCAGTTACATTTCTATACATTAACAGTGAGACAGAAGAAAGAGAAATTAAGGAATTGATCCCATTTACAATTGCACCCAAAAACCATAAGATACCTAGGACTAAATCTAAGCAAAGAGGTAAAGGATTTGTACTCTAAAAACTACAGAACACTTATGAAAGAAATTGAGGAAGACACCAACAAATGGAAAAAGATCCCATGGTCATGGATTGGAAGACTAAATATTGTTAAAATGTCTGTGCTACCCAGAGCAATCTACACATTCAGTGTAATCCCTATCAAAATACCATTGACATTTTTCACAGAGCTGGAACAATCCTAAAATTTGTATGGAACCAGAAAAGACCCTGAATAGCCAAAGAAATGTTGAAAAAGAAAAGCAAAGCTGGGGGCATCACAATCCTGGACTTCAAGCTCTATTACAAAGTTGTAATCATCAAGACAATATGGTACTGGCACAAAAACAGACACATAGATCAATGGAACAGAATAGAAAACCCAGAAATGGACCCTCAACTACATGGTCAACTAGTCTTCGACAAAGTAAGAAAGAATATCCAATGGAAAAAGGACAGTCTCTTCAACAAATGGTGCTGGGAAAATTAGACAACTACATGCAGACGAATGAAACTGGACCATTTCCTTACACCACACACAAAAATAGACTCAAAATGGATGAAAGACCTAAATGTGAGACAGGAATCCATCAAAATCCTAGAGGAGAACATAGGCAGCAACCTCTGTGACCTCAGCCACAGCAACTTCTTGCTAGACATGTCTCCAAGGGCAAGGGAAACAAAAGCAAAAATGAACTATTGAGACTTCATCGAGATAAAAATCTTCTGCATAGCAAGGGAAACAGTCAACAAAACTAAACGGCAGTTTACGGAATGGAAGAAGATACTTGCAAATTACAAATCGGGTAAAAGGGCTAGTATCTAAGGTCTATAAAGAACTTCTCAAACTCAACAACCAAAGAACAAATAATCCAGTCAGGAAATCGGCAGAAGATATGAACAGATATTTCTCCAAAGAAGACATCCAAATGACCAACAGACACATGAAAAAATGCTCCACATCACTTGGCATCAGGGAAATACAAATCAGAACCACAATGAGATACCACCTCACACCAGTCAGAATGGCTAAAATTAACAAGTCAGGAAACAACAAATGTTGGCGAGGATGTGGAGAAAGAGGAACTCTTTTACACTGTTGGTGGGAATGCAAGCTGGTACAGCCACTCTGGAAAACAGTATGGAGGTTCCTCAAGAAGTTAAAAATAGAGCTACCCTATGACCCAGCAATTGTACTACTAGGTATTTACCTCAAAGATACAAATTTAGTGATCCAAAGGGGCACCTGAATCCCAGTGTTTTTAGCAGCAATGTCCACAAACCAAACTGTGGAAAGAGCTGAGATGTCCATCGACAGATGAATGGATAAAGATTTGGTATGTATATTCTATGGAATATTAGTCAGCCATCAGAAGGGATGAATACTTACCATTTACACTGATGTGGATGGAACTGGAGGGTATTATGCTGAGTGAAATAAGTCAACCAGAGAAAGACAATTATCATATGGTTTCACTCATATGTGGAATATAAGAAACAGGGCAGAGGATCATAAGGGAAGGAAGGGAAAACTGAATGGGAGGTAATCAGAGAGGGCAACAAATCGTAAGAGACTTTAACTCTAGGCAACAAACTGAGGATTGCTGCAGGGGAGGTGGGGAGGGAAGGGTAATTTGATGATAAGCATTAAGGAGGGCACATGATGTGATGAGCACTGGGTATTATATGCAACTGAAGAATTAATGAACTCTACATCTGAAACTAATGATGTTGGCTATTTGAATTTAAATTAAAAAAATGGTAAATTAAAAAAAAAAAAGAGTAACCACCCCTGGAGAGTGGCCGTTTCTGATACAATGCTAGCTAGCCTCTCTGAACTATGCACTCCTGAAAGAATGTTGCTGAATATACTGAGAATTAAAGTTTGAGCTAATCTGCACTTATATCCCAATAATGATCCTGTAGTATTTTAAGGAAAATAACAGTCACTGTATAGACTCTCATCCACCAGAAATAACTACTGTTAGAATATGTACTTCTTTGATAAATGTTTTAATATTTCTGCATAAAACTAATTTAGTTTACTGAATTATAAAACAAACACCTGTGTAAAGAACAAATACCAATGTATAAAAAAACAAGCACCAGGATAAATCATCATGAAAACCAACAAACATTGCTGGAACCTTCCTGAATGGTTTCATCTAATCTAATCCTCATCTTTCTCCCACAGGTACATATCCTATCCAAGAACAGCAAGGAGTTCATGCCTCCTTGCTTTTCACTGTAGTTTTACTACCTAATTATGAGTCCTTAAACAATGTAGTTTTATTTTGCCTTAAATTTTTAATAGTCTAAAAAAAGAGGCTTTTAAAAAAGTGGTCTGTGAGAGGAGTTTAAATGAGTTATTTTCTTCTGCCACATGAAACTCACCCCACAAATCAGCTTATCCTGTGTATGGCCCCATAAATCAGAATTGGATCCCTTCTGTGTTAAGTTAGCTGATCATTCATTTATACCATATAATTCCAAAGGAAGGGTTCCATATTTGCTGGCCATTAATCAGTGCTTTTGTATGGAACGTCCCGACTTCCAGTATATGGGCTTTCTCAGAATGTGTTTGCTTATCCACCTGGCAAGCTCTTCAGTCTTTGGCACTTATAGTGGGTCTTTAGCCACCGTTGTGTTTCCTTCTAAACCTGAGTCCTCTTATTGTGCTATTTTCTTAATGGATGTTGATGGCGATTTAGTTTGTAGAAGGTGACTTTTGATAGAAAATAGGTAATAGTTTTAGGTGAGAAGGAGCAATAGTCCTCAGTGATTGTAACAAATGTACCAATGTGCTTCAAATTGTTGATAGTAGTGGAGGCTGTGTGTATGTAGGGGAAGGGAGTATATGGTATTTTCTGTACTTTCTTCTCAGTTTTGTGGTGAGCAGTAAATAAAGTCTATTAAAAAAAAGTCCTTTTGAGGATCCAGATGAACATTCAGGTTTGGGAGCCCGTGAGCTCGCTAGTTCCCCATCCAGAACAGAAACACCTGCAGCTGTGAGGCTCCTCTCCGAGCCCTTGCTTCCTTCCCGCGCTGCTCCGGGAAGCTCTTAAAGCCAGTTCCACTGTTGTATGGCACCAGGATTTGAACGTTCTTCCTCATATGGAACTGACGTCAGCATCACTGTTACTTCCAATCATTGTGTGTAATTCCTCCCACTGGAGCTACGTAGACTAAATCTAATGTTTCCCACATGAGGCCCTTCATGTATTTGAAGGCAGCACTCACATTCCTCCTGGCCCTACCCCATCTCATGTCTTCTCGTTTCAAGGCTAAGGATGCCTGAACTCTGAATAGTTTTTCCTCTGGTATCATTTCCAGGCAATTCCCACTCTTGGTTAGTTGCTTTCCTAGGAATTTCCATTTTGAAAACATTAACAATGCGTCTGGCCACAGGTAGCAAGTGATCAGAATGGAGCCCCTGGGTGTGCCTGTCATGAACCCTTAACCCTTTGGGGAGGGTCAGGGTCCTGGGAGAAGGGACGAAATGACATGAGGCTTAAGCAGCAGCTATTTACCAACTGTTACTATAGCATTTCAGTATTTTGGCAGTCAATCTGGCCATCCTGGTGCACACTTGCCGAATACCAGCCTCATCAACTTCCCTCTTAAAACTCCATTTTGGACCATGATGCAGTAGAGGTGGTCTGAGGCACAGAGTTGAGAGTGGGACTGTGTCAGCTTGCAGACATCTGTACCGCCTAGTAGGCTGTGTGTCTCGGGGTAAAACAAATCTAGGAAGTATTTTCAACCGAGGAGCCATGAAACCATTTTTATTGTACCTACTCACTGCAATTTTGCATTTGATTTCTGAACCTGAATGCAGGTTCATTTATCATGAGATTTACAGTTTATTTTTTCCTGCCTTTTTGGATGGTTGGGTGGGTCAGGCAGCATGTGGTCCTGTCTCATGACTTTGTCCTATCTGGAGCTGATGGCTTTTGATACCGTTATGGATAATAAGGTTGCAGGAGATAAGGCTGAAGAGAGAATCCAGCCACACACCGCTAGAGACCTCTGTGTAGCAGGCGTTCAGTCCATTCATTCTGACTGGTTGTACTCAGAAATCACTGGGAGAATTTTAAAAAAATAGAGATACCAGACATTACCCCAGACCTCTTGAAATATCTTCAAGATACAAAAGTATCAATTTTTACAAAGCTTCCCAGGTAATTGTGATTCATGGTCGGGTTTAGGGACCCTGCCACTTTAATGTATGCTCTCTAGGTATTATTTTCAAACTTTATGAATGCACTTAATGGATGGGTATTTAGTCCTTTTCACTAAATTTTGTCAAACCTAATACCTTTAAAAATCATCATTATGCACTACTTCAAAAATAATATTACTATTAATATCTTTTCTAACTTGGAGCCTTCACTTTCCCGTGAGAAAAATATTTCTCATGATAAAATGGAAGCAGTTAGGTGACTTGTTCATTTCAACATGTTCTAGAATTTCCCCCCCTCTTCAAGTTCTCTGTTCAACCAATTTATTTTATTTTGGGATATTCTGAATTCCCAGCTTCCTTCTTTGAAAAATTCACCAACATAATCCCCCCAAAGTTGCCTTCATCATACATTGTCTTTCACTGCTCTAACTGAATGGAGTGATTTTGTTTATCTCATGTAGTTAGCAGACACTTAGAGCTTACCTATGACAGACACTCTTCTAACACTCTTCTATTTGCACATATTAATTTATTTAATTCTTATAACAACTTATGAGGTGATATTATTGCCTTTATTTCTCAGGAGACTAAAGCTAAAGAGGTGAAGTAATTTGCTGAAGGTCGTACATCTGGAGAGAATGGATCTGGTTCCAGATTTCATGCCCTTGTTAGCAAATATAAAAATGATAGTAATAAATCTAGCGTGGTTTTTAATATGATGCTGTTTTTGGTGGTGGTAGTGGGGAGTTTGAAAGAAGTGGGATAGATGTCACATAAATGAGCCCAAACCAGAAGTGGCATTGGTTACCATCTGGACCGTTCCTTTTTCATTTACATAAATTTATAGGTTCTAGGCATTGAATTCCACAGTAGAAAATTCTCTATTTTCATAAATGCCCTGGCTCTGTGTTTAAAATGTGTTTTGGAATGAATAAGGGGAATGCAAATATATAAATTTTAATCTTTATGTCTCCAATATAATGAAAAAAACAACTGACAAGGAACAATGTGGGCTTTCAATAGGGAGCCTCTCACCATGCCCCTAACTATCTGTTTTCTAGCAGACTTCGGTTCACTTCTTTATGTCCCTGTGCCTTGGCCTTTCATTCATTCTTTTGTTCACCCAACAAATATTTTTTGGTAACTAGTCATATGCCAGGCCCTGGGGGGATAGTGACTGGAAAAATCTGGGTTCCTGCCCTCATGGAGCTTAGATAATCAAACAATCAAAATGTCATGCACAACTCTACTGTGTATAATTTGTTCCATCCTAGCAATTTTCCCAGTGAATTATTAACATTGAGTTAATAGCCTGTCCCTGTTCTAATTCTAATAGATTTGAGGGAAAGTCCCAGGTTTCTTCTGTGTGCTCTAATTCTGACATCCACTTAGTGCTTAACTGTATGTTAAATCAATGTGTGGATTCACATTTTTCTAAATATGAATCTGAAATGACTGGCCTATAGTGATTCCAATTTTGTCTTTATATTTCAGAAGGTGGAAAGATACTGTTAATTTCAGGAGCAATTCAGGAGCATTTTAGGGGCTTAGTTAATGAAGGAGATGATTTGGCTGATGTCTTTGGTGAACCGCAATTAGAAATTTCACTATTTACTTAACAGGAAGAATATGGAAGATAGATGAAATTTCTTTTTTTGTTTTTTAAAGATTTATTTATTTATGTCAGAGAGAGAGAGAGCACAAGTGGGAAGAGGGTCAGAGGGAAGAGGATCTCAGGCTGACTCCCCACTGAGCATGGAGCCCAACATGGGGCTCGACCTCACAACCCTGAGATCATGACTTGAACCAAAACCAAGAGTTGGATGCTTAACCCACTGAGCCCCCGAGGCACCCCCGGAAGATAGATGAAATTTCTTAATAATCAGAGAGTCACTGAAGTTTTTGAGCTCACAGAGATATTAAAGATCACCTGACTTAACCTCCACGTATTGTCAAAGAGGAACTTGAGGACCAGAGGGGCTTGTTAACCGAGGGCCCCAGCTAGAAACTGGGCTCTGCACAGTCCTCTTTAAAACAAAACAAAAAGAAAAGCTGTAGTGCTTGGGTTTTCATTTTAAAAAAGAAGAGTATGTGAGTTTATTTTCCCATCCCAGTTTACTGAAATTTTAGAATTTTATTTATCTATTGATTAATTGACTGAAATGGCCCCATATTCTTATTTAATGACAAAAGCAGATCTTGCTAGAACACACATTATTCATGAAGATTATAATTATCTTGTCCATTTTAGTCTTTCTTCTTGAAACGCTAGTCCAGAAGCTTATAAAGTTATGGAGATTGTGGTCAATAGGGAGGTTGCTGGATTCAAACGCAGCTTGCACAGGGAGATTAAATAGGCAGGTTTAGATCTGCTTAAAGGAACAGCAAAACAGCCAACTGACCAAATTTCCCTAGAAAATACACTGAGTGGCACTGTATATATGCAAATTCCAAAATACATTCTAGTCAATGGAAAAGTGAAACTAAACCGTTCTCTGTTTTATTTTCTCTAATCTGTATAGTTTCTATCTTTTCTGGAAATCCAGATGGGATTGATTCTTAGAACCCTGCGTTAATTGATTTCTACACTTTAAATTATCTGGAGGATGGTGAAATTACTGAGTCCTGGGTTTCTTTTTTTCCAGTTTCCATCCTTTCCAAATTCATTGATTCATTGATGGATTGATTCATTCTTTATCCAAGAATATTTTGAGTGTATGTGTGCCTCTGTATTATGCCTGATTAGAATACAAATGTGAGAATGAACATTGACAAGACTTACAGTTTGTTTGGCTCAGTAGCACCAAGAAATGTCAAGGTGTAGCTCTGTCATTTGTTAGACTCTCTGATGTCATCCAAAAGCCTCTGAAACACTCAACTTTTCTTTAAAAACTTAATACAGAAATATCATCTAGTGACTTATATAAACATTTTGGAAACAATTCTCTTTTCATTCTATATAGTTTTTAAAGATTTATTTATTTGAGAGAGAGAGAGAGAATGGGGGGAAGGGGCAGTCAGAGGGAGAGGGAGAGAGAAAATCTCCAGCAGATGCCCCACTGAGCATGGACCCTGAGATC
The DNA here is from genome assembly GCF_003265705.2 of Callorhinus ursinus. NCBI lineage: Eukaryota > Metazoa > Chordata > Mammalia > Carnivora > Otariidae > Callorhinus > Callorhinus ursinus. The sequence continues at coordinate 61,256,971 of NW_027397065.1, forward strand.
ATGACCTGAGCTGAAACTAAGAGTTGGACGCTTAACCAACTGAGCCATCCAGGTGCCCCTGTATTTCATTTTATGTTGTTTGAGATAATGTTTATAAATCTTCCAAAGACTACTATGTTCTTAATATATGTCTTTCAAGTTTCATACTTTAATTCTAGTTTTTGGATATTAGGTGATGAGGTGTATATTCATCGAATTCAGGGTTTTATAAACTAGAACAGTGGTTCTCAAATGTGATCTGAGGATCCCGGGCATGTGCAGGATGGTGGTTGATAGTTCAGAATTATCACAAGGGAGTTGCAATTTCGTGTGTGCCCAAACATTTGTCTCTGGTAGGATAAATGTATAATGTCACACATAAATACACATGTACCAAAAATACATAGATAGTGCTGAGGTGAATAAAGTGCAAGTTAATTAAAAAATGATTCAATTTGTGAACACTTTATGTCATAATGTATTTTCCCAGTCAATAATTATTGAGTGTTTAAATACTCTCACATGTGTTCTCAAACCATTTTGATATTAAATAAGGTTTTCATACTCAGAAAGACCTAGAAGCCACTAACGTAAAACATGTCCCTTAATGAGCTTTGTTTCTTCTTGGTGAAAAGTTCAAATCTACTGCCCTCTGCTTCAACACTTTGGTTTCAGTTTTTCTAATACTGTTATGTCTTTCCTTAGGCGAGGTCATAGATGTTTCACACAAATTTCTTGTCATACAGAGGTGAGATAATTATTGTTTTGTTTATGCCACATTTTCTGCTTATACTAGATATTTTCTGAGTCCTCCTTGCCGCAGCTGCTCACTGGTCCTGTATTCTAAGAAAGTCAAGTCTTGATTCCTTCCAGGGATTGACTTTGTGGTTTGAGGCTTGGGGATGATGTCGTGTGATGTTACCTGGACTGGCTGTAGAGTCCTCAGCCTTCCGCTCCTGTGCCGGATTCCCCTTGCCACCCCTGCCCAGGAATAGCAAACCGTCACCCACATCCGCTCATCCCTTTTCTCTTTTTTTTTTCCGGATCAGCCTCTCCTTGTATTGACTCTTTCTCGCATGAACATCCTTCAGCTCCCCCATCATAGAAAATAAACCTTCTCTGTAGCCCGATATCAGACCCCACTGCTGCTCTTTTCACTGTCCCACCTGCGCTTCTCGAGGTAGTGTTCCCCTTCCTCAACACACTGCTTCCCTCCCGTTCATTCCTTAGCTTGTGACCATTGGTGTGGCTTCTGCCTTCACCTTTTCCCGGAAACTGTGCCAGCTTAGGTCAAAATCGAATCCCCCTATTTCAAAACCTAGCAGGCACCGCCATGCCCAGTGTGGAGCCCAATGCAGGGCTCGAACTCATGACCGTAAGATCAAGACCGAAGCCGAGATCAAGAGTCAGACACTTAACCGATTGAGCCACCCAGGCGCCCCTTTCCCACATTTTAGAATGCTCTTGCTCTGAACTTTACCTTGGCTGACTGCCATGAATCCTTGGATGGGGTGATCCAATTCACCCCATCCCTCCCACCCACCACCACTTTGGCTGACTGCCATGAATCCTTGAAGGTTTAGTGTTAGTGGCACTAATCTGGGAGGCCATACCCAGTCTTCCTCTCAGTTCCAGACTATTAGGGGCTCCCAGAGCACCCTTTATTTATCTTTATAATAGCGTGTACCACATTCTATTAAAACTGTTCATGTTAATTTCTACTTTGAGTTAAGTATCTGTGTCCATCCTATATAAATTAGAAAATCTGGTGAACATGAAGGAGTCTCCTATAACCTCATAACCCAGGGAGAACCACTGCTTGTATTTTGGGTTTTCTCTCTCCAAGCTACACATGTACACACATGTTGACATAGCCTGATTTTTTTTTTTAAACATAATCATGTATCTTGAATATTGTTCCATAATCTGCCTCATCATTTTTAAGGCTTCAGAGTATCTACTTTGGATGTATCCTAGTTTATTTCAACTGTTCTCTTTTCGGGATGCCTGGGTGGCTCAGTCGGTTAAGCGTCTACCTTTGGCTCAGGCCTGGGATCAAGTTCTGCATCAGGCTCGCTGCTCAGCGGGCAGCCTGCTTGTCCATCTGCCTGCCCCTCCCCCTGCTTGTGCACTCTCTCGCTCTTGCTCTCATTCTCTCTCTGTCAAATAAATAAATAAAATCTTTAAACAAACAAACTGTTCTCTTTTCATGGGAATTTAGATTACTCCCTCTTTCTCACTGTTGTTTAACCTCCTGCCTTGTACAGACATCTTTGTAACTTATCCCCTTACAAATTAAGGGTACATTTCTGCGGGGGAGGGGGAGAGTTGTTAGGGCAGAGGGTATTTACAGTTTTAGGACTTTCATATATTTAGCCAAATTAATCTCTAGAGAAATGTTGTCCCAGTTTATAGGAGTGGCTGACCCCATAACTATGGCATTGCTAGCTAATTTGCTGTCCCTCCCTAGACTTTTGTGATGATGCTGTCTTTCATGGAGATTCCTATGGGAGTGGCAATTATTTGTTGAAGGAACCAATCTATATTTATTTTTGTGATTTTTTTTCCCTGTGTTTTTCAAAGAAACATTCATGCCTGGCTTTGGGGACAAGATTTCTAAAAGTAAGTAAGTTAGGATAGATTTATAAGTGGAATACACTGCAGCCATTGCAAATGTTGATGTAGACATATGAAGGGTGTTTACAAATAGACTGTTACCCCAAAAGAATAGGCTATAAATGGTATATAGAGTGTGAGTCCATTTTTGTAATAAAGACCTATATTCATAAATTACATTTACAACATTGAGATTGGGATGTACTGCATTTTATTATCTGTCAATAAGCAATTTAAATCATCCATTTTACAAGGGGTATTTCCTCATCGTCCCCCACTTTCCCTTTACTAAGAGATGACAAGAAAGTGGGGTTACAGCGCAGTGTAGCACCATGGAATATGTTCATTCCGCTTTCCTGTGAAACTTTTCGAACCGGTGAATGGGAGCACTGATGCCCATTTGCATTCTCTTCCAAGGAGTGTTGTGATATTACAGAGATTACTTGGTGTTCTTGGGAGGAAAATCCATGTAGAAATCCTGGGTGTTTCTATTTTTTATTAATATCTACCTCCTGCCCTCAAGTTTTGAAATGACTCAGGACTTAATGTGGCTTAATGTGTGTAATGGGAGGCTGCTTGGGAGGAGGGAAGGAATCTGAGGAAATGTCACACAATATTACTATGTTCTTTAGCATCTCTCATGACATAATGATACATTTGTGTTTACTGTACTTTCCTGTCTTCCTTTCTGGTCATTTTACCTGTTGAAAAAATTTTACAAAGTCATCCTCATACTGACTGGGCTAAGAGAGAAACTTTACAAGTTTCCATTTGTGTACCTTTGTTTACCATCCTTATGTCAACATTAAAAAATAAACTGCCTGGCAATACTTGAGGTAACACTATTGCTATTTTTCATTCTGTCCACCATAACATATCCTTGCCTTTCCTCTGATAAGGTGCCAAAATTGGAAGGATGGAAAATTCTGCTGCAATTATTAGATAAATCACTTTCCAGAGAGAACTCATAATAATTGCTTCAGATTGCTGACATCAAGGAATATGTCTTCTGTTAAGGAGATAAATTATCATTTTTATTTTATTTTATGCCTTTTAACTTTTTAGGAACTGTCTCATCCATAGCCTTAGAAAGATTTAGGTAATTCTAGTTTGAAATGCAGTGACAATGATTGTTATTAATTATTAAGAGCTTATAGAGTTCTAAAATTATTCAATATGTCTCATATGTGTGACTTCATTTATTATTCTTTTTGTTATTTACTATATGGTATGTTATTTAACCATTTTATAGGGGCTCCTGGCTGGCTCAGTTGGTAGAATGTGGAACTCTTGATCTTGGGGTTATGAGTTTGACCCATGCTGGGTGTAGAGATGACTTTAAAATAAAATCTTAAAAACTTGAAAAAAATCATTTTATGGATTTTCTAGCTTTCTCATATGCTCAATACCTTCTAGTCTTCTCTCCCTTACCTTGATCAATTTAAAAAATGATAGTAGTAACTACAGTTGTCATTTATGGAGCACTTATTAGTTGCTAGTTGCTGTTCAAGCAGTCTTGTTCCTACTTCCCTATTCCTGTCTTTCAGGTGAGGAGGGTGTAAAGGTTAAAGTTTTGCTCCAGATTCCACCGAAAGTAAATGTTAGAGCTGGGATTAGAACCCAGAGTGACTACAAAAAAGACAGTTTACACTCTGCCACCTGTTCTATTTGACTTATGATGAAGAAAGCAAGACCTATTCTGTGACTGATGTGAGTAATTAAAAACAGTCACCATAAGTAGCTCTAAGTGAATATTAACAATAGGAACCTAAATCATACAATTTATTAAGAGGGGTCCTAATTTTAAAAATTGGCTTACAATTTGGTTCTATTTGCTAAGAAATGAATAAGCCATGACCTAGAAATGTCTGCTTTTATAAAAGTTTTTCTAGATCTTTGAACAAACAGAATTTCAAGTTCAGTTCACTCAACATTCAGGGAGCACCCCCTCTGTACTGGGTGCCAGTGTGGAAGTAAAGAATGTTAATGTAAGAAGGGGCCTTAGAAACCACATAGCCTATTCGTTGTCACTCTGGATTCCACAGAGCCTTTGCGTTCTGCCGAGGTTGATCTACAGCCATCTTTGGATACAGGGAAGAAATGGAGAGAACCAAAGGGGAGCTCAAGTTAATTGAATTCTGGTTCTATCCTGACGTCTTCAACCAGAGCAGCTCCAGACTTTTACTTATTGGCCCTTTGGAATTTTCTTCCTTTTATAGATGAAGAAACTTAGGGTCAGTGAGTATCCGAGGTGAACCAATGGTGGGCTAAGAAGGTGCAAAAAATAAGATCTTTCCATTTGCCAGACCAATGAGCTGCATAATATTCCTTATGCTCTTGATACTCTTTTTAGGAGTGGGTTTCACGTTTATCATGATCCTGAGATCCTCAGCGAAGCCAGTCATATTGCATTCAGATGGCCATGTTGTAGGCATCAACTAATGGCAAATGTGGTGATTTTGGGGCTATTAAGAAATTGCAGTCATTATGTGCAATGCACATTGTTTTCTTTTCTTTTTTTAAAAATTTTTTAATTGTTATGTTAATCACCATACATTACATCATTAGTTCTTGATATAGTGTTCCATGATTCATTGTTTGTGCATAACACCCAGTGCTCCACGCAGAACGTGCCCTCCTTAATACCCATCACCAGGCTAACCCATCCCCCCACCTCCCTCCCCTCTAGAACCCTCAGTTTGTTTTTCAGAGTCCATCGTCTCTCATGGTTCCTCTCCCCCTCCGACTTACTCCCCTTCATTCTTCCCCTCCTGCTATCTTCTTCTTTTTCTTTTTTCTTAACATATCTTGCATTATTTGTTTCAGAAGTACAGATCTGTGATTCAACAGTCTTGCACAATTCACAGCGCTCACCATAGCACATACCCTACCCAATGTCTATCACCCAGCCACCCCATCCCTCCCACCCACCACCACTCAGCAACACTCAGTTTGTTTCCTGAGATTAAGCATTCCTCATATCAGTGAGGTCATATGATACATGTCTTTCTCTGATTGACTTATTTCAGTCAGCATAACACCCTCCAGTTCCATCCACGTCGTTGCAAATGGCAAGATCTCATTCCTTTTGGTGGCTGCATAATATTCCATTGTGTATATATACCACATCTTCTTTATCCATTCATCTGTCGACGGACATCTTGGCTCTTTCCACAGTTTGGCTATTGTGGACATTGCTGCTATAAACATTGGGGTGCACGTACCCCTTCAGATCCCTACATTTGTATCTTTGTGGTAAATACCCAGTAGTGCAATTGCTGGATCGTATGTTTTGACCTTTATCAATGCTGACTCCTCTGGGTTTGTCGCCCATGATTCTAGCTCAAGTCCTGACTTTACCATCACACAATTTCAAAGTTACCTTCTTAGCGATAGACTAAGAATTATTATGTCTTCTTAACAAACACTCTGATAGAGAGAGGAGAAGATTCTCGGTTAGGGGAAACTACTCTATTAGTTCTAGCTACTTATGTTTTAACACTATAATTCTGTAGTCTTTGGATATAATATTTAAAGAAAAGATACATCTCATTCTAGGTGTCTAGCAATCCGGCATATATTGCTTTTATCCATTAAGATAGTCAGAGGGCATGGAAACTCAAGTATTATATATCAAATCAAAGGTAAGAACTGTTTAGCCAGGATTATGAAAATAATATTAAATTATTGGCTAGAATGACAAAAATGTGTTCTAGTTGAGCTTTAGAGCCCAAGACTCAGGATTTTCTGCTGTTGGACTGGAGGACAGAGGCAAGGAGGCAGACTTGGACTTTAACATGGGGAGACCTTTGCTGAGTGGAGGAGACAAGGGAAGCAACTCAGTTCATTTAGGGGCTGGTAGGAGCAGATGACATCTGCAGCTGGAGCAGATCATCCAGCAGCTGTGGCTGGATCATCGTGGTGATTGTAACCCAGACAAGAAAAACAGAACGTGGGAGGCAACCTGCCTGCAATTTCCTTATGCCAGCATTAAAACAATGTTACTAGGCTTACTGCTTTTTTTCATGAAGGAGAAAAATTCACCCAAAATAGATCTAGGTGTTTTTTTTTTTTTTTTTTTTTTGTAGAAACAAAAACAGTGAACATGACTTCCATTAATAAAAATCTTTATTTCCTACACATTTAGGTAGTTTCCTTTTTTACATTTTGCTTTGAAAGACAATACTGTGACAAGAATGCTTGTTTGCTTCTTTCTTTCTTTCTTTCTTTCTTTCTTTCTTTCTTTCTTTCTTTCTTTCTTTCTTTCTTTCTTTTTTAGAGTATTTATTTATTTGACAGAGAGAGAGTGAGCACGAGCAGGGGGAGAGGCAGAGGGAGAGGGAGAAGCGGGCTCCCCTGCCGAGCAGGGAGCCCGATGCGTAGCTCGATCCCAGGACCCTGGGATGAGGACCTGAGCCAAAGGCAGATGCCTAACCGACTGAGCCACCCAGGCGCCTCTGTTTGCTTATTTCTTATTGGACACGTTCCAATTTTTTCCTTAGGATAAAAACCTAGAATATAGATTTCTGTGGTGAAGAGTGTATATATAATTAAGGTTTTTGATAAGTAATAAAATTATCTTTTCAAAAGCTGTTGCATTCTTGTGTGGATTTCTTACCATTTGTTGGAAAATCACTACTGGAATTCTCAGGGGCTGAAGGGATCATTTTTACAGTATTAAATGTTCTGAGCACTGTCCTTTGCCAAGGCTCTAACCTCTTCCAAGGTCAATACTCAGCCTTTTCTTCTGCCCTGTTTACCTTGTTGAGACCCGAGGCCATCCCTAGGTGAACTACTGAGCCAAACTGGGACAAATTTTTTTTTTCTTAAGAATTTGAACCAAGGGGGGTGCCTGGGTGGCTCAGATGGTTGGGCGTCTGCCTTCGGCTCAGGTCATGATCCCAGGGTCCTGGGATCGAGTCCCGCATCAGGCTCCCTGCTCCTTGGGAGCCTGCTTCTCCCTCTGCTTCTCTCTCTCTCTCCCTCTGTCTCTCATGAATAAATAAATAAACTCTTTAAAAAAAAAAAAGAATTTGAACCAAGGGTAATAAAATAAAATAAAATAAAGTACACATATGGAGAGAGAGAGAAAGAGATTTTTAAAAATTCGGATAAATTCAAACTGTTTCTCTTGTGAAAACTGAAGCCAGAGGCTGGAAATGCATCATATACTGTCTTTCTGACATGTAATAATAAAAGAAGTTCTTTTAATTAAAAAAAAAAATGAACCAAGAGGCATGAAATCCAGAAACTCAGAGAATGTAGCTAGATGTACTAGATCCTGGAGCTCTGTGGTCACATAGAGTTAGGGAGAAGGGCGAACATTTAGCGAACTGTATGTCCTGAAAAAAGCTGAAATAAAAAACTTACTCTGTAGAGGGGATGTAGAGACAGAAATTGATGCTGAGCATCAGAGACCACGTGGCCTGAGGGGTTCAATGGTGCAGTTGAGTTCCATCAGTATATTCTGTGGTTTGTCCCAAAAGATCCTCCTCTGCTTCCTGGAGTTTGATCTATTTTGATCCCCATCTAAGACACCTGACTCCAGGCAAAATGCAAAGCATTTACTTTAGAAACATAAGCCTCCAAACATAAATAGAGAACTATTTTCTGAAATATAAATTAGAACATGTCTGACAAAAGATGATTTTTCAGAGTGGTACATTTACATAAAAAAATTACCAGACCAGAACTGTTCTTAATTGTTTGAGCGAAAGTTGAATTTCATGCACCCAACTTCATCTTGATGAATCTAGTACAATAGTTCTCAAACTCGGGTGCACATCAGAATTACTTGGGGGGCTTGTTACAACTCAGATTTTTGGATCCCATCCTAAGTTTCTGATTCAGCAGTTCTAGGGGAGACCCCAAAAATTTGTATTTCTAACAAGTCCTCAGGTAATGTTTGTTGATGCTTCTAGCCTTGGGGCCACACGTTGAGAACCACTGAAGTAGTAAGAATGTGGGAAAGTCCCTCAGAGAAGAAAATGATGCAATTTCTCATGTTTTTACTAGTAACTCTTAGGAAGATCATAATATTAACTCTTTCTCTCCTCCTCTTCTCCCCTCTACTTCCCTACACGCCCAGCCATCACCCCCTGGAAACCCTTTGTCCCAGCTGCCATGTTTTACCATGGATGGCACTTAACACACTGCCTGGTAACAGTTGTGTGCCCAATGAACAGCCACCTCCTCAGGGCGGCGACCGGGATGTATCATCTGTGTGTCCACTGATTAGCACCATATCTAGACATGATAGGGATGGAATACAAGTGTGCTGACTGAATGATAGAATGAATGAGAATTCCTTTTTCTTAGTGATTCTTTAGGTCCTTGACAAAGTTCATCTCTGTGATGGACTTGATCCCTCCATTTCTCTCTGGTAAAATTGAGACTGTTGCTTATCTCTTTCTTTGCCTTTATTCTTAGAGTGTAAATTGGCTCATCAGGATGGAATAAAGCAAAGTAGGGGAGAGCATGGTGTGTATGCACATGCACGTGTACTCTCTTTTCCTTTTTTTAAAATTTTTTTTTTTTTAAGTAAGCTGTAGGCCCAACGTGAGCTTGGACTCACAACCCGAGGTCAGTGCTCCACTAAATGAGCCAGTGAGGTTTTTCTTTTATTTCCTTCCTTTATTTCCTGTTTTCCTTTTATTTTATTTCCTTCTTGCTGTTCATGTGATACAGTAGCTGTGTGAATTGGTGGAGTTGGGCATTTTCACCACACCATGTACCTCCCTGAAGAATGTCCCATTCATAGAGTTTAACTTTACCTTCTGTGGCTCACAACTCTTGGTTTTGTTTGAGTAGCAATGCATAACCCACAAAACTAGGTTGTCATTAATTTGCATCATCATTCACATAATTTCTTGTGAGTCTAGGCATTTTGAGTTAGCGCCAAAAAGTATTGGACGAGGAATTAGCAATCCTGGAATCTAGTCTTAGCTTAAGCTTTAATAAGTTGCATGCCCTTAGGGGCACCTGGGTGGCTCAGTCGTTAAGCGTCTGCCTTCGGCTCAGGTCATGATCCCAGGGTCCTGGGATCGAGCCCCACATCGGGCTCCCTGCTCCACGGGAAGCCTGCTTCTCCCTCTCCCCCTCCCCCTGCTTGTGTTCCCTCTCTCGCTGTGTCTCTCTCTGTCAAATAAATAAAATCTTAAAAAAAAAAGTTGTATGCCCTTAGCCAAGTCTCCTAATGTGATTGTTCAATAATCTAAATATTCTTTCCAAATCTTACCACTCTCAGCATCTGTGAAGTTGAGAGGAATATGTTCTCAAAAGTGTGACATGCTCTAGGCATATATTTATCTTCATACTCATACTTTCATATTTTTGGTTCATATGTCCTTTTCAGTGGTAAAGAAATCATTTGATTAAATAAAGACATTCCAAAGGGCTGTGTTGCAGCCGTCTGTCCTGTGTCTTTGGATCCTCTAGAAGTGAATGAAAAAGAGAATTTAAAGAAGAGGAGCCAATTAGAAGAGATATTTTGCATTTATTCCCATGAAGAAGGAAACTAGAGTTCTTGCCCAGGTCTGAGTATTTGAGTATTTAATTTTTCAGTGAGCAGGAACCAGACCCATCAACATATCCTCTTTGAATATTTATGGTTTGTTCTATATCTTGTCCTTGTGGAATTTCCTGAGCAAAGAGATTGTATGTTTGACTCTTGAAGAAGATAATGTGATCTCAGAAATATGCTATTTGGCATCCTAAGAAAGTCCAGATTTAAAGTATCAGCCCGGTCACTTGCTGACTTCTTCCAAATGTCCAGCTGTTATCATTACAATATGTTCATGTCTTGGTCTTGAGAAGTATAGTTTATAACAATGTCACAATGGCAGAATAGTTGGTAAGGATGTTTTTTCTGCATATTTGACTTGTTAAAGAAAAACAGTTTTGGGGAAGTGATGGTGAGGGTGGAGAAACATATTTTCATGGTGATGAAGCCACAGCAAATTTCCAGAGGAAGACAAGCTGTCACTCTCTTGACCTTTTGAGATTCCCCAGGAAGTTGAATTCTCCATCAGTTTGCTACTTCATAGGAATGAGATCTGATTTTAAAAACTGGGCTGGTATATTGTAAGTATTTTCTTTCATAGGAACTGCATTGAAGGTGATCCTCAAACTACTTGGTGCACAGTGTGAACTAAGATATTAATTTACTTTCATTTCCAGTTTTCTGATGGTCTTTACCTAAAAAAAAAAAAAAAGACAAAAACAAAAAACCCCAACTCAACTGGATTGAATTTTGACTGAGTTGTGCCTCCTTTGAATAATACTTCCATTTGGTACTTACTGGGATATTCAGAAAACCTTAAAATCTTTAAAGGGTCATGTTTCCTTTATGGAAGCAGAAAGGTACTTTTGACTTCCTGGGTCCCTTTAAAAAAATCTTTATCCAAGTAAACTATAGGCACATCAGGAAAGTACACATAGCATCAGTGTAAAAATCATTAAATTTTCAGATACTGAACACAACTGTGTAGCCAGCACTTAGATCAAGAAACCAAACACTGTCAGCACCATATGAAGCCCCCTGTGCTCTGTCCCAGTTCCTAGCTCCTCTCCCCTCCAACAGTAACGATGATGTTGACCTTTTTTTTTTTTTTTAAGATTTATTAATTTATTTTAGAGAAAGAGACTGACAGAGAGAGAATGAGCAGGAGGGACAGAGGGAGAATGAGAGAATCTCAATCAGACTCCGTGCTGAGCATGGAGCCGCTGACATGGGGCTCAGTCTCAAGACCATGCGATCACGACTTGAGCTGAAACCAAGAGTCCAATCCTTAACCGACTGGGCCACTGTTGACTTCCAACAGCAAAGACTACTTTTGCCTGTTTTTATACTTTCGATCATGTTTTGGTCATATTAAAGACATTATTTGCTATGTACTCTTTTGGATCTGACTTCTTTCATTTAACATTATGTTAATAAGAGTCATTGTGTTATATATAGGTGCTAATCATTCATCCTCATTTCTAAATAATGTGTAAGTAGGCAGTATTTATCAATTTTACTCTTGATGGAATTTGGGTATTTCTATATTTCTGGCCTTTATGAATAGATTGGCTCTGAACACGTGAGGACATGTCTTTGGTGAATAGATGTATGTATTTGAGCTGCATGTATACTTAGGAGTGGAATTGCTAGGTCATAAAATTTGCATAAGTTTAGCTTCACTAGATACTGCCAGTTTTCCAAAGCCGTACCATTTTACTGTCTCATCCTTGGTTTCTTTTGACTGGTATTCCCGAAGGTGCAATTGAGAAAAGGTAGTTGAACTAATGGCTCTAGTATTAAAACTGAATTGTGGTAAAAGGCAGACCCCTGCTGAATATACCTTTCCTCCTCAAGGGTCTGATCTTTCCCTAACTCTTATTTAATGAAATCATAAATTCCTGTGCCTCTCTTGTTCAACTGAAGGGAATACTTAAATGATGTTGTTTTGAGGTTCCCTTATGAGATATGAGGTGGTTTAAAATCATTTTTAAACTGTCTATACTAAAGAAAAATGGAAAAATGTGCATCTTTAAAGATTACCCCTCTTTGACTAGTGTCAAAAAAATGTCGAATGGAACCAATTTCTTAAAAAATTTTTGATGGTCTTTATTCAATTTGCTTCTAGCTTCTGCTAAACTAAGACAAAGCAAAATGCAGAAATAGCAGAACAGTCCTTATTTAAAGAAAAAAATGCTTTTCAGCAAGGAAAACAATGTAACACCTCTGAAAACATACTGACATATCTGAAAATGTTTCTGAAAGAACTAGAATGAATTTGAACACTACCGTACAACAAGGACATTTACTGTAAGAAAAGACATCCATCTAATGTTCTTTGGACAGCTTTCTTAGAGAGACCGGAGCACGCCAAAGTACTCAACTAAGTATTTCTAAATGCTTAGGATATAAACATTACTGTTACGAATTAAACAATTATAAATAAATGTATAAATTAAAGCAATTTAGTGTTTGTTATAGCCTGCATATTAATTTTATTTTTATAAAGTTTTAAAAAAAGATTTTTAAAACTTATTTATTTGACAGAGAGAAAGAGAGACCACGAGTAGAGGGAACAGCAGAGGGAGAGGGAGAAGAGACTTCCTGCTGAACAGGGAGCCGTGGGGTTCGATCCCAGGACCCTGAGATCATGACCTGAGCTGAAGGCAGATGCTTAACTGAGCCACACAGGTGCCCCTGCATATTAATTTTAGTTAAAATATTATGGAATAGAGTGCTCCTATGTGCTATATAGGCATCAGTCCCTTAGGTGATCTACAGTTACACTATTTTGTCATATTTCTTATTTGACCTAAACGATAATTTTATTATATCCAGGAGTCCTAAGATATATATCTTCAGCTTTATTTTCTCACCTTTTACTGTAGGCATGTAATTTATTTCATGGAAGTTTCTTGGTTCAGAATATAATATGTAATTAAACATGGCTTCTTTGCAAAAATAAATCATATAGATTCCAGGTATATATTGTATTATGAATGAAAATGCCCCCCCCAAGTGTGTATTGTGTGATATGACTGTGTGTAAACACACACACACGCATATCAAGCCTTATGGTGTGAAGTAGGGAAAGTTTATTTTTGTAAAATCAGTGCACTATAGTATAGCTGAAAGGACCCCTGAGCTCTGCTCAGATGTTTGGATTTTGTGCAACAAACAACAGCAAGCCGATTAAAGGTTTTCCTAGAGGAAGGAGATCAGAGGTCCTTTAGGAAGATGATTCTGGGAGGAATTGGATGCAGGAAGATTTAGAAGCTCAAACTGGCTCATGTAACAGAACTCCTGAAAGTCATAATCATCTTTGTAAAACATTATGGAACCATTGTTATATTAAGCTTAAAACAACTAAGAATATCATTTAATGCAATAGATACCATCTCATACCAAATTCTAGTGTGGATGAGCTATAGGTATGTCAAACTTAAGAAAAATGCAAACACATTCTACTGAGAAAAATCAATCCATGAATTGTCCCACCTCATGAAAGTCTTAAAACCACCCAGATTTGATTTAAAAAGATGTCTCTGGGGGCAGCTGGATGGTGCTGTTGGTTAAGTGTCTGACTCTTGGTTTCAGTTCAGGCCATGTTCTCAGGGTTGTGAGATCGAGCCCTGCATTGGGCTCTATGCTCAGTGCAGAGTCTGCTTAAAACTCTCTCTCCCTCTCTCTCAAATAAATAAATCTTAAAAAAAAAAAATGATGTCTCTGTCCACCTCTTGGAACCTCAGTGTTCTACAGGAGTAAACCTTTGAGAATGGTTTATTCCGCTGTTTCTCTTGGCAATGAGAAACCTAAGAAAATAAGGGATATTGTGAAGGAGTTGACAAATGGTGAAGGGTGAGGGGGAGAAGAATGCTAAAATGTTAATAACTGTTATGTAGAAATCCTTTTTAATGAAACCAAAGCTTACATTCTGATTTGGGATTGGTGGTAAATCTTTCATGTTTGGTAATCTTCCTTTTTACATTCTTATTTTAAAAAAAAGCAATTGCATGTTTATAGGTAAAAGCAGAGAGAGAAAGCACTCTCAGAAATCACATTTGTCGTAACTCAGTGTTCATGCTTGATTGCTAGTGTTTAAAAGCATGGAAGCTTATGAGTTAGGCTTTTGCAAAAACTGACCTCCTCTCTTAAGACAAAGTGTTCTGTAAAGCATACGCCCCACACTTCTGCATGACATTAATAAATAGGTCTTTGATTATGCTTTGTGCCTCTATTCTTGCAAGGCAACCAGCGATATACAGTAGAGCTGGAAACTCCCAGGTGGTTTATGGTTAATGACAAAGGAGCATCAGCAGCACTGAGTAATGAGGTATTTAAAGAATGATACAGCCTAATTTTTGTTAAGCCACTGCACAGATAAATGACTTGCTTGGACAGGTAGTTATGCATTGACCTTAATGATAATTGTGCACAAAACAAATTAAAAAAAAATCCCACCAGAAAGTTTTCAGCACAGCCGTGGCCAGCTTGCTTGAGCCCAAAGCCAGCTTAAGAGATTTGTGGATTCAACTGTCTTATAGTGTTTGCAAACTAGAAGAAAGTAGCACATGAGCTTTGGCATAGCACCGAAGTTGTAATTCTGTACACAAGGTATACATTTGAAAAGGACAGAGGCAGTGTGTTTTGATGAATGAGGAGTCAGAGAGACTTTGGTCTCAGTCCTACAAAAGACTGATCATCACCTAAGGCAAATCCTTGGTTTTGCTTTCCTCCAAATGAAACCATGTCATGGTTCCAAAGTTGTTATAACACAGCCTTTAATATAGCTATTAAAGCTTATGTCCTGACTTTTAAGGGGTTTGTATCTTAAATTCCTTCACCTGATCATGTAAACTCTTGTGGGCATAAATAAGATGCTAGTTATAAAAATGCATTGAAGACAAGAATGTTGTATATAAGGGAAATACTATTACTGGAAATGTTAAGTCATCTTTTGAAACATCAAGCACACCAAGAATTGGCTTTGATCTGCCTCAAAAAGCAGGAGGTTGTAACTTTCAAAGAAAATTCTCATAAGAGATATTAGGATAGAAAAGGCCAAGCCGTATGTAAAATTGTTAACTGGGGCCAGTTTGTTTTATTATAAGGCTTGCTCTGCCACCCTGAACTAGGTTTCAGCATGGCCTGAAACTGCATAAATGATGGTGCAAGTAAATGAAATAAATGTACTCCTCCTTACTTTTAGAAAAGTGAGTTTAAAATCATATACATAAGGTACAATAGTGGAGTCAGGATGTGCCTCAGAGTCCATAACTCTAAGGAAACCATATCTAGAGTTGAACATTTTTATCTTGGCACATGAAGACTTCAGGAAAGAAATTGAGGAAAGATAACTTTTGATATTTGTAAGACATAGAGATGAGATTTGAGGCAAAGTTAAAGGCTTTTTATTGTATATATATGTACATTGTATATATAACCATATATGTATATGTTTGTATATATAAAATATATAACATGTACAAAAGTTTTATACACAGGTATGTGCGTATATATGTGTGCATGTTTATGTAGTATAATAAATACAGCACAGTGACAGTAATCATATATTGGAAAAAAATGGGAAAACTGACAAAATCCCTTGGGAGTGATTTTGAGGGACCAGTGACATTTTAGATACATTCATATAAGCCTTTAAATTTTCCTTGAAAACTGGAATAACCTAAGCAAGGCTTCAAGATATTTCCCCATGTGATATAACGACAAGCAGTAGTGTCTTGGGAGAAAAGATTTAGTGCAATCTTAACCTCACATTAAACTTGTATTTTAGGGTAATTTTTTGAAAGAATACATCAAAGCATGTGAAACTGGTGCCTAATTATATTATCGTTAGTATACAGTAGATAGTGTTATCATTCTTCATAAAGTACTATGAAATAAGTATGTTGAGAATATTTAATTATGTGGATGAGTGAAATAATAAAGGAAAATTGCTAGTTAATTGCTTTCCTTAGAAATGCTATTAGGGGTGGCAATTGCCTAGCACTCTCATGATTCATCCTACGGAAATATGCTGCTGAGCTGCTCTCTGCAGAATTATTCTGGGCAGACTAGGAGGGAGGTCTAGGACTTGTTGGTATCCATTTTGTTCTTTATTCTTTATTCTCTGTGACGTACCATTGCCTCTGGGAAGCCTTCCCTGACTTCAGCTGGAAGAACTTTCTGTGAGCCCTGAACGCTTTGCCTGTACCTCTGTTATGCTTCTCAGCACATGGTATTTATTTTAATTATTATTTCATGTGTTTGTTTCTCCTTCCAAACTGGGAACTTATTAGAGACATGACTATGTATTATTCTTCCCAAGCCCTAGCTCAGGGCCTGGCACAGAATAGGTGGTTGATGCAGATTGTGAAGTTGAAAAGTCTCTTCTCATAGAACTAAAGGCAACGGCTTGGGAAAGTAGGTCTGAACCAAGGGTTCTCTCATTTTTTCCTCTCAGGAGCATCTGAAACAATCTCATTACCTTTAAGAAGAATTGCCTGAAGAGATTCAATCTGTTGACAAACTCCTTTGCTTCCTTGTTTTCTCTGAATGAAAAAGAAAGGAAGGAAGGAAGGAAGGAGGGGAAAGAAAGAAATGCATTTTTTTCTCTTTACATTTCATCTCATTGGAAAAACATCACTTGAAGGGTGTGACTGTTTAGAAAAGTAGAACCATCTATAATTCAGGATCACTTGCCTTTTGTGGATGATTTACATTATCTTGTAAATATATATACTCTGTAAATATGTCTTTTGAATTTCCCCATTTACTCTAACATGTTATAGATTAGGGTGGGTGTTCTATAAAATAGTTGATCCTGATGCCTTCTCAGTATAAATTTCTAGGATCCTAAGAAAATGTATATAATAACTTTCTCTCAATTTTTTTTTCTCATATGCATTGCAGACTCTGGCACCCATCTATTCTCAAGGGTACATATCTAAAGGGTGCATGCCTAATTTACAAAAAATCTAATTTGGAGTCAACAAGGGAAGAGGTATCACCACAAGTACACCTAGTGTTTAAGAATGAGAATGAGAAAATGGACTTTACTGAGGAACTCATGCCTCTCAGGGAAAAAGCAGAAAGTTGAAAAAACAAAAGTTAAAATAGTAGAACTGTAGGTAATTGAAAATGGGAGAAAATAAAAATTTGATTCTGAAGATGTCTGCTAAGGATCAGTTGCAGATAATAAGTGAAATAGTAGCTTAGAGAAAATCTGTCAGTTTTGAGAAGAGGAGGAATGTGGTATGTAAATTACCAACGAGAGAAATAAAGCAGAGACAGTGTTCAGCAATGGTGGCACTAGGAGGATAACCTATGGATATAAGGAACTAGTATCTTATATTGGAAATTTTCCCTCCCTCCCTATCTCTTGCGGACTAAAACAAACACTTGAGGTAGCACGTAAGGAGGAAAGTAGGAAAATGAGAGCATATTGCCTACACACACATACCCATATACACTAGAGGGCTTTAAAGCCAGAGAAGTAGCTGTCGATGGGGTACTTTGCAACTGACCTGGCCTCCTGGCCTTCCCTCTCTCTCTTTTTTAAAAAGTAATCTCTATACCCAATGTGGGGCTCGAACCTGCAACCCCAAGATCAGGAGTCACATGCTGTACAGTAGGGGCCATCCAGGCACCCCTGACCTTCTCTCTAAATGAATGCCTGGCTGCATAGTCCATATGTGTGTGTGTGTGGGAGGGGGTTGTGGGTTACAGACATTTAAAAACTGAGACAAAGACAAAGTTAGAAAGTAACAGAGACATAGAAAATGGCAAGAGTGTTCTTTTTTTCCTACAATGTGTCAATTATATCCCAGTTGATGTTGTCTGTAAAGGACAAGAAAATGAAATGCCAAATAGTTTAACATGTAAATTCCTAAGCATTTGCATACATTTCAGAGATTTATTTTGACTATCAGGCTAAATGTCAAAATTTTTCTACTCATATTTGGCCTATAGACTTGCATTGGGATTTCATGTCATTTTTGTTCTTCAGTTTCTTGACTTACATGAAATATCTGTAATTTGTAGCTAACAGTTCCTATGGGATACTATGACAGTCTGGATAAAAACCACTGCATTGGAAAAAATGAATTGGTACAACAGTGTGTCACATGAAGATCCTTTTCTTGGCTTTTCATTCCCTACATATTTGTTTTCTTTAGTGTCCCATATATTTAAGATGTTTCTAAAAAGAACTTAACCTGGGGTGCCTGGGTGATTCAGTCAGTTAAGCTTCTGACTCTTGATTTCTGCTCAGCTCATGATCTCAGGGTGGTGAGATTGAGCCCCAGGTAGGGCTCCTTCCTGGGCGTGGAGCCTGCCTAAGATGCTCTTTCTCTCAAAAAACTAAAAACCAAACAATAAATAAAAAGAACTTAACCTGATATATAAATATGATAATAAATGAGTATCCTTTATTTTATTTGACTTGGTCCCATTCTAACCCTGTAGCATGGACTTTGTTTTTATAATTTTATAGATAAGGAAACCAAGACCCATAAAGTTGAAGCAGCTTTCCTGAAGGCTCACTGCTGGTCAACTTGGTAAACCACCTTCCACTACACAGCATTACTGACTATCAGTCCTAAGTCATTTGAAGCTTGGAGTCATGCAGTCCGGGATTTTGCTAATTCAGCTGATGATGGGAATGGCAATCATGAACAGATAGCATTGTTTCCACTTAAGCTGATTATGGCTTTAATTTCATATTTTGTTTTCTTTCCCTTTAGTACATTCTGATGGCAGATCTAGAAAGCTCTTTCTCAATACACCAAATTGCCAGATTTAAGCTCGAAAGCAGTTTTTGGAGACTTCGCAGTATATGTATATTTAGTAGGGGCCATTGTTTAACCCAGAAATTTGACCCCTTACTTCCTATTTTACAAGAGATTTAATGTCAGGAAGATGATTTATGGTGATGAGGGTAGATGTCATTCCTATGCTCTTTGACCTTGGCATTGAGGCAGTGTTCTGACCCTTACTTCAGAGTTCCTGTGGTCTACTCAGGACAGTTAGTAGAAGAAAATGTTGTCTCGGGTTCTTGGTGAAACTTTTAGACTTAAGATTTCATAATTTTTTTCAGTTTCCATCTGCAAAAACGAAGATGCTCTTCACTCCTTGTCTCTTTGCTTCGCCTCTCATCCTTGCCAAATCCCAGCTGGGGAGAATGGACAGGGGCATTTGTTTCCTACTGTTGACATGAGATAAATCATGGGGGACACTCTAATGCCAAAGCCAATAAGCATCTTTTCAGCTTTGATTCTAGTGTGCAAGACTCAGAATGTCACCATTTAGTTGCATAGAAGGGTCTCCATTACATGCTTGGCTTCAGAAGGGCCACACATGGGGCAGACTCTATTGGTGACTTACCTTCCATGCCAATGTACCCCGCCCCTGGGTGTCAGTCACATTGGTGTAAAGCAGTTATGACAGTTTTGTTGTTCCTTGCCAGTGACTTGTTGGAATGGGCATATGAACCTGTTTTGGAAAATAATCTTTAAGTAATACGTTGGGAAAGTCCTACTGTTATGTGATGTTATATGAGAACAGGATGCTTTGACAATTATCTTATACCTTGAGGAAGAATATTAAATGCATACCAAGGATGGTTGAACAGAAAATTTGAAGGAGCCTGCATCCTTGATGACATCATTGAGCCACTGATTCAACATTGGGATGGTTTTTCTCTGGTCTTTTTGTTAAGTAATGTCTTTGTGGCTTAAGCCCACTAATCAGGTTTTCTGTTATTTGCACTTAAAACTATTCCTAATTGATAGAATATCCTAAAAGGGAATTGTGTATTACATTTTGCTTTTTAAAACTTTAAATTTCACACTATAGAAGTTCTTACATTGTAATTAAAAGTACAGTTTATTCACACAGCAAATGGCATAATCCAATAACACAAAATAGAGAGGACACTTGAATATTATGTTAAGGAACTAAACAAGAAATTAGCTTAGCAAATACATGATGCATGAATGTGCCTTATTGATTCAATGCCAGTTATTTTTAATCCATAAAAAGAATCCATTATATTTAACCCAATCTTAATTATCATCCTCCTATATCATATTAACATCAGTATTTATAGCATTTTATTTTAAAGATTTTCTTTATTTGACAGAGAGAGACACAGTGAGAGAGGGAACACAAGCAGGGGGAGTGGGAGAGAGAGAAGCAAGCTCTCTGCTGAGCAGAGAGCCTGATGCGGGGCTTGATCCCAGGACCCTAGGATCATGACCTGAGCTGAAGGCAGACACTTAATGATTGAGCCACCCAGGCACCCCAGCAAATTTTTGTATACTCACGTTTGTAGGTCGACTGAAATATTGATGCCTCCGTAAAGCAAGACCATAAATTCAATATATTTAAAATAATATGGTGCTGGTGGAGGCAAATGTGACAGTTAATTCTGGAAAAGCAGGCTCCAAATTTACAGATTACTTAGGTACTCAAGATGTCTGTGGCCAAGGTATATGTCCTTTCTCTGGCCAACTTTGCTCTCTGGTGAAGAGCGAGGGAATAAGAAAATATTTCGAGACCCTAGGATGATGAGCAGAAGGAAAAAATGTGGGAGGTTTGAATATGCCATTAACTAGAAACTGGTATCTAAGTATCTGATCCTGTACTCTATGTATGTTTTCTCAAGGTCGGCTCACATATTACTTAGGAATGCCTGGCATCGGTACAATAAATAGAACGTCTAGCTCCCTGATGCTCAAGTGCTGAAACAACAGTTGTTCTTAGGCCAGCACATTCTCATCCCGAATGAAAGCAAATCCAAGTCTTTAAGGGATTATTAGAGGAAGAATATTATTTTCTCAGTGGACTCAAAGCCAGCTGTGAGGGCCTTTAGTACACTTTATGCTTCTTCTGCTCTCCTCTCTTCCACCTTTGGCATGTCTACAATTGGATGAAGTGCTTTTCCTGAAATGGCAATCACTATTAAATCCATTAGCTGGAAACCAAAATGTTTTCCTAATTGTTTAAAGTCTCATTGCGAAAAGGAAGTTTCTATTGATTGCAATATGAGGGGAAACAATCCCAAGTTCATCATTTTTTTCCTTTTTATAAACAGTTGGATGAGACTGACATACTCAAAGTCATCAGATTTACTTTTCCCAAGATTCTCATTCATCACTAGAAGTTTCTACTCTGGGTTTCTTTGTGCCTGATCATTCTTTAGTTTTTGTTATTTGCTGACCACTTTCTTCTTGGGCTTGTCTTGTATGCTGTGCATCTTTGCCCTGTCTTTAAATTTTTTTTATTAATTTGCAATTATTTTTAACAGCAATTCTTTGAACCATAATTCTGTCTTTTAAAAAATTAGTTGGCTGGGCCCTATGCCCGGAATACGGCACTTCTTTTCTTCAACCGACATTTCAGCTGCTCTCAAGCACCCACTTTTAGCCATTGCCCAATATTTGGAGTCCCGATGATGCCTCTCTTTGGCCATGTCCCTTAGGTATGTACCCCTAGTTCTTAGCATAGTGCCTGACACTTAGTGGGTGATGATAAATGTTTCTTGAATGAATGCAAACATTCAGGTGTTATTTTTTTTTTATTTCATCAAAAACTCACTTTGACCAAATAAGTTGACCCAAATAATAACAACAACAACAACAACAACAATAATAATAATACAGAATGAGGGGTTCTGCTGTGGTTACCCAGTATCTCATTTGGTTTAGGCTCTCAGCCTCTTTAATAAAGCTTTGCTTCTCTCCTCACTGAACCAGGAGAGTTGGACAATTTCTGAGCAAAGAGGAAAAATGTTTTTCACTTAAAAGTGCTTATAATCTGGGGCGCCTGGGTGGTTCAGTCAGTTAAGCATCAGACTTTTGATCTCAGCTCAGGTCTTGATCTCAGGGTCATGAGTTCAAGCTCTGCACTGGGTGGGGGTGGAGCCTACTTAATAATAAAAATAAAAAATAAAAAGCCTTCCAAAATGTGCTTATAATTTAATATGACTTAAATTCCAATAAATGTGACATTACCAACTAATATGCCTTATAACTTTGGTATTTGTAAATGGAGCTATAGACAAATTCTACCAAATGTTTGTTTCATAGACTCTAGCTATCTTATTCACGTTGAAGGAAAATTCATCTTGCTTACAGAAAACTTGAAAGACTGCTAGTCCAGAACATTTTCACAGGGGTAGTGGAAATTAAGGATTGACTGAAGACTGGATTTAATCAGATTGTAGTAGTACACTTAGCAGGCAGTATTTAATTTCTCCTTAGATCATTAGTTATATAGTTTATCACATTGAGAGAAATCGCTATATTTGATAATATAAAATTGAATTTCATTTGGTGATCATGATGAAGTACAGAACAGCAAGTATGCACTCCTTTTCCATGGTGTTCACATTCAGGTATCATCAGTTTTCTTAGTGCTTTAAATTATATGCTGGAGTGGCTACCAGAGTATGTGAAAGGAGAATAAATAGAGATTTACTGATTCCTATTTGGCAGTAATTTTGCAGGAATGAGGATAGGCTGTTACAACATTTTAATAGTAAAACTCCAAGGGTTTTCAGTATAATCTTTATGTTTTAAACAGTGCTTAGTTGTTGAACTAAGACACCATGTGCTCTTGCAATTGTCTTTGAGCTTTGTGTATTGGATAATCCTTTAGCATAATGAGTCCAGAGGGATGAATTAGCTATCTTTTTAGCTATTTCCTAGAAACAGTCCCTAGAAACTAGAGGAGAAATTTACCGAAAGACTGATGAAAGGTAGTTTGGTTCAATTATGTGGTTACAGTTCCAAAGCAGGTACCTTGATTGACACTTGTATTCTGTTTCCTTGATGTTAGCAATGAGAATTGCTATACAGACCTTTTAGATTTGGGACATTGGGGGGCAAACAGAACAAAATGGAGAGCCACTCCCTTTGCTTTATTAGATTTAACTTATCTGGGGCTGTAGAAATTAACTTTTTGTTAAATTTGTTTAATGATCTTCTATCTTTGTTTGTTCTACCTACCCATTGTGTGGCAATTTCCTTGAGGGCAAAGACTGTCTAGCTAAATCCATGTAACCCATAGCAGAAACCAGTAGGCTCACCAGGTTCTTCCCTGATGTTCTTCTGTACAGGTTGTTATTTTAACTTTCCTTTTTAAAACCAAAAGGAAAAAGGAAAAAAACTAGATAGCAAGGTGGATTTAATTTTATTTTTTTATTTTTTATTTTTTTGAAAGGTGGATTTTAAAACACCGTCAATATTTTCTTCTCAATGCTCCTAGGACGGAGACAGGATTTTTGCTTTGGGACTGACCATTTCTGGGTCTTGGAAGGTATTCCTTTGTGAGCACTCTTGAGTTTGACTTAGTCAAACTAAGTAGCATGTATCGAGTACTTATTATGTGCTGGCACTGTTCTAAATGGTAGTAATTTGTTTAAGCCTTAACAACAACCCTATGGTATAGGTACTAATGCTCACTTCATTCTATGAATGAGGAAACTGAGGTACAAGTCACACCATTTAACTGGTAGACCTGGGATCTGAAACCAAGAAGTCAGAGCATATACTAATAGACTATCTCAGCTACTTCCTCATTTGTCTTGGAATGGCTCCCAACAGTGCCAAAGGAATCCAACAGCACCTGTTTCAGAAAAGGATTTTGAATGTTATGTTTTATAACATAAAAAGCTATCCCATGGAGGAGGCTATATCTCTTCAGAAACTGTATGCATGTATGTATGTATGTATGTATGTACATACGTATCTAGCCACCTAGCTATGTAACCTATTTACTGTGGTAGGCAGAAGAGTGGCCACCCAAAGATGTCTGTGTCCTAATCTTGGAGCCTGTGGGTATGTTGTTACATGGCACAGGGAATCAAGGCTGCAGATGGAATCAAGAATTTTTTTTTAAACATTTCATTTATTTATTTGAGAGAGAGATAGCAAGAGATAGAGCATGAGTAGGGGAGAGAGGGAGAAGCAGGATCCCCACTGAGCAGGGAGCCTGACGTGGGGCTCAATCCCAAGACCCCGGGATCATGACCTGAGCTGAAGGCTGACACTTATCCGACTGAGCCACCCCGGTGCCCCTGGGATCAAGATTTCTAATGAGCTGACCTTAAAATTGGGAGATTATCCTGAATTATTTGGCTGGGCTCAATGTAACCATAAGCATTCTTAAAAGTGGAATTGGGAGTCAGAAAAGTCAGCAGTAGAGTCATGAAATAGGAGAAAGATTTGACTGACACCATTGCAGGCTTTACAGATGGAAGGGGTCACAAGCCTACAATTGTGGGCACCTTCTAGAAGCTGGAAAAGACAAAGAAATGGATTCTTCCTCTACAACCTCAAGAAAGAATTGCAACCTGCTACATTTTGATTTTAGCCCTATGAGACCCCTGCCAGATTTCTGACCTCCAGAACTGTAAGATAATAAATTTGCGTTGTTTTAAGACACTGTTTGTGGTGATTTTTTACATTGGCAATAGGAAAGGAATACACTCAGTTATTTACAGTAAGTGAGGATCTGGTGATTTCTCTGGTGGCCTGGAGATAGACTTGTTACTGATAGGAGACCAAACAAAAATCTAAGAATCTCTATGTCAAGAAAGAGCTGACCTCAGAATTTTTTTATTCAAAAGTTAATTCTAAACTTACTGTGATTATGTCAGTGTTGTGCAATGTTTATGATTTTTTGAATGCTCAACACATGGATATAATTCAAGATTGAAAAAGTGTAGAACATACAATGATAAGCATGTACTTGCTTTTCAATATTTGCTTCTTCAGGCGCCAAGGACAGAAACAGGATTTTACTTTGATTTGTCTTATCACCTAGGATTTTACCTTATCACTAAGCTACCTACTTTCTCTCAGAGACATTAGTAACACCATGCCTTGCAGAAGTATTTCATCCTCTTACGTAATAGTAACAAACTAGACCGCACCTTTGTATTGATTTCCGTCTCGAATTCAGAAAAAATCTCATGGTCACGAAAAATAAGCCACACATGATATGAATGGAATTGCGGGAAGAGAACTATTCATGATTTCCCACATTTCATAGAGGTATTCTGTAAATTGAAACATATCCAGGGGGATTGCAATAGTAGGGTCTATGGTTCATGCAAAACCGGTACTCAAAATGTTATTTAATGAACTAATGAATAAATTTTAGATGACTGGATGGTCAAACTAAGATCCCATTTCCAGGCCATGAGATTCTTGCAGAAATTCCTGGAAAAAACAACGTAAAACCCAGGATTTAAGTTCTGACTGAAACTTGACCCTTCAATCTCAGAGTTTAGATCTGAATGGCAGTGGTAGAAGGTGAGGACAAAACCAACCTGTCATTTCAAAGTTTGCAGGTGTGTCTGCTTGAGCTGGAGACTGGACTTTGGGGGCTGTATTCCTTAAAGGAATACACCTTTAGCAGAAAGAGTTCTTTTGTTAGGGAGACCACAGGACTGGGGTAGTTGGTTTTATAATTACAGAGCTTTGCCCATAATTAGAAAAGTATACGTTTGGGAGCTAAGGCTCTCAGTAACTAAACTGCTCTATGTGACAGTGTTGAAAGGTGTTTATGTTCTAGCCAGAGCTGTATCTCTGAACACTGTGCCCTGTAGATAATTTCTAAATTTACCAATACAGAAATAGTTACTTACTCTTGTGAAAATATTTTAGGTGTATTCATTTTCTCCAATTGAAGTTAGTAGCCGAGCTTTGGAAAGGTTGGAGATAAGAAGATGACACCCTGCCCGGTGTCTTGGATCAGCTTAGATGAGTGATGGCTTCTGTAGGGCTCTGGATATAGCCGTATTGTTTCAAGGTCCAGGCGACAATGTATAGCATAAGACTAGGGGGAGGGCTTTTCATCTCACCCTTGGCACAGAGCCCAGCACCTTTCTGGCATCAAAGGACTGGAGACAGAATCTTTGATGTGGACATTTGGTTTCTCACAGTGGGCATCCTCTGCAGTGGCAGCTGGGGATTCCTTCAAGAAGCTTTGTAAGCACGGTTACACATGCACACTCACACACATCATCATACATTTATGTAGATTCTTCATATTTTATATAAACTGAAGTGTACTAGACATAACGTTCTGCTCACTTGGACATTGTTTTGTATCTTAAAAGGGGATTGTCAGTGAAATAAAAAGGGTTTGAGAGTTGATAATGATAAAAAATGTCAATAACATGTACTGAGGAATTACTGTGTGCCAGGTACTATGTGCTTTATGGGTATTTGCTCATTAAGCTCTACAGTTGCTCATTAAGCTCTGCAGTTGCTCAGAGAGTTTCATAGATAGATACCTCACAGAGTAAGGAGCTTCTTGGTTGTAGACGTTTTTAAGCAGATGTTGGCGACCATCTGCTCTAAACGGAATAGAGTAGGTTCCTACTTTGGTGGTGAGTCAGAACAGGTGATTGCTAGATCCTTTCCAAGTGTAAGTGCTTAGGATTCCACCGGCTGATGATGGAGGGCAGGGGTGGGTATTTGGAGTGTTCAGTAATGTTTGGCAAGGACTGATGAAGACTTCTGTCTTGCTTCGGGGTAGTGATTGGTACAAGTTCGAGGTGATGAGGGCTGTTACTGATGCTGCTTTCACTGACCTGAGTCTAGCTCAGAGTGGCCTCTGGTCTTGGAGGTTGAGTCTGTGACCATGAGTAAATCAAGTTATAGAGTAAATTGCAAGTCTGTAGAGGAGAAGCTCTGTCTTTTTTTTTTTTTTTCTAAAAATTCTGAGGCTTCTTCAAGTAACAAATATGTACCCAACCTCTTACCCTTTACTTCACAGCTTCATCTCTGAGCTACAGTGATGGCTTCAGATGAAGCCATCCAAATGGCTTCCAAATAGGTTGTAATACAGTCAATATGGCAGCACTAAACTGATGCTTGCTGGAAAACAGTTCTTTTAAAGATTTATTTATTTATTTTAGAAAGAGAGAGAATGCAAGCAAGCATGAGGGAGAGAGGCAGAGGGAAAGGGAGAGAGAATCTCAAGCAGACATGCTGCTGAGCTTGGAGCCCAACACGAGGCTCTATCTCACGACCCTGAGAGATCATGACCTGAGCCGAAATCAAGAGTTGGACGCTTAACTGACTGAGCCAGCCAGACACCCCGAAAACAATTTTATCAGAGGAGTAGGCTATTAATTTCTTCATTAATTCATCAGTGATTTATTTGTCAGGAACCATTCTTTTTTCAAATATTTATTTAAATTCTAGTTAGTTAGCCTATAGTGCAATATTGGTTCCAGGAGTAGAATTTAGTAATTCATCACTTACATTTAACACCCAGTGCTCATCACAACAAGTGCTCTCCTTAATACGCATCACCATTTAACCCACTCCCCGCCCATGTCCCTCAATCAACTGTCAGTTTGTTTTCTTTCCTTAAGAGTCTCTTATGGTTTGTTTCCCTCTCCTTTTTTTTCCTCTCTCCCCCGTTCCCATATGTTCATCTGTTTAAACTGTTTCTTAAATTCCACACATGAGTGAACTCATACGGTAATTGTCTTTTCTGACTGACTTGTTTCACTTAGCATAATGCAGTCTAGCTCCAGCCACTTCATTGCAAATGGCAAGATTTCATTCTTTTTGATGGCTGAGTAATATTCCTGTGCGCGCGCGCGCGCGCGCGCGCACACACACATCTTCTTTATCCATTCATCAGTCGATGGACATCTGGGCTTGTCAGGAGCCATTCTAAATGCTTACAAAATAATGATTACTCTTTGGAGGGATAAGCCCTTGAAGAAACAACATAACTGAATGCTGTATCAGTGCCACAGTGGAGATAAGAGGCAAATGTGGTGACTGAGGAGGAATGAGGAGGAATGACTTTTAGTGATAGAGGCATCACAGTGGCAGTCATGGCTCAACTGGGTTTTGAAGGATGAATAGGATCTCACCAAGCAAAGAAGAGAAAGAAGATATTCAGTTCAGGGAGGTGGTAGCTCTGTGGCTTAGAACTCTGAAAGAATGGCAAACTGCAGGTGGGGGAATGTTGACAGCTTTAGCAATGTGGGGGTGGGGATGGTGGGGTGTGTTTGTGCTGGAGCAGTATGTAATTGTGTGTGAAGTAGAGTAATGGAACCCCCTGACATCTGGAATAGCAAGCAGTTTCTGCAGCTATAAACCAAATGTCAGTCTCCACATACAGGCAATGAAGAGGAGGTTGTTTATTTATTTATTTTTTTGTCAGCCACATCCGCACACACAAGATAGTGATCTCCATCTGTGGTGTAGTCTTTAAATAGAAATGGAGCTTCCTGCTGAGGGCTCAGAGGCGTGCTTTCGGTGAGCCCCGTTTACCATGCTCTAGGACATCTCACTCACAGAGTCTCACCCCAGCTCTGTCAGTGTCTGTGAGTGGTCGGAACATTTCATTCCCACCCAAGATGATGAGCACCTTCTGGGGAAGGATCACTCCTTAGGATTCTCTGTAGCTTGAATGGATTTGCCTTCAGGGTTGACTGAATGACTGTATGAATTCCAGTCACAGGCCATCCTGGAGAACCTATGAATAGTATGACCTTGGTTTTTGCCACTGACCACACTCATCCTCCTTGTCCAGGCTGCCGTTGACAGCCCCCAACTCTGCCTCTGTGACCTGTTGGGAAAAACATTCATCTGGAGTTGTTTCAAGCTATGGAACAGCAGTCATTTGATTAAAAAGCCAGTGTTTAAAGTGCTGAAGACTTCCTCTGGGAGGGCTCACCTCCTTTGCAGACCTTTGTAGGGCCCTCCTGTCCCTGCTCTTTCCCGAAGAGCAGCCCTCACCTCACACTTCTCCAGCAGAATCTGCAGGCTTTGCATATCATCTAGTTTTACCCATCTCTTTGTCCATTCCCTTAGGGCCTTGTTCTCTGAAGTTGGCTAATGGCTAAAGTCATCTGTGCCAAGGTGCTAGAGTCTGGAAATTCAACTTGAACTTTAATAGGGACTTGGTTGAAAGAATGAATTGACCCAAAACCGAGAGAAAGGGACTTTTGACCTTTCTCACATCAGGTACCCATTCTGGACCTGGATTCAGAATTCCATTATCCGAGGCAGCTCAGAGTAACTCAAACTCTGTTTAGGCGCTTCGGTGAGCAATTCTCTGAAAGCAGATGAAGTTGAGGATAGTAAAATGATTCCTTCTCCTCCCATCACTGGCTGGGAGTTTATTAAAAAAAAAACAACATATAGCAGGAGACTAATTGTGAATGAAATAAAGGACATCAAAAGAATCTTCCTAATTAACTTAAATACTGATCGTTATCATTAGAAATGAGTCAGCCTAAAAACACACGTAATTGCAGTCTTCCTGTGTTGTGGGAAGCCTAGAGATTGAAGAACTACATTATTAGCAGGAAAGGACAGGCCATGGTGACATCCATCATAAGGAAGAGATGGTTTTGCCATCACTTACTGTGGCATGTGACATTTGCTTGACTGAATGCAAAGCGTTTGATGCCCAGGAGGCTGGTCGTGTCTTCCCCACACAGCCAGTCCGTGAGCAGCGAGCACGCGTTACCACTTCTGTTTGGCAAATGGAAACCGGGGAACTGGAAATTGTAACTAGAATTAAGCGAATCACTAAAGTTTAGAGCAAAATTGTGAGAGAGACCTTGGTACCTTATTTCTCTTACTGTGCTCTTTTCCCTCCCTTCTTGATGCTTCTTGCTGATTGCATAGTTGTCCTATTACAACTTTCCTTGGGAGAAACAGTGTGCTTTTTATACCTGGCACTTGACTATGAAATCTTACCTCTAATAATGATACAAAAATTTTTTGAAGGGGCTCTCCTAACCCCTAAATTCCTAAAGAGAGTACAGGCATCCATAATTAGCATAAATCTGGTGGAGGGGAGAGGAAGAAGGGAACAGAATCTTTCCTGGTGCCCTTGACATCCCATTGCAGACCTGCCTTGCTTAAAGTGGGAGGTATCCAGGAACAGGTGGAGTAGCAGAGAACAGTTGAGTTTCTTCTGATGACGCAAGTGTGAAAGGCTGATTTGCTAAGTTAATCGAAAGAGATCCTTTCATGGAGTATATATTATGAGAAATTACGTGAGAAATATGTGATGCCCAGATTGGGTATTATTGATTAGTAGAATTGATGTCTTAGTTCAGTCAAAATACAATAACCAAAACCAATTTGTATGTCATTACTTATTCAAATATTTCTAATTATATGGCTTTAGGTAGGTGTTCTTAATCTTATTAGTGCCGTGAACTTTGGGGCAGATATTTCTATTTAGGTGAAGTTACAATGACCTGAATACCTGAGGCTACTAGTGACTACTGGTCCATGTTTATAGTGGAATGAAGTGCTATGTTTAATTCAACATTGGTGAAAGTTTTGCAGCAGGCTTCCTGGCTTAACAGTCTGTCTACCTCCTTGAACTGTGTGGTGTTGGAGGGAGAACACAGCCTTTGAATTACAGCTCTGAGTTCGAGTCTCCATGAAGACTTTACTTCCAGGGTGACTCAGCTATTTTAGTTAAACTTTAGGAATTTAATTTGCCTTTTTTAAGACGGGAAAATACTGAATTCTGCATGAAGTTACTGAGCAGACTAAATGATATAATGGATATTCAACATCTAGCACAAAGCCTGTCACCAAGAGGGAACTCAGCAAGTAACACCTTAGGCACTTTTTTCCCCCCACAGTCGAAGGGAGAGTGAAGGAGATAAGATGATTTGTAAAGGTTAAGTCTTGCATTAAGATCCTGGTTCTGGGCAATTTGCTGCCTGCGATAATGTACATACAGTCTCTTAGTTTCAAAAGAATTTGAGAAGGAAGATACTTTGGAAAATGTATTCCATTTTATACATCTCTAAACCAAGCCATAAATCTAGCTGTCTAAAATTTCAAGTCTGCAAAATTCAAGCAAGTTTCTGGGAATTAATTGTTAAAAGGTATTTAAATTCCAGTGAAATAAGATACCATTTTAGGATTTGGAATGCTGGCTTTTCTGTTTTATGGTAATATTAAGATTTTAGTTGAGTTCTCATCTTCTCCCATGCAGAACTGAGAGGGGGTAACATGCCCAGGAGCCAAGTAGGAGCCCATTTGGAAGAGGAAAAAACCTCAGTCAGCTCAGGAGCCTGAGCCACTCCCTCAAGCCAAAGGTCAGAAACAAAGCAGGTACTGGACACAATGGCCAAACTCAGGTGCTTTGCGGACATACCTAAAACGAGTTAATTGAGAAGAAACTTCACATGATATTTTCCCCAATGAGAACTTCCCGAATTTTAGCTTCTTAAGCTGTTAAGATGTTATTGGATTTTTGGAATTTTTATTGTTAAATATTCCAGATATCTAATCACTGATCATCAGATACCATAGAATCTAGTAAAATTTATCTGAATTTTACAACTTAAAATGTTAACTTAAAAAAAAAATAGAACATATTGCATGGTATAAGACGTAAGTATTCAATTTAGTGAAACTTGTTTAAATTTCTGTTTTCAGATTTGGGAGGCTACAATCAAGGTCATTTGAGAAGTAAGACCCGGTGTCTTACCCTTACCTTTGGGTGTCCACATAGAAATTTATAGACACGGGAAAGGCTAGATAATGAGAATGCTCCATAAAGAGGCACCGTACTTCACCAGGGAGAAAGGCATCCAAGTTGCTTCACAAATGTTAAGAAATATGCCTATTTAATTGTATGTTGCATTTTCCCTGGTCTTTGTTTTATTCATTTCATGTGCAGTGATTAGAAAGATATATTGTACATTTTATTATCTCTTATGTTTTCCAATAAATACAAACCTGGCATACTTTTTTTCTCAAATTCTTCTTGGAGGTGTGGTGAACATCGAATAAGATAATGATTTTGAAATGCTTATGTCTTGTCCATTTGGGCTGCTATACCAAAATACTGAGTCACTTATGGATAACAGAAATTTATTTCTAACAGTTCTGGAGGCCAGAAATCTGAAATCAGGGTGCTGGCATGGTCAGGTGAGGGCTGTCTTTCAGGTTACAGATTTCTTGTATCCTCATTTGGAGCCTTTTTAATAAGGCACTAATCACCTTCCAAAGGCCCCACCTCCTAATACCATCACTTTCAGGGGTAAGAATTTGACGTATGGATTTTGGGAGGACACACTCTGTGAGACTGTGATTTATAAGAATTATATGTTTGGTCATTCAGATGACCAAAATATACAGTAGTCCCCCTTTTCTGCAGTTTGTTACCTGAGGTCAGCCGTGGTCCAGAAGCAGATGATCCTCCTCCTGATGCGTTATCAGAAGTTCAGTGGGAGCCTAATGCTATGTCATGGTGCTTACATCATGCCCCTCACTTCACCCCATCATGTAGGCATTTTGTCATCTCACATTATCCCAAGAAGGAAGGTGAGTATAGTACAATAAGAAGTTTTTAGAGAGAGAAACCACCTTCACATAACTTTTGTTATGATCTATTGTTATAATTGTTCTATTTTATTATTGTTGTTAATCTCTTTGTGTGCCTATTGTATAAATTAAACTTTATCTTAGGTATGTATGTATAGGAAAAATATAGTGTGTATAGGATTCTCTGCTATCTGTAGTTTCAGGCATCCACTAGGGGTCTTGGAATGTATCCCCTCGAATAAAGGAAGACTACTGTATTTCTCATATATATTTGGTTTCTGTCAACAGTTCCTGGCTCACCGTTCCCCAAACCCTTGGCATTTCCTAAGTGTTGAGAGTGACAGAGGTGTCTTATGTTAATGAGATGACTTCTGGAAAGCACCTAAGGCTGGGGGTACTTTCCAGGAGAACCAACCATATGATCAGGTTGGGACTCCCAGTTCCACTCCCCAACCTTTGAGGAGGGGAGAGGCCCTCGAGGTTGAACTCATTATCAAAGGCCAATGATTTAATCAATCCTGCCTGTATGATGAGGCCTTCATAAAAACCGAGAGGACAGGGTGTGGAGAGCTTCTGGGTTGGTGAATACTTGAAAGCACTAGGAAAGTGGTGCCCTGGAGAGAGTATGGAAGCTCCGCCCCCTTTCCCCAAGCCTTGTCCTGGGCTGCTCTTCCATCTGTTGTTCCTGAGTTACATCTTTTTATGCTAAACCGGCAATCTAGTAAGTAAGATGTTTCTCTGAGTTCTGTGAGCTGTTCTAGCAAATTAATCAAATCCAAGGAGCGAGACTTGGGAACCTCTGATTTACAGCTGGTCCATCAGAAGTACAGATAACAACGTGGGCTTGCAACTGGCATCTGAAGTAGGGAGGGCCATCTTGTAGGACTGAACCCTTGACCTGTGGAACCTGATGCTGTCTCTGGCCAGATGGTGTCAGAATTGAAAGAATTGAGTTGAATCCTTGGACACCTGCTGGGGGGCCAAGGATTGTTTCTTGGTGTGGGGGGAACACCCTTCGCACACATTGGAATTGAGTCCAAGAACCAAAAAGACACTCATATGTAGTGGCTTCATAAATAGGATTATCATTGATTGTTACTGCCATTGTGTTATAAATAGATGTTCTCTCTTAAGAAGATGGCTTATTTTATTACATCATAATCCAGCTAGTACATTCAAATTGCTATTGCCTTGAATGATTCTATAAGATACTCTCTTTGCTTTTTTTAAAAATAGACTTTATATTTTAGAATAATTTTAGTTTTCTAAGAAAATTGGGAAGATAGTACAGGGAGTCCTCATATGCCCTGCACCCAGTTTCCCATCTTAACATCCTACATTAATATAGTATATCTGTTACAATTGATGAACTAATATGAATCCATTTTTATTAAAGTCCATAGTTTATTTAAATATCTTTAGTTGCTACCTTATGTCCTCTTCCTGTATTTTCCAGAATCTCCCCCAGGATGCCACACTGCATTTTGTCGTGTTTCTTTAGGCAGTTCTTGGCTACATCAGCCTCAGCCTTCCTTGTTTTTGAACACCTTGCTAGTTTTTAGGAATACTGGTCAGGCATTTTATAGAATGGCATCTGTTGGATTTGTCTGTTGGTTTTCTTGTTATTAGATTGGAGTTGTGGGTTTGGGGGAGGAAGGCCCCAGGGATAAAGTGCCATTTTTTATCCTATTATATCAGTGGTCCATCCTATCAACATGATTTATCACTATTGATATTGACCTTGATCACCTGGCTGAGGTAATGTAGGTTCGATTTCTCCACTGTAATTTCGGTGCTAGATGTGCTTTTCATTACTGGTGTATTGTTGCTTTTGGGTCTTCTCTGCCAATGGAGTAAGGAAATAAGTATGTGCGTGTATACTGATACATTATATATTGTACATGTTTATAGCATCTGTAACTATTTCTATGTGTAACCATATATGTCTATATTAAGCTAACCATGAGTTCATACTGGTATCTCCAGTTCTTTTTTTTTTTTTTTTAAGATTTTATTTATTTATTTGACAGAGAGAGAGACACAGCGAGAGAAGGAACACAAGCAGGGGGAGTGGGAGAGGGAGAGGCAGGCTTCCCGCCGAGCAGGGAGCCCGATGCGGTGCTCGATCCCAGGACCCTGGGACCATGACCTGAGCCAAAGGCAGACGCTTAATGGCTGAGCCTCCCAGGCACCCCGGTATCTCCAGTTCTAATCAATTACCAAGTGGATCATACTAGTTTCTTCCCCTTGCTCTTCCATGATCTCCCACACTAACATTGAGAAACCTGGTTCCCACTATCAATCCATTTATTTACTGTTCAATTATAGTACACGTGTATAGCAGTGTCAGAATGATTATCCCTTACCCCTGTACTCCTGTGGGAAATAACTTCATCAGTTTTAGTGCTTATAAGCAGTTTGTTTTGCCTTTAGTCTAACAGACTCTACTCGTTTCTAAATTTACTAAAGTCAGCACCTTTTCATCCCTGACTCCCTTCCAGTGAGTTGTTTCATACGTTGTAATACCATTAGATTTTCTTTTCATAGTCTCTTTCCTGACACCTCCAAAACTTCTAAATGATTTTTTTAAAATTTTGTATACACTAAGGTTCATTCTTTGTTCTATAAAGTTCTGTGGGTTTTGACAAATGCCTAATGTCCTGTGTCTACCATTACGGTATCAGACAGAACAGTTTCACTGCCTGACAAATCCCCATGTACATCTCTTATTGTCCTCTTCTCCTTCCGAACACCCTGTCAACAATTACCTTTTACTGTTTACTATCCAGAATGTCGTACAATTGAAATCATATAGTATGACTCTCTCTACTTTTTGAAAATTAGTAAATAAAGGTCCCACACCCACACTTGTTTTAAACAGGAGAAAAGCACGCACATTTATTTAATATAGGTTTTATATGACTCGGGAGCCTTCATAAGGCAATGAAGACTTGAAGAAAGAGGCTTAAGTATTATTATGTTGGTTTGATGAAGAGTGGACAGTTGTGGAGGAATAGAATAGGAGTATGAGTATGAGGTAAGTATAGTACGCTGGGGGAAACATACCAAGGCCTGTTTGTTAGGATTCTTTTCAGTGTCCCTTTGTCTTCAGAGATAAGGATGCTTCTTTCTTCCAGGTATGGAGAGGGCACCTTTCACATGAGGGTTTTATGACCTGAGTGACCTTCCTGCTTCTGCCATTTTCTCAAAACATCTTCTCCTTAAAATATGTCATATGCCAAGGTACCATATTTGCAGTGGCATATCCTGAACCCCATCAGCTGCCATAACAAAATATCCCAGACTTGGTGGCTTAAACAACATCAATTTATTTCCTCACAGTTCTGGAGGCTAGAAGTCTGAGATCGAAGTGTTGGCAGTGTTGGTTTCAGCCTCTCTTCTTGGCTTGTAGATGGCCCCACATTCTTGCTGTGCCCTCATATGACCCTTTCTCTGTGCATATGCACTGCCCGTGTCTTTTTGCGTGTCTTCATCTCCTCTTTTTGTAAGGATACCAGTCATATTGGATTAGGGCTCAGCCTAATGACCTCATTTAACTTACCTCTTGAAAGATCCTATCTCCAAATGTAGGATATTTATATATATATAAGTATATAAATATATTCTGAGGTCTGGAGTGGTTTGGGCTTCAACATGTGATTTGGTGGGGGGTGGGTGGGGAGGCATAATTCAGCCTGTAACGTATGCCTTACTACCTGGTCAGAATTCCTTCCTCAGAAATAATGTATATTTCTTTTACTTTACTTTGAGCCTTGTCTCACCTTCTGTGGAGATGGGGAATAGAACCCTATTCCCCCCAAGATAACCTTTCATTGGCCTGCTGTGAGATGATTCAGTCTCTTTCTTAGCAAGCTGTTTTATTCCTTTCACTTATTATTCTTTTTTATTTGAGAGTAGTTGGCACACAATGTTACATTAGTTTCAGGTGTACAACATAGTGATTCAGCAAGTTTAAACATTATACTGTGCTCACCTCGAGTATAGCTACGATGTAACTGCAAGCCTGCGTCCCCCACTCCCCTTCTCCCATTTAGACCATCCTCCCACCCCTCCCCCAACCCAGGCCACCATCAGTTTGCTCTCTGTGCCACACCCACACTTTCAAAAACATACTTTCAACCACAAATTTCTAAAGAGCATCTTGTCATTTACAGACGTTTGGTGTAATTTTAGAAATTTAAAGCACATTTTATTATAAATTTTTATGAGCCAAGACAAATAACTAGAATTATGTTTCTGGTTAATTTTTCAAAACTGGCAAGATTAAGGTTAAGTATATATTTTCTCTTTTTTAGTTTAGATTTTCTAACTCCGGTTCCCCTCCTCACCACCACTGCCCACCCCCAAAGAACCGAGGTTTAAAAAGAACTTAAAATTTTGGGTTGTAAAATTGATCTAAGTCAGGATCAACATATTTGACCATCACACATGATAGGAGGTATAATTTCATGGCAGAGCACAAATGAGGTATAACTATGCACTTGGACTAAAGTAGACAATAAGAAGCATCACTGGTCACTGGTAACATCCGTACTGCCAAACGCAATGGGCAGTTTTCTGTCTTCATTCTCCCTGATTTCTCAGCAGCAGTTGATCAGATGAACACTCCTCACTTCTGGAAACCTTTTCCTCTGTAACCTTCTGGTCCCTATATTCTCCTGTTTTCCTTCTACCTTCCTGCCACTCCTTCTAAGAGTCTCTTGAGGTTCTTCAAGTTCCATCCTAGCCCGCTTTCTCTTTTGTGGCTGTCATCTCTCTAAAGTGACATTTTCATTCCCAATCTTTAAATAGCTCTACGTGCTTCTTAGACTCCAACTTGATCTTTCTCTTGATCTTAGTCTGCATTTCCTACAGCTTTAGATACTGAGTTATTCTGAAAAGTAAAGAGGCCTTACTGCCAAAGAAAGGGGCAAGTTTTAAGCTCTGTTTGTTGTCTTGCAGTGGCCTTTCAAGTGAATTCTTGGGCCTCAATTAACTTAGATATTTCCTACAGGAAATATCTATGCAATTCTAAATTTTTGTCAGGAAGTTATACCCACTTATCATTGTTTTTCAACTTCCTTTTTGGGCTATGAATTAGCTATAAACATGCTGAAAGGAATCATCTGCACTTATGCTTCTGGCCAAAAATATTTGTTTTGGCCACTTACAGGCACTCAGTCGATAGGTCTTAGAAATGCTGGTTACTTTGTGTCCTGGACAGGTGGCCTTGTCACTGCCTATTAATTCACAGCGGTTAGGTAGCCTTCCTACTAGCACAGTGTTTTCAGCCTTGGCTACACATTGTGATTACACGGGAAGCTTTTTAAAAGTACTCATGTTTGGGGGCGCCTGGGTGGCTCAGTCATTAAGTGTCTGCCTTTGGCTCAGGTCATGATCCCAGGGTCTTGGGATCGAGCCCCGCATCGGGCTCCCTGCTCCGCGGGAAGCCCGCTTCTCCCTCTCCCGCTCCCGCTGCTTGTGTTCCCTCTCTCACTGTGTCTCTCTCTCTGTCAAATAAATAAATAAAATCTTAAAAAAAAAAAAAAGTACTCATGTTTGGCTCCCTTAGAGACTCATGTTTGACTGACCCTGAGTGGTGCCCAAGCAGAGGTATTTTTCCAAAGATCCTTCAGTGATAGTAACATGAGGCTAAGTCTGAGAACCACTGACATCTGTCCTGGGATGAGCAATCTTCACCTCAGTTGAGCATGGCTTTCACTTCTGCCTTGTAACTCTTGCCTGAGTGGGCATATCGCTTACACATTTAGAGCCCAATTCCTCTTCTCTAATGTAGGACAAATTGTGTCACCACCACAAAAGCTTGTTCTGAAGAGTATATAATTTAACCTCACATGTCTAGCACTTTAGAGGATCTAATAGGGGTTAAACTCCAAGTACAACCCTCTAAGAAGACCATCTCATTTTTCTTCCCTGGTGACATTTTTTTCTTTTAGCCAATAGTGTCATTTTCTTTTGTCCTCTTAAAATGTCAATATATCCCCATACCAGCACTTTATATCCTGTTGTTGATGGTGATAGCCAGGAAAACGCAACAGTTGGAAAGTCAAGAAATGGGATCTTGTGTCAGTTGGGCTATTCTCACTTAGCTCTAATATCTTTATGTTGGATATCCTGATAACCATCCTCGGCTTTGATCCCCTTGCCAGCTCCTTCCTTGGTCTTTTGGAACTATATTTG
The DNA here is from genome assembly GCF_003265705.2 of Callorhinus ursinus. Lineage (NCBI taxonomy): Eukaryota > Metazoa > Chordata > Mammalia > Carnivora > Otariidae > Callorhinus > Callorhinus ursinus. Next base: position 61,295,617 of record NW_027397065.1, read on the forward strand.
ATATTTACATCCTCTTTCTTTAGAATTCACCCCCTTGAAAATCCCTCGTTTCAATCTTGTTATGCCTACCTTGTGGCTGGTCACACATGGGTCGTGCTGGTGATGAGGATGGGGGTGAGGATGGTAGCTGATACCACTCCCAGGACACTTCACTGCAATTAAAATATGAAAAAGACTTCATTGTGGTTTGAGTGGGAGAACAGGAGTTGAAAAAACACTTTTCTTCATTGGCTGAAATAAGTTTCATGGGTGTTTGCTCTTTTTCAGTTGAATCAAGAGCTAATGCTCAGAGCCAGCCTGAAATCTGTTTCCTTAGTCATTTGTGGCAGCTCACGAGATAGACACTTTTCCAGTGAGATTGTTCTGAGTTCATGAAAGAGTCAATGACAGGCTATTGACATCAAATTGTTTTGAAAATGCCACGTTAGCTTTCGTCTTCAGACCAGTTCTACCTGAAATAATACTTTTTATGTTGAAATTTTAATTGGAAACATTTCTCGGCTGTCATCAGTGTGGACGTAATGCAGTCTCACTACATAAAAACTGAAATACTAGATGTAAAGTTCAAATTAATGGGGGAAAGAAAGATATAATCGATATTTTATTCACATACTGGTGATTTATTTTGTTGTTACAAATAATGTGGTGTTCAGAAGTGTTTTAATCCATGAAGGACCATCTCGAATCCATTTGTGAAGTGTTCAATTCGAAAAGACATAGCAGTTTAACAGTAATTTATGTCCCCAAATGAAATATCATTAAAGAAAAATCACTAGCTCATCTTCTGCGTAGAGGATGCAGCAATGCTGTACTTTACTCAGCAAAACACAATTCTTTCCTGTGAAAAGCTGCAGATTAAACAATTTAGTGACTTGATAGGCTTTCAAACAACTAAATAATAACAGGGAAATGCAGGGAAAGTGTTTCTTTAAAAAGGTAGCCAACTCATTAAACTGGGATGTCATTTATTACTTGAAAGAAGGATGCAGATGAATTAGGGAACCACCAACAAGTTCATTCTGAACATAAAGGAAATGTGAACATATGAATATACAAATAATGCTGAAGTCTTATTTGGGACAAAGTTTCAGCTTCCTTATCAATATTATTCCAGAAATTTGGGAGGGGGGCAAAAATGGTTTGCTTTTTAGGGCGTTTGGATAAGCTAAATCAATTTTGGTAATTAAATAATTTAAGACAGTTAGAAGGAGAATGATAAGCCAAGAATTGGCTGTCATGTATATGTATATTTTCTGATGATTCCTTGAAAGCTTGATGTCAGAAAACTTGTTCACATAATTTATTCAAAAGCTTAATAATTTGGGGATGTTCTGTCTGGGTTCTGAGAGGGAGGGTGAGAATGGCCAGGTGAAGTTCAAGATTATAAGTCCAGGCAAGCTGACAGGAAATGGGCCTTAAGGAAGGTTCAGAACTGGATGCCAGGCCCACAGGCAGGAAGGACAGATAGCACACATGTACTTTTGGTCCAAGCCAGGCTCAAGGTCTGGAACAGGTGACTCAAAGAGATTCAGAGGTCAGGCAGTTAACCCAGGTACAGTTGGGAGGCAGCCAGTAGGGAGCAGAGACTTAGGCTCCGAAAGACGGGGATAAAGGGAGGAAGACCTAGACTTTGCAAGAACTAGAATATCAAGCAGAGACATGAAAAAGAAGGCAGTAGCTAAGACTGAATACCAGGGGAACGGGAAACGAGAACCAGTAGGTTGGGACCTATGGTGCCATGCATCGTCAGTGAGAACTGTTCCATGCTGACTCAGAGAGTGGTGGGTAACCAGGACACCTTAGAGTACCAGGCCTCACTCCAGGACAATGCCTGCGTCAGAGCAGTTTAATCTCTTGGTAACAGGTGTTTGAGTATCAGAAGGGTAGGAAGTCAGACATGCGATTACAGGGGTGATCTGTCTACCTTAACGAAGAAATTCAAATAACAGGATTTGGTTTTGTCAGAAGCGGTTCTGTTTAAGTTTCTAGGAACAGATTTGTTGAGTGAAGTGTCAAAACTTAAAAGTTACCTTTTAGCTTACTTGCTCAAAAATTTATTAATTGCGTATTAAGACTTATGTAACAGGCCATGCACTGGGGATATACAGATGCATATGACATGATACTTGCCTTTAGAAGCAAGCAGACGGTGAACTGTTACTTAAAATATCCAACAGTTAGTACAAAAAGGAAGATGCACACAGGGTTCTGTGGGGTATGGCTTGGGAAGAGGAAGCTAGGTGAGGCTTCCTGCAGTTGGGACAGCTACAGTCTGAAATGTAATCGAGAGTAGCATTTACTCAGGTAGATCGGCAGGGGGGAGGGGTGTAAAATGGGCCAGAACTGCCAAGGAGTGGCAGAAAATGAAGTTAGAAAGGCCAGCAGGGGTTGGATCCCAGAGGGATTTGTATATGAGGAAAAGGAACCTCAGTGTCATCTTTTAGGTACCAGGAGCCACTGAAGAATTTTAAGCGGAGAGTGACAAGATCAGATTTGCCACTGAAATAGCTTACTCCAGTGGCAGTGAGGGACTGATGTAAGGAGTTAACACTGGAGGAGGCCCGTTGTAGTGAGAGATGCTGAAGGCCTGATCGAGAGCAGTGGTATTTATTTCTAGAAAGAAGAGAATAGATCCACATGTAATGAAGCACCTGTTGGAGACAGGAGTTTAAATCATTTTGGGATGAGAAAATTTAAAGTTTGCTGGCAAGAAGGATATAAAGAAATAAAATTGCCAGAAGCCTTGTTTCTAGCAGAGGAGAGGCTATGTTTTGGAGCAATTTTTTTTTTTTTTCTAGGAAACTACTGGTACAGGACCTCTCCTCAGATTTCTCCAGAAAGTGGAGTCTGAATCCTTCTGGGCAGTACCTTACTGGGGAGTGTTATTGCAGGGTGCAGGAGTGAGGGAAAGGACAAGTGAAACAAAGAAGGAAGGAAAGCCAAAACAAGGAAGTGTTACCAAGTTGGAACCACTATGGAAAAACAGGTTGTTCGATCCCAAGGAAGCTTATGCGGTGCAATATGAAATGCATTTTAGGGGAAATTTTTTCCATTAGCTCCCATCCCCTCTGGTCAAAGGTTTGCCCCACAAGGAATAACCCTGCTGCACTTCTGAGTTAGGTTCCCATGGTGTCTCTTGCTTTGTCATCAAAAGAGAAGGCCCCATATGGGAGACAATAGGCACAAATTCCAGAAATGGAGCACTGGGGGTGACCGTGAGAAGAGTCAATCTGATTTCTACTCCTTGGTCCTGAGACCGATGTATTACAGCTGTTGAGGAGAGAGCATAATTTTTCAGCTGTTAGTTCAGCACACACATGACATCATGGAGGTCAACATCCCCATCCTGCACAGTGTTCACCTTGAGCTGGTACCTTAGCTGAGTCATTGACAAGCCTCCCCCTGTTTTCTTAGGTCAGCTACTTCTAATTCAGTGCATGGTAAGGCTAAGGGATTCTGTGGTGTTGTGTCCACCGTCCACACCTTTTTTGCTATAAAATGGGCCCTTTGTTCTAAGACAAGATTGTATGTGATACCATATGATAGATCATGCATTCTCCAAGTCTCAGATGGTACTGTTGCAAGAGGCACTTAGGACAGGAAGGACAAACTCTTCTGAAAGTAGATATAAATTCTGGAAAGGACAAACTGCAGCACTTTTAAGGTGAGGGAGTCCAGTGCAATCCACCTGCCACCAAGGGGCTGGCTGTTTTCCTGAAGCATTTTTCCATATTTGATTACTCCTTATTGAATATTCAGCATTGATTTTGGCTGCTGGCAGTTTGGATGCTCTGCAGTGACAATAGCTAGATCAGATGTTGCGAGAGTTAGTCACAGCATAGTCTTCACTCTTACCATCATGGATACTATGTATCCATGTGTCAGTACTGGCTTGACCAAGGAGAGAGGCTTGCTGATGTTTACTGAACAAGTCCTCCTGAGTACCTAGTTTTCGATTGCAATGGGTAGAGGTGGGTATCATGAAACCAAAAAATCTGCATGCCTTGGCCATCTCCATGGGTCATCCACATACCTCTTTACCCATTTTTTTGTTTTTGTTTTTTTTTCCCCCCAGTTTTCTAGTATAATTACTTCCTGACCTCTAACAACCATCCAAGCCATTCATCTGCTCAGAAATCCATATATATTTGTATGTCGGATCACTTCTCTCTCCATAGGAGATAAATAACCAAACAGACTGCTTGCAGAAGTACCTACTGGGAAGATTCATCACTGCCTATTAGGACCATTTTTGTTAGTACCAACATTGAACTGACTCTTCTGTCCACTAGGACAGTTTTTCCTCATCTATCATTTGGTTAGAAGGGATCACCTCTTCCTTCCCCACGAGACGGTATTTGTAAGCTAAGGAATTGGTGTTAGTACAACAAAGGTATGTGACATAGGAATCTGGGCTGCCTTTTTGTACAATTTACTGGTGCCTTCTGGATCTGGTCCTGAATGTATTATTTCTAAGGTTCTGTCAGTAAATCAACAGATTGCTGTGACTTGCTTTTAACAATTAAATGTCAATAACTGATTCCTGTTAATTTGGAGTATTCACCCCTTTGACACTAGGGAGCAGAGCTTTATGGTGCCATCTTCTACTGCCAATATTGCATTTCAGAGGACGTCCCTCACTAGTTTCTTAACTATATTTCTTTTTTTTTTTTAAAGATTTTATTTATTTATTTGACACACAGAGAGATAGCGAGAGAGAGAGAGGGAGAGAGCACAAGTAGGGGGAGCGACAGGCAGAGGGAGAAGCAGGCTTCCTGAATGAGCAGGGAGCCCGATGTGGGGCTCGATCCCAGGACCCTGGGATCATGACCTGAGCCGAAGGCAGCGGTTTAACCAACTGAGCCACCCAGGCGCCCTCTTAACTATATTTCTTAAAGATCTCCCTCATGCCCTACCCATGCATTCTCTGGCTCTAGTGAAGGGCTATCCTCTGTGCCTTCCTAGAAAACATAGACATGAGTTGGATTCTTACACAACAAATCCACTTTAACATTCCAGCCTCCCTGAGTCTCCTGATCCCTTTCTTAGTATTATGCTAAGAAAGTTCTGCACGTCTACTTCATCCACTATGGACCCATCATGTCTAAGCTTCAAGAAAGCATCTCAGTAGTATATTAGGACTGGCCCCCTTTTCAATAACTGATACAAGGGTCCCTCTGCTCTATTCATACTCACTCTCTCTCAAATAAATAAATTTAAAAAAATATAAAAAAACTTAAATCTGAATCGTTAAGGTGAAAATTAGAATATTAAGTATTGTTTAATAATATAAATTGAGTGTACTGTTAGTAAAACCATATCATTATGGAATTAGAGAAATAGAGAATTAGACTCATCTGGCTCTGTGTGTGTCTGTGTGTCTTATTTTTGATCAATATATTATTTTCAGTAGACCTTAAAATTGGAAACCTGCAGGAGGGACCTATAGGTCTGTCATTTTCTCCTCTTATGTTAAGGGAATGACCATGAAAGGAATTAGTCTGGGCTTGGTTCTGGGCTCTCTGGACTAGATTTCTGGGAAATCTAATGTGGGCTACCCGGGCACCCTAACTGATGAATTTAAGGATGAACCAGAGCCCCAGAGCAAAAGCATGGCAGCTAACTTGGTACCAATGAGTGCTAGCTAGAGTACATACATACACATTAGTCTTCCGTGATCTATCATAGGGGACCTCAAAATTTTTGCTTGCATGTCAATTAAAATAATACTGAAAAATCTATGTATTTCTTTCTTATTTATAGCTAAAATATTTTACTCTAAGTTGTTCAAGATAATGTAATTTCTGCCCAATTGTAAATATTAACATTACAACAAACTATCAAAATCACTGTAAACATTTTCCAGGGGAATCAACACAATAGCAATCCAGTAGCCATAATGTCTCATTTAAAAATATGTGAACAAGGTTATTTTAATGGTCAGAATATTATACCATTTCTTCCATTTTTGAATTCATTTCCAGCCAACCTCCCCCGACATATTTTTAATCTAATGTAATTTTTTAATGCTTGGATGTCTTATACTGATCACGTATACTTTGCAAAAATTATGTAAATAAATTGAAATGTGAAATTAGCATTTTTCTGTGAGAAGTCTCTAAGTAACAATTTTATTCTGAATAAATTTAACATTATTATCATCATTATGACACAAAGTACCTTATTTTATGGTTATATAATTATATTTATAAACATAAAAGCGGACTTTATAGGAAAAAGGCTCATGCAAATATACACAGGCCGATGGGAGCACGAGCATAAGCCTGGCTGACCACTTGTCCAGATCTGAAGGCGTCTGCTGGGCTCAGTCGCAAAACCTGGGACTGATGCCGTAAAAGCTCCCTTCTGGGGAGCATTTCCCGCACAAAGTCTGGCTCCCCGCCGTGGTCGGCTTCTGCGCTGGAACCCTGGGGCCGGTGAGTCCTGGCGTGCCAGCCCCCTGTTAGTTTCCTAAGCTAGATGTTTTGGGGGCTCCTTTTTCAGGTGCGGGTCTTAAAAGTCGGGGATGCCCCCATGTGGGACTGAAACTTTTCATTCCTCAGGGAGAAACTCCAGGTTTTGAGTTCCCTCCCCACTGGATTGCCCCAAGCCGGATGGAATTTATGGCAAGATTGTGTCCCAGGCTTTCCTACCCACTTTGATATGGGCTCTATGCGTAGAAGTCAATGGGCTCAGTGGATTAAATGTCGGACTCTGGATTTCTGCTCAGGTCATGATCTCAGTGTCCTGGGATGGAGACGGGCTCTGCTGCTCAGCAGAGAGTCTGCTTGTCTCCCTCTCCCTCTGCCCCTACCTCTGTACTTTCTTTCTGTCTCTAAAATAAATAAATGAATCTTAAAAAACCCACGAAATCAGAGAAGTGGTTGATGAATGACAGTTGTCAGAAGACTTGGTGCCCAAGTAAAATATGCATATGGATTTTCATTGTATACTTGTGGAAGGAAAGTTCCAGCAAGATGTCTCTCTGCTATAGCTATATTTTACGAATGCAACTGAAGATCTAGTAATTCATTGCTTGGAAATTACCCATGCTTGCCTACTCTTGGGACCCTGTTATGAAACTCAGGGCTACTTGCAGTCCAATTCAGAGACCCCTGATTATTTGCCGTATTTTATGAATATTATTAATTACATCATGATCCAATAGAGCCAAAGCATCTAGAAAACAATAGAGTGCTTGTAAGTAAGGATGTGGGTTTACACTAGAAATGAAAGTAGAAATCAAGGTAGAGCTAATTTTCTTTAAAAAGGGAGAAAATGAATAAAATTCATGTCTGTATGCAATATTAAGAATGATTTTGAAAGAAGAAAGGGCAAATCAAACAAATGTGGGAAGTGCTGATTGGATTCTATCAGCAGTGTCAGGAAAAGGGACAATGAAAGCATAAATAAAAAAGTAAAAACAAAACAAAACAAAACAAACCACCAAACCCAGAAAACAACACAACCTTTTAAGCATGTGGCTAGAGGTTCCCATTACCATTGCAGGTCAATTATGGTATCATGAATTCAGAAGAAGACATTTGTGTTTGGGCAATTTAAAGCCTAAGCTTGGTGACCAGACTCTGATGAACCCTTTCTCAGTAGATTCCAGGCCTGGTACCCTCTGTACAAATAGCAAAGTGAGGAGTGAGGCAGCATGGGCAGGTACCCACACACTCATGGGGATCATCAGAAAAGGTGTTGTCAGCCACTTTGGACTTTCAAAGTGGCTGTGGGTGGCCACCCCTACTAACACTGTAGGCTCCCCTGGGATTTACTCATGCTATTTCCAAATTCACTAAAGATTTTTTACACTTCATGGGGTTTTCTCTGTTGTGAGGGAATTAAGGATGGGACTGTATTCCCACTTTCAGCAAACTGGTAGAGGGAAAGCATAGCAGCAGGGCATGATTGGTGGGGCTGTGGAGCCCCAGTCTTAGATTCTTTTTTTCGCTGTGTTTTATTTATTTATTTATTTACTAACATATAATGTATTATTTGTTTCAGGGGTACAGGTCTGTGATTCATCAGTCTTATATAATACACAATGCTCATTACAAAACATACCCTCCCCAATGTCCATCACCCAGTTCTCCCATTTCCCCCCCCACTCCCCTCCCCACCAGCAACCCTGTTTGTTTCCTAAGATTAAAAGTCTCTTATGGTTTGTCTCCCTCTCTGGTTTCGTCTTATTTCATTTTTTTCCTCTCCTGCCCTATGATCTTTTGCCTTGTTTCTCCAATTCCACATTATCAGTGAGATCATATGATAATTGTCTTTCTCTGGTTGCCTTATTTCACTTAGCATAATACCCTCTAGTTCTGTCCACATCATTGCAAATGGCAAAATTTCATTTTTGATGGTTGCATAATATTCCTGTGTGTGTGTGTGTGTGTGTGTGTGTGTGTGTGTGTGTGTGCGCGCGCGCGCGCCACATCTTCTTTATCCATTCATCTGTTGACGGACATCTGGGCTCTTTCCACAGTTTGGCTGTTGTGGACGTTGCTGCTATAAACATTGAGGTGCATGTGCCCCTTCGGATCACTACATTTGTATCTTTGTAGTAAATACCCAGTAGTGCAATTGCTGGATCGTATGGTAGCTCTATTCTCAACTTTTTGAGGAACCTCCATACTGTTTTCCAGAGTGGCTGCACCAGCTTGCATTCCCACCAACAGTGTAGGAGCGTTCCCCTTTCTCCACATCCCCGCCAACATCTGTCATTTCCTGACTTGTTAACTTTAGCCATTCTGACTGGTGTGAGGTGGTATCTCATTGCAGTTTTAATTTGTATTTCCCTGATGCTGAGTGATGCACTGTTAAATTCTAATTAACAAATCGAATAGACACTTTGAACTTCTATATTTGGTTTGTGTTTTGTTTTGTCTTAATCTTTATAGATGATATTAAAGATAGTAATTAGCTTTTTCCCCACTACTCAGATCCTTAGAGCTCTCTCCATTCTTTGTGCTTATTTACACTAAACACAATTCAGGTAATACTCATTTTTGAAAAATGATTTTTGGGGGGGGACAGTAAGAGAATGCACATACACATGCGGTGGGGTGGAGGAGGGGGAGAGGGAGAGAGAGAATCTTGAGCAGGCTCCATGACCAGTGTGGAGGACTCAGGGCTTGATCTCACGACCCTGAAATCAGGACCTGAGCTGGAATCAAGAGTTGGACACTTAACTGACTGAGCCATCCATGCGCCCCTTAAAAAATGTTTTTAACATGTCAATTATATATCCATTTATTTGTCTATTCAAGACATATTTATTTTGCAGCTACTATGCACTTGGCATTGGAAATAAGTAGTGGTCCAGATGGTGATTGTCCTTGAGCTCGTGGAATTTAGAGTATCAGGGAAATAGAGATTAAAAAATTAGTCTAATAAGTACTTATAATTGTATTAAGAGTTTTGAAGAATAACTTTAGGATACTATGGGAGTATATAACTTATCAACTAGACTGTAATTGCCTCGAAATCAGGGACCATATCTTAAAGTTCTTTTGAGTTTCTCCGTAGCTCCTAACATAGATCATATGCAGAGTAGTAGATGCTCAATATATATTTGATTGATTACCATCCCTGTATTTGACACTGAAATGATTGATGTCAAATCAAATATTTTTTTCTTCCTCACTGAGCAAACATGAAGGCTGAAATGTAATTTTAAATTTGTTTCTGAAGCCATTATTTGCAAAGCTCACTGAAGTTGCAACCTTTCCCTTAGACTTGTGCTCTAGCCAGAACCTATGTTTAAACAAGGGCAGCTTTCTTGATCTCTGAATCCTGATTTATTGGTTACTAGGTCTCAGTTCATAGCTCTGTTCTTGTTTGTTGGGCCTCCAGGGTCTGAAAGTAGTTCTTCAAATTATCCTTGGTCTAGTTGCCCACTTCTACCTGCCCGATGATTGCTGCTCCAGCATCCTGCCACAATCTAACAGGATGCTCAAGGTGCGCCTCAGTAGCCTGACCATGTTTCAGGATTTACAGTTAAGGTCAAACAGGCTGGTAGGTAATGCTGGTGGAACCCAGGGAGTTTCATGTTAGTGTTATGTCCTAGCAGTATGCTTGCTGATTGGGCAGGCTTCAATCCAGCTGGCCAGTGTACTTCAACAACAACAAAATAGCAAATCAAATCAAAGCCAGAATATCTTTTAAAGGATTGATTATCTAAAAGACAAGCAGTTTTCGTTTGTTTGTTTGTTTTAGCAAGTAGCTGTCCATGTACTCTAATTTGGTCATAGGTTTAAACACTGAGATATCATGGAGTAGCTGATATATTAATTAACTCAGTCATTTTAAAAACTATTCTTAGTTCATAGTAGTGGGTTTGTGGTTATATGTGAGGACTCTTCAATGTATATTTGAAAGGATCCTAGGAGTAAAGGCTCTGCCTTCTTTGTGGTCTCACAGCACATGCTTTTGTTATTGTTGAGTTATACCCTACTTGACTTTTCATGCCTGTCTTTTTCTGCATCTGTATAACAAGGGGGGTGAGGTCAGATTCATCTGTATATAAACATTCAGTGCATATCACCAGGCTCTAGGACTTAGAACATATTCTGGTGAGCGAGCAAGTGTATATGGCAACTGTTGAATACATGATGCCATTTAAGACGGGATTTTTCTCAGATGACTCAACGAAAACTTTGGCAGTGGATTCTGAGTTCCTCCACTGAATGTAAAAATGAAGAAAATTAAAAGAAAAAATGAGAACTTAGTCTCATCAAAGTGCACCTTCATCCAATGGGTAGAGAAAAATAGGTCATATGTTCTATTTACCCCTTTGGTATAGAAAAACCTTAATCTTAGGAGATGGAATGTACGGTCTTAGAGAACTCTTCTGGGCAGCTAAGAGCTGAAAATATGTTTTAACCTATGGATCTTCAAATAATTAGCTCATCTAAAATTTTTTGAATTGATTCTCATGGGTTTTACAAGCAAAAAAACCACACTACATGTAAATAATAATAATGATTCTGTCTACCTCTTTTAAATTTGTAGTTTATTTTATGTTATTAGTTTTGGTTAGACTACTAGAACAGTGGTAAATAATTGTGCTTTCAGGCACACTTGTCAATGGAAATTTTTCCTGTGTTTTGATGGTAAGCATGAAATTGACTGTTGGTTCTTGGATTGGGAACATTTTTCTCTATTTTACTGATATTTTTTTCAAATTATCAAGAATGAATGTTTAATTATTTACAGATGTTGTTCCAGCATCTATTGAAATGGTTGCTTTATCACCCTTGGTTTCCTGATCTGATAAATTACATTAAAGATTTTTCTTTTATGTATTAAGCATCCTCCTAGCACTCTTGGAATGTTTACTAACTGGCCCTGGCTATGGGGTCTCTTTTTCTTTTTTAAACGTTTACATTACATTAAAAGGTTTGTATTTGCTAGTATTTTATTTATAAATGTTATATTAATATTTGTAAGTTAGATGAGTTTGGGGTTTCTTTCATCTGCTATGTCAGATTTCTGCATAAGGGTTATTTTAGATTGACTACAGTAATTATGAGGCATTTCACCTTTTTTCTCTACTTTTTAACAACTAGCAAAGGAATTATTGTTTGAAAGACAGAAACATTTACCCATCACTTTGCATGGGTGCAGGCCATACATTATTTTTTGAAGAAATTTCTTTGACAGCTTTCCCCAATTTATCCCATGGTTATTAATCTTTTACTTTTTCCCAAACTGAAATAATTTTAATTTTTTGTTGTTTGATCTTTTTTTCCAGCTTCAGGTAATGTGTTTATGTTTTTTTCCTTATCTCTCTGTTTTTAAATTATATGTGACCAAATTGGTTTATTCTATTGTTCTTTTAAAATAATTAGTTTTTAAATTTGTAAATTCTAATTTATCTCTGTTTTACTATTTCTTAATTTATTGATTTATATTTTATTAATAATTTCTGCTCGTTTTCCTGAAGTTTGTTCTGTTTTACTCTTTCTAACTTGAGTTACTTTGCCCAAATTTATTATTAATTAATTAATTATTTTTTAGAAATTAATAATAAAATATTTAAAGTAACTTTCTTTGACTATACAGCAGTATTTTCCAAGTTTTTATATGTTGCATTCTCATGTTTGTTATTTTCAAATGGTCTGTAGTTGTAATGGTTTCTTGTTCTATCCAAGGGTTATTTACAAGTAATTTTCCTCTTTTAATTTCCAAGTGGTACTTAAATTGAAAAAATTAAGTATTGTTATCTGCTTTGTGGTGAGAAAGTGTAACTTGTACAGTGCTTGCTCTTTGCTTTAAATGAATTTTATTTTGGTTTTTGATTTTGATTTTTTTTTTTTTTTTTTGTAGCTGAGTAGAATATCTGATAGTCAGGAGGGTAAATGGGTATAGTAACTCCTTTTTTTATGGAATAGAATAGAGAAAGTAAAAACATCGACCTTGTTCTTCAGTTGTAATATCTTGGATCTTTGAGCTTGGAAATATATGGAGAGAAATAAGAAAAAAATCTTCCTACCTTCTTGTTTCTAGTGGTTTCTGTTTCATGATGTCAAGTTGGAATGTGCTATGAGTACAATCCTGTGTAGGTTTATTTTAATCTCATTTCTTCTGTTTTGTAATAACCTATCAGTTTTACCCTATCACGCTGACCCTTTTTTAAAAAAATCATTTTATTGGGTGCCTGGGTGGCTCAGTCGTTAAGCGTCTGCCTTTGGCTCAGGTCATGATCCCAGGGTCCTGGGATTAAGGCCCGCATCAGGCTGTCTGCTAGGTGGGGAGCCTGCTTCTCCCTCTCCTACTCCCGCTGCTTGTGTTCCCTCTCTCGCTGTCTCTCTCTGTCAAATAAATAAAATCTTAAAAAAAATCATTTTATTGTTTTTCTTTAAATTGTATTTTAGTGTGATGTTCATCAAATGTGTTGGGGATTACTATCCGGATGACAATATGAACTCAAACTTCTGTTTGTAATAACTTTGGCTTTCTCAAAATTATTGTTAATATGCTATTTTGTTAATCTTGAAACACACAGGAAAGCAAAAATAAATAGGTTACTATCACTTATAATCTAAGCGTCCTTAGATAACCAAACTTAATATTTTGCTGGATAGACTTCCAATTTTTCCCTGCTATTTAAAAAAAATACAATTGAGCATACATTAAGCTTTTTACGTCTTTGAACCCTTGAAGGAAATTCACATGAAGGAAAAATACAGTCTAGGATGGGTAGATCTAAATGTTCACGTTTTTTCAACAGGAAGGGAAACCTATTTCTTCTTGACAGATGTCCACGGCAAATTCTGAATCACCACAGAAATCAGTGCATTAGGTAGGGGGAGGAGGGATCAGAAACAGGGAACACGTGAAGGCACAAAACCATCCAAATTAAAACTCAATAATAAGACTAAAAGACTGCTGGTATCTGTATAGATAATATTGTATAGGAGATGAAGTCAGGGATTATGCATGTTAGATCTTTACTGCTGATTACATAGTAAAGATTAATATAATCCCTAATATTAAAAAAAATCCTAGTCATCTTCAACAATTCATGTTAGTAAAGAAGAGACTTTTGGGGAAAAATGAATTTTGAGCAATTTGAAGAAAGAATAATTTGAATATGTTTTGCATGATTATCTTGGAAGAGTTCAAAATAGGAAAGTAGTCAAGTGTAGGTGTCTGTTTTTACAGAGGCAAAGAGATATTAGTGTGGAGGTGGCAGGCAGAAAATAAAATTTGACTGGACTGACTGGAAGACAGATATTTGTGAAATGGGACTCCTACGTATGTGGGGGAGAATATAATATAATTTAGAGAAGCTCGAAGTATTGTCACCCTTTAAAAAAAATGTCCTATGAGGATGGATAGAATGGCAAGGATTAATGTTGGGTGGAAAGCAGGATTGTTAGGGAAGGCTAGCCACACTGTTGCCCAAAGTTTACCATATTACACAACACCAATTTTGCATCAGTGCTCTGGTGAAATGCCAGGAAAACACCCATGAGAAAATCTATGGAGCCAGTAAAGAACTGGTTTCTGAAGAAACACATTATGAAGATATTTTGTATTCATAGGCATTGGAAGTAGCCTCTGTGGTCGGTAGAGCACTTTAAACAGTAATGTGAAACCACTTGCATCTGCTAATTGCTTACTTATTCAATTGTCTTTTTTGACCTATGCAGTCAGTAGCAGGCAATAAGGAGAAGCCAGTAATAATTGTATGACTGCAGATCTAACTATGAGGCCTGAGTTGGAGTCCTTGCTCTGCCCCTAATTTACTGGTTGATCTTTGTCATATTACTTCATTCCTGCCTCAGCATCATTTTCCATAGAAACAAAGCAACATATTTGAATCGTTAGCTTTTCATGTTCCCTTTCCTGGAACTCTGTGATTCAAATTCCCGTCAATGCTAAGTAGTAGGTGATAATTTCAGCTCTTTGGTGGTTTTTTTGTTTTGTTTTTAGTGCAATCTATATCTATCCGTCTATCTATCTTCTTTTACCTCCAAGTAGAACTATGAATAAACCACCCTTAAAATATTATAATGATAACCGATATTTATAACTTAGTGTATGCTAGGCACTTTACGTGCATTTTCTAATGCAAAGAAACAGTGCAGTACAGTGGTTATGGAGTGAGACTTGTACATTTCAACACCCCCTCCACCACTTTTAATCAGGTTGTTTTATTCATGTGCTTCTGAAAGCTTAATATGGGTAGAAATCATCTGTTGATCGTATTAAAAAGCAGATTTTGACTGGGTAATCTAATTCTGCATTTTTTTTAACAAGTTCCCAAGTAATGCTAATGATTCTTGTCTCTGGAGCCTATTTCTGTGCCTCAGTTTCCTCTTCCACAAAATAAGGATAATAATATCTACCACTTATTTACTCTAGGGATTATGTGAATTTATATACTAAAGTACTTTAATAGTGCCTGACACATAGTAAGCACTTAATAGGTGTTGGCTATTATTCTTATCGACATTAAAATCAGCCCCTTGGGGCAGGTGCTGTTATGCATTTTCCTAGGAAGAAAACTGAAAGTGGAGAAGTACTTGTTCAAGGTCATGTAATTAGTCACATACTGCAGGGCTTTGACTTCAAGTGGTAGTTCTTCATGATTTCTACAGGAAGCAGCTGTACACATTCCTTTTTTCATTAAATTCTTTGTCATAAATAACTCCAGGAACCCAAGTTCTCAACACTGTGTTCCACTGTCCACAAGTGTTGCTTAATAGCTTTCTTTAGTGTCTGTTTGTTGTCAGGAATTTCTTCCTGAAGTTAAAAAGTATGCTTCCTGTAACATGTTGAGTTATGTGTTCAGTACACACAGATGATCCTCTACACTTTCCATCCTCTTGAATTGAAAGTTCCTCCTCCTCTTCAAGGCATTTGTTTCTTTACTCTTTCAGCATAATTTCTGTATCTTTTCATTTGCATTAGCTTGGTCATACCGTGGATGGAAAAACTAAGAAATGACTAACTTCATTACCTAAGTGAGAGGGTTTTCAAAATAATATATAAACTTTCTGTCAAAGGTGTATGTGTGAGGTGGCTCAATCTGAAGCATCCAACTCTTGGTTTCGGCTTAGGTCGTGATCTCAGGGTCATGAGATTGAGCCCCATATTGGGCTCCCCACTCAGTGGGGAGTCTGCTGGAGATTCTCTCTCTTCCTTTGCCCCTCCCCTGCTTGTGCGCTCTCCGCCCCCCACCCCCGCTAGAATAAATGGATGAATATTTAAAAAAAAAGAGTGTATGTGTTATGAAATGATGTTCCAGGAATGGTACATAGACTGTGCTTCCTACTTTCTAATTGTCCTTGTGAACACTGAGTACCTTTGTCTAATGCCTTATTAAGATTAACTGTCTCCTGACTGACTTGTCAGTGTGGGGAATGAATTTACAACCTGGACCTTGTACAACGTTTTATTAAAGAGTATTATTTGTACACTTATCATCTGGTAAGTTCTCTCTGAATTCAAAGGAACTAAAAGGAATGTGGATGATGGTCAGTATACCTAAGATGCTCAAGGATATGTGAGTCAACACTGGTTTAATATTTTTGCTCCTTTATTGAAAAAACAATGACCTAAACCATTTTTGTAGGCAATCATGTACTTTGTGTATAGAAGAAAAGTGAATTAATGTTTCTCATTCCTAAAAACATTGTTTATATTTTAAATTAAATTTGGGTTTGAAAAGCAAAAAGGAAGTATTGGATTAAAATATTAAGTTCAAGAAAACACCTTATTTATTGCACCCTTGGAGGTAGTTCCCAGAGCTAATTTGATATGGCTCATTATCTTCCTCCTCTGGTACACCAAAGCTATTGCTCCTTTCATCTAGAAGGTTAGTTTAATTAGTTTTGTTCTCCAGGTTTTCACCCGAGCAGTTACAAAGTCAATGGCTGGCAATTAATATTTTACAGAAGTTTAGGGATTTACTATATTTAGAGAGCAAAGATTTAAAAATGCAACATGTCAGAAATTATTTAAACTAGTTAACAGAAATTAGACCTTCCAATATAGCAGTACTGGGCACATTATACCAGTAATTTAAGGGGAAGTGAGGACCCTTGCTATAAATCTCAGCATCTTTATTACAGATTTCATTTCCTCATAAGTTTTTAAAAAGGCATGTTAAGAGTGTGTTAGCTGCATCTTTGAACTGTAAGGGGTAGTTTTTATCATTTTTACCCCTGGTACAAAGCAGTTCCTCACACTTGCATTTTATTTATCCATTCATTTCATACATACATATTGAGATCATATTGTGATACTGATGGATTGAATGTGGGGAATCTGAGAAAGGGAAAGAAAATCAAAGAGTACTCAGGTTTTTGGCTGGATATGTGGGGTTAGTAATGGAATAGTCTCTCATTTATTGAGAGTCTGGGGAGGGAGACATTTTAGAGCCTGAAGAGTAGGAATCAGGAGTTGGGTTTGGGGGACACTGAGAGGTAATCTTGTAGGATTGGATATATATATCTGGTGTTTGGTTGGGGTGGTGATTTGGGAGTCATCATCATATAGACAGAGCATTTAGTTATTGGACTAGAATTGAGCACCTGGGGTGTAGGTGTCATCTTAGATAAGAAGATCTAGACCTGAGCCCTGGTCACCCTACCGCATTGGGGTTGAGAAGAGAAGGAGGATTCTATGAAGTAGATGGAAAAGGGGCAGCCTGTGAAGCAGGAGGTAGAATAATAAAGTGTGTAGTCCTGGAAGCCAAGAAAAGAAAGTGTCTCAAGAAAGAGCTGTGTTAGGTGTGTTCAGCACTGCTGAGAGTTGGTATGGGCTGGGGACCCCAGCACTGATGGTTGGGTTTGGTGATGTGGGTGAGCTTAGTGGAATGCTGATTAGAAAGACTGAGAACATGAAGATAGCTATCACAAGATCTCTTTTGAGGAATTTTTCTATAAATGAGAATTAAAAAATGGTCCAGATGCTGGAGGAAGATTGTGGGATCGAGGAGGGTATTTTTAAGATAGGAGATAGTACAGCTAGTTGTATACTGGTGAGAAAACTGGTGTTACAGGTAGGAGAGAGGATAATTTAGGAACAGAGTCTTTGAGTAGGGGGCAAAGGGGTGGAATTCAGATAATTGAAGGAGAGGTTGGCTTTAGATAGGAGTAGGAACAATTGCATCATGTGACAGGAGGGAAGATAGAAGGTATGGGTACAGATGGTGGTAGGCTGGTAAACTTGGTGTAGGAAGGATATAGGAGTTATTTCCCAAGTTACTCTGTTTTATTAGGAAAAAAAGAGGCAAGTCTTTTAGTTAAGAGTAAGTATAGAGCTAGTGTGGAGGTTTGGGGATAGAAAAGATATGAGGGATACCTGGGTGGCTCAGTTGATGAAGCGTCTGCCTTCAGCTCAGGTCGTGATCCCAGGGTCCTGGGATCGAGCCCCGCATCGGGCTCCTTGCTCAGTGGGGAGCCTGCTTCTCCCTCTGCCTGCCGCTCCCCCGCTTGTGCGCTTTCTCTCTCTCTCTCTATCGGGCAAATAAATAAAATCTTTAAAAAAAAAAAGAAAAGATATGAAAAGAGGTGTCTGCAGAGTGAAAAAATGAGAGGAATGTAGAAGATTGCTGGGCAGTATTAGCCTTTTTGAGATTTGAGGTCATCCCTGAAAGACCGGACAGCATTGGTTCAAGTTGTTCTGCAGCCATATTCAGCTGCTCAGTAGCAGATGTGTAGTTAGGTTTTAACAGGTTGGAATTTTGTCAGACAAATACAAAGGATGTGAAATAGATGAGGATGTAGGCAAAGAGTGATTAAAATCATGGGTCTTGGATCTAAATTTGGTAGAAGGAGGGACTTGAGAAACATAGGTGGTAGGAAGAATGGATTGGATGTCCAGTAGGGCCAGTAGAGTTTTAGAAAAGTATGGGAGAGAAAGTGAGCTGGAGAGATAAAAGTTAGAGTTTACAGAATGGTATCCTTGAAATTGAGATTAGGGATTTCTGTCAGTAATAACCAGATCTATGGTATAAACAATGAAGCGTGTGCCTGAGGTCAGGTTGAGAGCAAAATCAATTGTAATGAATAGGTCAGGAAACTGATATGCCATAGTATTCCATAGTATTCCATAATATTAAATGAGTCAGTTATTTGAATATTATAATCACCAATAAATCATAGGAAAAGTGATGAAAAGATAAACAGTCCAAGGGTTAAACTTTTCAAGGAATGAGAGATTATAACTGGGAGGACAGTAATCAGTGGAGAGGGATGGCAACTGGTATATTTTTGTAGTCATAACTTTAAAGGGAGATCAGACAGCATGGTTGTATATTTTACTCTGGGATATTCAACTTTTCAGACAGACCTACAATAGGCAGATTGTTGGGTTTTACCAGAGTTGGAATTTTTGCCATACAGTTGTGCCAATGAAAAGGGAGAAAGAGTGAAAGGTGTTAGCAAAGCAGTCATTCTAAATATGGACTAATGAAATTCTGACTAGTTAAGAGCAGGGAAGACATGAGAAGAGTGAACAAGAGGATGGCAGTGGATTGGAAGTCTTGATAACAGGAGATGAGGAATTGCTGGAGAGAGTGTACAAAGTAAATGAGCTAAAAGCTTGGAACATGGTGTTCAGAGAGTGGGAACCTTGAGGCTGAGATTTGAAAGGTGATGACAAGATGAAGTGGATGACTGGCTTTGAACCAAGGAAGCAATCTTTGGACATGTGGAGGAGGTGGAACTGAGACACCAAAGTGTTGATATCATTTATTCTTCTTTTAATTTTTTTGACAGGAGTAGGGATAGAAAGCAACTTGTGGAATAGGTGATAAAGTTGTCGATGAATGATGAGGGGTGACAGGATTTGTAGATGACACTAACAAGCAGGGAGAGCATGCTGGCTTGATCAAAAGATCTGAGCACTTGAGCACAGAGTAGAAACAGACTGGACAGAGCAATGGGAGCAGGGTGGACACCTCTTCTACTGCCACACTTTGAGATACAGAGGGATAGGAGAAGAAGAGAGCCTTCCTTCTAGAGGGCCACAAAGAGACTGTTATCAGAAGGCAGCTAGGGAAGGGAGTGCTCAGAGAAGAATTATATTAGTTTGTTGGAGCTGCACAACAAAGTACAATAAACTGAGTGGTTTAAAACAACAAAAATTTATTTTCTTGCAGTTTTGAAGGGTGGGAGTCTGAAATCAAGTTATTAGCAAGGTCATGTTCCCTCTGAAGGGACTTGGGATGGTCTGTCCCAGGCCTCTCCTAGCTTCTGGTAGTTTCTTGACTTATGGCAGCAGAACTCCAACATGATATCCTCTCTACGTGCATGCTTGTCTCTAAATATCCCCCCTTTCTTTTTATTATGTTATATTAATCACCATACATTACATCATTAGTTTTTGATGTAGTGTTCCATGTTTCATTGTTTGCGTATAACACCCAGTGCTCCATGTAGAATGTGCCCTCTTTAATACCTGTCACCAGGCTAACCCATCCCCCCACCCCCCTCCCCTCTAGAAGCCTCAGTTTGTTTTTCAGAGTCCATCGACTCTCATGGTTCGTCTCCCCCTCCGATTCCCCCCCCTTCATTCTTCCCCTCCTGCTATCTTCTTCTTCTTCTTCTTTTTTTAACATATAATATATTATTTGTTTCGGAGGTACAGGTCTGTGATTCAACAGTCTTACACAATTCACAGTGCTCGCCATAGCACATACCCTCCCCAATGTCTATCACCCAGCCACCCCATCCCTCCCACCCCCCACCACCCCAGCAACCCTCAGTTTGTTTCCTGAGATTAAGAATTCCTCGTTATCAGTGAGGTCATATGATACATGTCCTTCTCTGATTGGCTTATTTCGCTCAGCATAATACCCTCCGGTTCCATCACATCGTTGCAAATGGCAAGATTTCATTCCTTTTGATAGCTCCATAATATTCCATTGTATATATATACCACATCTTCTCTATCCATTCATCTGTTGATAAACACCTGGGCTCTTTCCATATTTTGGCTATTGTGGACATTGCTGCTATAAACATCGGGGTGTACATACCCCTTTGGATCCCTACATTTGTGTCTTTGGGGTAAATACCCAGTAGTGCAATTGCTGAATCGTCTGGTAGCTCTATTTTCAACTTTTTGAGGTGCCTCCATACTGTTTTCCAGAGTGGCTGCACCAGCTTGCATTCCCACCCACAGTGTCGGAGGGTTCCCCTTTCTCCGCATCACCGCCAACATCTGTCGTTTCCTGACTTGTTAATTTTAGCCATTCTGACTGGTGTGAGGTGGTATCTCATTGAGGTTTTGATTTGGATTTCCCTGATGCCGAGCGATGTTGAGCACTTTTTCATGTGTCTGTTGGCCATTTGGATGTCTGCTTTGGAAAAATGTCTGTTCTTGTCTTCTGCCCATTTCTTGATTGGATCATTTGTTCTTTGGCTGTTGAGTTTAAGAAGTTCTTTATAGATTTTGGATACTAGCCCTTTATCTGATATGCCATTTGCAAATATCTTCTCCCATTCTGTCGGTTGTCTTTTGGTTTTGTGGACTGTTTCTTTTGCTGTGCAAAAGCTTTTTATCTTGATGAAGTCCCAATAGTTCATTTTTGCCCTTGCTTCCCTTGCCTTTGGCGATGTTTCTAGGAAGAAGTTGCTGCGGCTGAGGTCGAGGAGGTTGCTACCTGTGTTCTCCTTTAGGATTTTGATGGACTTCTGTCTCATATTTAGGTCTTTCAACCATTTTGAGTTTACTTTTGGGTGTGGTGTAAGGAAATGGTCCAGTTTCATTCTTCTGCATGTGGCTGTCCAATTTTCCCAACACCATTTGTTGAAGAGACTGTCTTTTTTCCATTGGACATTCTTTCCTGCTTTGTTGAAGATGAGTTGACCATAGAGTTGAGGGTCCATTTCTGGGCTCTCGATTCTGTTCCATTGATCTATGTGTCTGTTTTTGTGCCAGTACCATACTGTCTTGATGATGTCAGCTTTGTAGTACAGCTTGAAGTTCGGAATTGTGATGCAGCCCAGCTTTGCTTTTCTTTTTCAGCATTCCTCTGGCTATTCGGGGTCTTCTCTGGTTCCATACAAATTTTAGAATTATTTGTTTCATTTCTTTGAAAAAAGTGGATGGTATTTTGATGGGGATTGCATTGAATGTGTAGATTGCTCTAGGTAGCATTGACATCTTCACAATGTTTGTTCTTCCAATCCATGAGCATGGAACATTTTTCCATTTCTTTGTGTCTTCCTCAATTTCTTTCATGAGTATTCTATAGTTTTCTGAGTACAGATTCTTTGCCTCTTTGGTTAGATTTATTCCTAGGTATCTTATGTTTTGGGTGCAATCGTAAATGGGATCGACTCCTTAATTTCTCTTTCTTCTGTCTTGTTGTTGGTGTATAGGAATGCCACTGATTTCTGTGCATTGAATTTATATCCTGTCACTTCCTGAATTCCTCTATGAGTTCTAGCAGTTTTGGGGTGGAGTCTTTTGGGTTTTCCACAAAGCATCATATCATCTGCAAAGAGTGAGAGTTTGACTTCTTCTTTGCCGATTTGGATGCCTTTTATTTCTTTTTGTTGTCTGATTGCTGTGGCTAGGCTTTCTAATGCTATGTTGAATAGCAGTGGTGATAGTGGACATCCCTGCCGCGTTCCTGACCTTAGTGGGAAAGCTCTCAGTTTTTCTCCATTGAGAATGAGATTTGCTGTGGGTTTTTCATAGGTGGCTTTTATGTTATTGAGGTATGTACCCTCTATCCCTACACTGTGGAGAGTTTTAATCAAGAAAGGAGGCTGTACTTTGTCAAATGCTTTTTCTGCATCTATTGAGAGGATCATATGGTTCTTGTTCTTTCTCTTATTAACGTATTGTATCATGTTGATTGATTTGCAGATGTTGAACCAACCTTGAAGCCCAGGGATAAATCCCACTTGGTTGTGGTGAATAATCCTTTTAATGTACTGTTTGATCCTATTGGCTAGTATTTTGGTGAGAATTTTTACACCCATGTTCCTCAAGGATATTGGTTTGTAATTCTCCTTTTTGATGGGGTGTTTGGTTTGGGGGGTCAAGGTAATGGTGGCCTCATAAAACGAATTTGGAAGTTTTCCTTCCATTTCTATTTTTTGGAACAGTTTCAGAAGAATAGCTATTAATTCTTCTTTAAATGTCTGATAGAATTCCCCTGGGAAGCCATCTGGCCCTGGGCTTTTGTTTGTTGGGAGATTTTTGATGACTGCTTCAATTTCCTTAGTGGTTATAGGTCTGTTCAGGTTTTCTGTTTCTTCCTGGTTCAGTTTTGGTAGTTGATACATCTCTAGGAATGCATCCATTTCTTCCAGATTATTTAATTTGCTGGCATATAGTTGCTCATAATATGTTCTTATAATTGTTTGTATTTCTTTGGTGTTGGTTGTGATCTCTCCTCTTTCATTCATGATTTTGTTGATTTGGGTCATTTCCCTATTCTTTTTGATAAGTCTGGCCAGGGGTTTATCAATCTTGTTAATTCTTTCAAGGAACCATCTCCTAGTGTCGTTGATTTGTTCTACTGTTCTTTTGGTTTCTATTTCATTGATTTCTGCTCTGATCTTTATTATTTCTCTTCTCCTGCTGGGTTTAGGCTTTATTTGTTGATCTTTCTCCAGCTCCTTTAGGTGTAGGGTTAGGTTGTGTATTTGAGACCTTTCTTGTTTCTTGAGAAAGGCTTGTATTGCTATATACTTTCCTCTTAGGACTGCCTTTGCTGCTTCCCAAAGATTTTGAACAGTTGTGTTTTCATTTTCATTGGTTTCCATGAATTTTTTAAATTCTTCTTTAATTTCCTGGTTGACCCATTCATTCTTTAGTAGGATGGTCTTTAGCCTCCATGTATTTGAGTTCTTTCCGACTTTCCTCTTGTGATTGAGTTCTAGTTTCAAAGCACTCTGGTCTGAAAATATGCAGGGAATGATCCCAATCTTTTGGTACCGGTTGAGACCTGATTTGTGACCTAGGATGTGATCTATTCTGGAAAATGTTCCATGGGCCCTAGAGAAGAATGTGTATTCTGTTGCTTTGGGATGGAATATTCTGAATATAGCTGTGAAGTCCATTTGGTCCAGTGTGTCTTCTTTTTTTTTTTAAAGATTTTATTTATTTATTTGACAGAGAGAGACACAGCGAGAGAGGGCACACAAGCAGGGGGAGTGGGAGAGGGAGAAGCAGGCCGAAGGCAGACTCTTAACGACTGAGCCACCCAGGCGCCCTGGTCCAGTGTGTCATTTAAAGTTTTTATTTCCTTGTTGATCTTTTGCTTAGATGATCTGTCCATTTCAGTGAGGGGGGTGTTAAAGTCCCCCACTATTATTGTATTGTTGTTGATGTGTTTCTTTGCTTTTGTTATTAATTGGCTTACATAATTGGCTGCTCCCATGTTAGGGGCGTAGATATTTACAATTGTTAGATCTTCTTGTTGGATAAACCCTTTAGTAGGATATAGTGTCCTTCCTCATCTCTTATTATAGTCTTTGGTTTAAAACCTAATTTGTCTGATATAAGGATTGCCACCCCAGCTTTCTTTTGGTGTCCATTAGTATGGTAAATGGTTTTCCACCCCCTCACTTTCAATCTGGGAGTGTCTGTGTGTCTAAAATGAGTCTTTTGCAGACAGCATATCAATGGGTCTTGTTTTTTTATCCATTCTGATAGCCTGTGTCTTTTGATTGGGGCATTGAGCCCATTTACATTCAGGGTAACTATTGAAAGATATGAATTTAGTGCCATTGTATTGCCTGTAAGGTGACTGTTACTGTATATTGTCTGTGTTCCTTTCTGGTCTATGTTACTTTTGGGCTCTCTCTTTGCTTAGAGGACCCCTTTCAATATTTCTTGGAGGCTGGTTTCGTGTTTGCAAATTCCTTTAGTTTTTGTTTGTCCTGGAATCTTTTTATCTCTCCTTCTATTTTCAATGACAGCCTAGCTGGATATAGTATTCTTGGCTGCATATTTTTCTCATTTAGTGCTCTGAATATATCATGCCAGTCCTTTCTGGCCTGCCAGGTCTCTGTAGATAGGTCTGTTGCCAATCTAATGTTTCTACCATTGTAGTTTACGGATCTCTTGTCCCGAGTTGCTTTCAGGATTTTCTCTTTGTTTCTGAGACTCGTAAGTTTTACTATTAGATGTCGGGGTGTTGACCTATTTTTATTGATTTTGAGTGGGATTCTCTGTGCCTCCTGGATTTTGATGCCTGTTTCCTTCCCCACATTAGGGAAGTTCTCTGCTATAATTTGCTCCAATATACCTGCTGCTCCTCTCTATCTTTCTTCTTCTTCTGGGGTCCCAATTATTTTAATGTTGTTTCATCTTATGGTATCACTTATCTCTCGAATTCTGCCCTCGTGGTCCAGTAGTTGTTTATCTCTCTTTTTCTCAGCTTCTTTATTTTCCATCATTTGGTCTTCTATATCACTAATTCTCTCTTCTGCGCCATTTATCCTAGCAGTTAGAACCTGTATTTTTGATTGCACCTCATTAATAGCCTTTTTGATTTTGACTTGGTTAGATTTTAGTTCTTTTATTTCTCCGGAAAGGGTTTCTATAATAACTTCCATGCTTTTTTCAAGCCCAGCTAGTATCTTTAAAATCATCATTCTGAACTCTAGTTCCAACATCTTAGTGATATCCGTATTGATTATGTCCCTGGCAGTCAGTACTGCCTCTTATTCTTTTTTTGAGGTGATTTTTCCATCTTGTCATTTTGTCTAGAGAATAGATGAATGAGAGAACAAAATGCTAACAGGGTAACAATGTCCCCAGAAAATATACACTAAACGAATCAGAAAAGGCCTGAAACTGGGGGAAAAGAAAGGGAAAGAAAGAAAAGAGAAAAAGAAAAAGAAAAAGATAAAAACAAACAAACAAAAACAAAACAAAGAAAACAAAATATGATCAGGCTGGTGCATAAATCAGTGCCACACACTATATTTTGGACGTATTTTCTTCTGTTAGAAGAAAGTGCCTCCCAAAATTTTAAAGAAAGTAAAACATATATGTACAAAAATAAGGGTTAATACGATGAAGGGATGGAATATGACCGTAAAGATGAAAATTATAAAAGATTTTATAAAAGGAATTGATAAGGTCAGAAGTTGGTTGAAAAAATAAAGAAGAGGATTTAAAAAAATAAATAAAGGGATAGAATGTGATCAGGCAGGAGACTAGAACAAAGCCATACACTAGAGATTTAGGTTATATTTTGATCTGTTAGAAGAAACTGTATCCCAAAATTTTAAAGAGAGAACAATGTATATATATATATACCAAAAATAATGGTAACTACTATGAAGGGATTGAATATGACTCTGAAAATGAAAAATAAAAAGGATTTTTTTTTAAAAAAGGGATTGATAAGATTTTGGTTGAAAAAAGGAAAGAGAAGAATTAAAAAAAAAGTTAAGAAAAATTAACTTTGAAAGACTAAAAAATCATGGGAAAAAAGCCATGAATTCTATGTGCAGTATTCCCTTAGTGCTGGAGTTCTGCTGTTCTCATTGATCGGTAAACTTGGTCTTGGCTGGCTGTTCTTGCCAGCCAAGACCTTCTGGGGGAGGGGCCTGTTGCCATGGTTCCCAAATGTCTTTGCCAGAGACAGAATTGCCCCACTCTTGCCTGTTGGGGTAAGTAATCTGCTCGGGTTTGCTCTGGGGAGCTTTTTGTTCCCTGCAAGCTTTCCGTACAGCTTTGGAGGACGAGAGTGAAAATGGCGGCCTCCCAATCTCTGCCCCGGAGGAGCCGAGAACTCGGGGCCCCGCTCCTCAGTGTGCCCCCAGAGAAAAGCAGTCAATCACTCCCGTCTCCCCGGTCTCCAGCTGCACTCGTGCTCACCCGGCCTGTGACCGAGCGTTTCTATCTCTGGCACCCGACCCCGTGTGGAGTCTCCAAACCCAGCAGATCCCTGCGGTGCGCTCCCGCGCCGCTCCTCCCGGGGGAGGAAGGGGAGTCTTCCCGGCTCTGCCGCTTGTTGGGTCCCTGCTGGAGGAGCAGTGGCCCAACTGTGCTGTGGATCACGGTTTATGGCAACCCTGAGCGGACAGCCTGTGCCTCGGCTCCGTCTCTGCAGCCGGCTTCCCCGCTCCAATACCTGGGAGCTCTGCCGCACTCAGGCACCCCCGGTCTCCTGTGACCCTGAGGGTCCTGAGACCACACTGTCCCAGCGAGGGTTTCACCCCCCGCTTAGCCACTGGAACGACGTCCCTCATTGGAGCAGACTTCTAAAATTTCTGATTTTGTGCTCTGCTGCTCTATCACTTGCCAGAAGCGGCTGATGGAGGCCCCCTCCCCCGCCATCTATCTTCCTGAGTATCACCTCGGATTCACTTTTCTGCACATACTACCTTACAGAAAGTGGTTGCTTTTCTGTTCAGAGTTGTTGCTATTCTTTTCTTCGATCTCCTGTTGAGTTCGTAGGTGTTCAGAATGGTTTGATCCCTATCCAGCTGGATTCCTGGGACCAGATGAAATCCAGGTCTCTTACTCTGCCGCCATCTTGCTCCTCCTCTAAATATCCCCCCTTTTTAAAAAATTTTTTTATTGTTATGTTAATCACCATATATTACATCATTTGTTTTGGTGTAGTGTTCCATGATTCATTGTTTGTTCATAACACCCAGTGTTCCACGCAGAATGTGCCCGCTTTAATACCCATCACCAGGCTAACCCATCCCCCCACCCTCCTCCCCTCTAGAACCCTCAGTTTGTTTTTCAGAGTCCATCATCTCTCCTGGTTTGTCTCCCCCTCTGACTTACTCCCCTTCATTCTTCCTCTCCTGCTATCTTCTTCTTTTTCTTTTTTCTTAAAATATGTTGCGTTATTTGTTTCATAACTACAGATCTGTGATTCAACAGTCTTACACAATTCACAGCACTCACCATAGCACATACCCTCCCTAGTAGGACACTAGTCCTACTGGATTAGGATTCCACCCTACTCCAATATGACCTTCTTTTTTTTTTTTAAACCTTATTCTAACTTGAGTAATTACATCTTCAATGATCCTGTTTCCAAATAAGGTCACAATCTGAGGTACTTGGAGTTAGGACTTCAACATATGAACTTGGGTAAAAGGTGGGGGGCACAATTCAACCTGTAAAAAGAGTGCTAATGACAGACAAGAAGACAGTGGAAAGGTTTTGGAGGTAGAGGATGGTTGGGAACGTGGGTTAGAGTACTAGATGTACACAATGCATGGGATGATGGATGACATGGGAGCTCAGGTTTCTGATTAACAGATAACAGGGATGTTACCCATGATGGTATTAGACCTGATGGCCAACCAGTGTGACACAGGGCCACTGGACAGGTGTTTTCTCCTGCACCTCTCAGTAGGGTGATGACCAAGGGGAGGGGGAAGTGAAAGAGCTCGCAGTATGCTGACCTCAGGAATAGAAGAACTCTGGGAGCTTCTTTTCTCTAGTTCTGAGGTTGTTGGTGGACTTGGGGAAGGCCACTCTCACTTGGAACTTGAGGCTGGGAACATCTCCAATTTGCAGGGATGGTATTATGGTGGCTGAGACATGGGATGTGGAGAAGTGTCTTTATCATCTGATAGCCCCATGTTGTGGTACTTATTAATTAGGTGACCCCTCAAAGTTATAAGTATTTTGTCAGCTGTAGAATCCAGTATGGGGCTATGGTATTATGAGAAAGGTTCTTAACATGGTTTCAGCAATAAAATTCAAAATTCAAATTTCAAGGGGGCATGTTTATTCTTTTTTTTAAAGATTTTATTTATTTGAGAAAGAGAGAGAGAGCACAGAGGGAGAGGGAGAGGGAGAAGCAGACTCCCTGCTGAGCAGAGAGCCCAATGTGGGGCTTGATCCCAGGACCCCAAGATCATGACCTGATTTGAAGGCAGACACAGACACTTCATCGACTGAACCACCCAGGTGCCCCAGGGCATATCTGTTCTTAAAGGAAGAAACTTTTGGGGTATGAATACATGGAATTATTTAATGTGTTCATTATGATATGCTGCTGCTAGTGAGTTTTCTATGTTCATCAAGACAGGCATGGTGGAACCTCTATCAGAATGAGCTTCACAGGGGTCTTGGGATGGCTCAGTTGGTTGGGCGTCTGCCTTTGGCTTGGGTCATGATCCCGGGGTCCTGGGATCAAGCCCCATGTCAGGCTTCCTGCTCAGCGGGGAGCCTGCTTCTCCCTCTGCCTCTGCCTCTGCTGCTCCCCCTGCTTGTGCTCTTTATCTCTATCTCTCTGTCAAATAAATAAATAAAATCTTTTAAAAAAAGACTTAAAAAATTGATTATATTTCCTAAAATTAAAAAGCTGAAAAAATATACTTGGAATTACCAGAGGTAATATGACTCACGAAGTACAAAAAAAAAAAAAAAAAAAGAATGAGCTTCACACATTTGTCAAATAGAAGAACTTTGGTTTGGGTCTTCAACTATTTTTCTCTTTTAAATTTATATTCCACCTGCTGATACTTGCTTTTCTTTCTGCACTCTGGGGACTCTTTACTTGCCTGCTTCACTTTTCTTGATTCTCTATTCTCTTCATGAGGTGTCTCAGTGATATTTTAGAAAAATATATTTATAGAACTAAATGATATCCAAAAAACAAGAAAGGAAGGAGCAAAAGCTAAAGTTTACTAATTGTTAGCTAAGATGTTAGATGCTTTCACATTGTTACCTCTTTATTTAAATTGCTTCTCAGGTAAGGAGGGATAGATGATGTTCTCTTTTATAGAGGTGGAACCTGAGCCACAGAGAGATTAAGAGACTTTGCTCAAGGTTATACATCTAGTTAGAGGGACACATTTTATTTTAAGATTTTATTTTTATGTAATCTCTGTACCCAACATGGGACTCGAACTTATAAGCCCAAGACCAAGAGTTGTGTGCTCTACCAAATGAGCCAGCCAGACACCACTAGAAGGGCACATTTTTCATTCACACTCAGTCTGATGGACTTAAAAGTACTTTTCCCCCCATTACCTCATTTATTCCCTAATGTAACAAACATGTGGCTTCCTTCAAGTGTACTGGCTTTTCAAGAAGATGCTGCCTGATGTAATAAACGCAGCTCCTTGATCTGGTGGGCAGGCACCTGGGGTCATAGCTGGCTTTATCATCTAGTAGCTACGTGATCCCCTACCCTCAACTATAAGGTAGGGCTACTAATGTCTACCCCCAAGGTTATGATGGTGATGAATAAATGGTATGAAAAAGGACTGAGGAAATCACCATATTGGATGTGTGCCTTAATAACAGTTGTGTGTCTTCATAACGGTTACTTCCTTCTCTTTGTCATTAGTTATTTGAATGCAGAACCAGAATGCTTGTTCAACCCAAAGAAATCCCAAACAATTGGTAATGACGGACCAGGGGATAGGTGAGGTGATTGGGAGATTTTACAGTATATCTCAACCCACATCAAAGCCAAAAGCCCACATCTAAAATTTGGCCTTAATTTGTGATTAGAAAACATTATGGCCCAGGGAAAAACAATTTCTTTTTAAAAGGTCCACTGATTCTGACCCATCCCAAATTAATGCAATCTCTCTTTTAACAGGTCCAGATTAATCAAGCATTACTATATTCAGCTCTTCAAGTGTGGCTGAGCTTTTATTAAGGGTAATTCAGGAACATTCAGCAGTTTCCTCTCAAACATAAGAGCCAAAGGAATTCCTTTAGAATGTGAGCCTGAGTATAAGACGGACATGAGAGGATGAGACGCTCAGGAAAATCGAACCCCATGTAATTGAGTCATTCTCTTATCTAGTCCTGTGCTGGAATCTCCTGAAAGATATAGATGAAATGGTTCCTATGGCAGCAGTGTCCAACTTTAGTGTACCTAAGAATCTCTAGGGAACCTTGTGAAAAAGCCTTTTGTTCAGAGATTCTAAACCACTAGATATTAGGTGAGACCCAGGCCTCTGCATTTCTACAGAGCTCTAATGGTCATTCTGATGCAGAGGATCAATAGGCAACACTTTGAGAAATACTAACCAATTAATATAAGCTTATCATTTGAAAAGTGCAGTCATTTTAAGTCAGGGACCAGTGTCTTTCTGTTGTCCTTTGTTCTTGACTTGCTGTACTTGGTACTTTGTGTGCACATGAATGGAGCTTAATATATCTTAGTGGGTGAAATAATCTTGGGAAATTTTACCCGTAAAATATCAGCACTTCAAGGGAAGAGTCAACGTAAGTTTCTCATATTGACAGTTAGCAGATTGTGTTGGCCCCATTTTTGTCCTATTTTTCCCAGCTTCTTGAATCACAGTTATCCATTTTATTTGCAATAGAATGCTCAGTAAAGGAAGTTAAGTGTATCACTCCTATGGCTGTATTTTCTACAAAATTCAATAATGAGGATCCCTTTAATTTCAGATCTCTTAGGGGCAAAGAGTCAAGAATCAGATTTATAAGGCTAGAAAAACTCATCAAATGCTATCTAGTATGTTCCTTGCCTTTGGCAGGATCACATCTAAGTCAATCTATTCCAATTGTACTTCCAAAGGGGACCAGGAGTACCTGCACCTGTGCTGTGGAGGGACGCCCCCCTCCCCTTACACACATGTTCCCTCACCTCTGCAACCTAGACTACAAAAATCATTTCTCTGTGCGTTGACTATTTATTTGTAGAGGATTATTAAGGCAACAAGAGGCACCAGGATTTCTGACTAATACCTGGAGACTTTGATGTGGTCCGCAGACATGGTCCTCATGAAAATGAAAGGCTCATTGGGAGGAAGAAGCATCAGCACCCGTTCTTTAAGGAGAAGCACTGAGACCCAGAGTGTGGATTAGAAACTTGCAGCAGGAGCGTAGTCTTTACTTGGAAAGTGCTCTTGCACTGCCACAGGGGGGATGTTCTGTGACTGTGTTCCTTCCCCAACACCTCAAAACCCAAGCAATGGGAGTAATAAGGAATTCAAATGGCAAGAGTTAATGATATCCAGGGATAGTCTTTGACTTTCATATTAGCAATTAGTATATTATGATTCTTTTGAATTGCCTTGCTTAATCTCAAATTTTCCATATTACCTTCATAGAGAGGTGTTAGTAAGAACAGTGGGCAAAGTAGTCCAGGAATGCGGACAAGAAAAGACCAACTGTTAGTTGAATGAGCAACTTCTACAAAATTGGAATTAGAACAGTTTTATGTTAAGAGGTAATTGCCATTCACTCTCTCCCAGCCATGCCTATGCAACCCCTAATAGAGTGCTGCCCTGTATATAGTCAGTATTCAGTAAGTGCTTATAACCTGTTTATTCATTTCAGTATATTTGTGAGATGAGAGTCATTTGATTTAGATTCTTTCAGTTCTGAAATCAGAATCATATGATTTTTCAGTGTGTCTAAAAGGGGTGGACAGGGTTTGGACTAAAGATGATATATGTTCCATTACCTCCTTAGGGAGTAGAATGAGATCCTGGGCTGGCTATGGCTGAGTGGTGCTGAGTGGCATGTAACACCTCCCAGAAATGACCCGTATTGTAGGGGACCCTCCAGGCATCAGGATCAATCTTTTCTGAGACATAAGAATGATAAGTCTTGGGACTTCTGGTTGATGTGGGAATTACATCTGCCACTAGGTAGGTGTGTTTGTGGCGGAGAACCTGTGCCTGGAATTTGAGTGGGACAAATTCTGCAGCACCATGTCTCTGTGGCCCCATCCCCTGTAGGCAACTGGACTTAAAGGGTGGCCAGAGTGGTGTTCAGGATCAGTCATCCAGCCTTACTCTGTGTGTCCACCCTGGGCTGATAGTCTCAGGGACTTGGAGAAAATGTTGCACTGACAGAAAGTCAAATCACCCCAAGGCTTTCTTTAGTGTCCTGTTAATCTTATGATAAATATTTATTATTTTGGTGAAAAGAATTAGCCTTGCATGTCATATTCCATCTTCTGGGAAGAAAATATTGAAACAAGAGGGGATTTATCATTCTAGAGTTTATTGGCTTGTACTGTTTATTTTTGAAAGGAAAACAATCCCCATATCAGGAAGTGGTAACAAGACAGAGCCAAGCCTGCAGATGCATGGTGGAGAATAGGGTGGCAAAATCTCAGGCTGTTGTAGCAGTGTCATTTTTCAGAAAATGATTCTACCCTTATGTTGATGGCATTGACACTCTGTTCCCTTCCTGATCTAGTTCATGGTCACCGCTTCCCAGCTGGAGGTCCTCGTCTCAGTGTCAAGCCTCAGTTTCTCCATTTGAACATGAGAGATTACAGATGTTCCTTTAGGAGTTTTTTCATCTTTAATGGCTGTAGTTAATATCTTTTATTAAGCATTTAAGGCTTTTTTTTTGGCATGTTGTATTAAAAGAGTGAAAATCCCACAAAATGCAGAAATCCTAAAAGTATAAACTAAGATTTGTCAGCATTTCTTGTATGGCGGGTGACCAGAAGAGAGGAAGGTTAAGTGTTGGGATGGATATTTTTTTCCCTGCAGGCGTGGGAAGGGCAGTGATCTCTTCTGGGAGGGCTGGTTCTCACTAACATGAACCTCTGGAATGAAGTGCCCAGGAAATCAGAGTTCTGCTCTAGGATGGGTGTGGAGAGAAACAAAATTACTTCCCATTTGTACTTCACTAGAATCCCCATCTCCCTCCACTCACTGCTTTCCTTCTCTCCCTCTCTTGTAACTCGGATTGCCTTTTCTTCTCTCTCCATTTCATTTATTTCCTCCATGTTTCCCTCTTTTTGTTTGTCCCTTATTCTTTAGACCAAAAATATAGCTCTTGACTCTCTTAACTGTAGAGAACAAACTGAGGATTTGTGGAGGGGAGGTAGGCGGAGGATGGGCTAAATCGGTGATGGGGATTAAGGAGGGCACTTGCTGTGATGAGCACTGGGCGCTGTATGTAAGTGATGAGTCACTACATTCTACTCCTGAAACCAATATTATACTTTATGTCAACTAACTAGAATTTAAATAAAAACTTGAAGCATGAAAAAAAAACTTCTTTGATTTTTTCAAACCTTCTCAATTCTTAATGAACAGAGGCTTGTTTTACACTAAATGAAAATGGAGTTAAATTGACTTTCATGTATATGGGCCCTGATTTTCATTTTTCCTGCATGAAAGCGATTTGCAAAGCCAAAAAACAAAGCAACGAAAACAAACAAACAAACAAGCTTCTCCACCTTACTGTTAACAAGATATGAGTGAACAGTGAGGTGTTGGTATAATACCCAAGATGGGGAAATGTAAATTATTTTACTCCGTGTAGCTTTTTAGAGGCAAGTAATAAGGGATGTAAACTCAAGTTAGAAAGATTTTCATTTTCCAGAGAACCATGAGGTTGGCTTTGGGCTGTGAGAGCAAGGATCCTAAGCCTTAGTAGAAATATCTGAGAAGCCTGAAAGTGGGAATTGTGGTAAGAAAGTACTAAAGCAGGCAGACATCTAGCCCCCTCCATCCTATTCAAACCCTTACTTTTAAATATTTTTTAAAAATTTAAAAATTTTATTGAGATATAATTGATATATAACATTATATTAGTTTCAAGTGTACAACATAGTGATTTGGTATTTGTATATATTGTGTAATGATTACCACAATAAGTCTAGTTAACATCCATCACCATATATAGTTACAAAGTTATTTACCTTGTGATGAGAATTTTTAAGGTTTACTCCTCTGGCAACTTTCAAATATAAAATACAGTATTATTTACTGTAGTTACCATGCTGTAATTACATCCCCATGACTTACTTTCTTTATAACTGGAAGTTTGTACCTTTTGACCCCTTTCACCCATTTGCCCCCCCCACCTCTCAACCACTAGTCCCTGTGCCTATGAGCTGTTTTCTTTTTGTTTTTAGATTCTACATATAGTGAGGTCATACTATATTTGTCTCCCTCTATCTCAGTTATTTCACTTAGCATAATGCCCTCAAGCTTCATCCATGTTGTCACAGATGGCAGGATTTTCTCTTTCTTCCTTTCTTCATTTCTTCCGTTCAAGTAAGCTCTATGCCCAACATGGTGCTTGAACTCACAACCCTCAGATCAAGAATCGCATCTTGATCTATGGATTGAGCCAGCCAGGTGCCCAAAGATTTTTTTTTAATGGCTGAATAATATTCGTGTGTGTGTGTGTATCACATTTTTAAAAATCTCTTCTTCCATTGATGGATGATACTTAGGTTGTTTCTATGTCTTAGCTATTGTAAATAATGCTTCAGTAAACATGGTGGGGGGTGCATGTATCTTTTCAAGTTAATGTTTTCATTTTCTTCAGATGAATACCCAGAAGTAGAATAGCTGGATCATATGGTAGTTCTTTTTAAAATTTAAAAACAAATTTGAGGGACCTCCATACTGTTTTCCATAGTGGCTGCACCAATTTGCATTCCCACCACCAGTGCACAAAGGTTCCTTTTTCTCCGCATCCTTGCCAACACTTGTTATTTCTTGTCTTTTTGATGATAGCCATTCTGACAGGTGTGAGGTGATATCTCATTGTGACTTTGATTTGCATTTCCCTGATGATTACTTATGCTGAACATCTTTTTAGTTGTCCATCTGTTGGCTATAGCTTGCCACTTATATTTTCTTCTAGGAGTTTCGTGGTTTAAAGTCTATGTTCAAGTCTTTAATGCATTTTGTGTTAGTTTTTGTGTATGGTGTTAGATAGTGGGTTCAGATTTATCCATTTTCATATGGCAATCCAGTTTTCCCAGCACAGTTTATAGAAGAGAATGTCCTTTCTCTGTTGTGTATTCTTGGCTCCTTTGTTGTAAATTAATTGGCCATGTATGCATGGGTTTATTTCTGGGCTCTATTCTGTTCCATTGATCTATGTGCTTGTTTGTATGCCAGTACCGTACTGTTTTGATTAGTATAGCTTTGTAATATACTTTGAAATCTGGATGCATCCAGCTTTGTTCTTTTTGAGATAGTTTGTATGGGCTGTATGGGGTATTTTGTGGTTCCAAACAAATTTTGGGATTGTTTTGTTTCTGTGAAAAATGCCATTGAAATTTTCATAGAGATTGCACTGAATCTCTCGATTGCTTTGCATATCCTTGTTTTTACCAAGGAAACTCCCGGCCTTAGTGTATTTGTCTTCACATGAAATTTTAATTGATGAAACATATCACCTATTGATTTCATGCAACCTCTTCATTTTACCAATGAGGACATTTTCTCTTTGAAAGAAAGCTCACTTTAAGAAATGTATCCCTGTCATGGTAAATAATAATAGTACCATCAATAGCGCAATAATAGAAGCATACTGTTCATTTTAAGGTAGGGACTCCAGGCCAATTGAGTATACTGCAGTCATTGTGTTCTACTCTAGGGACACAGTATTTAAAAGTCACTAGTAATTTAGAGGAGGGTAGCCAGGATAAAAAGAGGCTGAAACTCTAGTCACATGGGGACTAGTTCAAGGGGAAGGTGATGTTTAATATGAAAAAGAGAAAACCAAGGCAGGGATGTGATTGCAGTTTTTAAGGAGGGCAGCTGTATAGAAGGAAGAGAAGATATTTTGTATCCTTGAGGACAGAACCAGTTCTAGGGGATGCAAGTCTCTGGAAACAGATCCAGGCTCAGTCAATGAAAGGGGTTGCTAGGGATTGGAGTTGTTTCACAATGGTGCAGTTTGTCTTGTGCCATAGATTGTTAGGAATAGGTGTTTTCTGGGACAAGTGTTTCAGCAAAGGGGATACAGCAGAATTTCAGCGTCAGCCTGGACATTGTATCTGATGACGATAGGTCCTTGGGCTCTAAAATTCCAAGAGGGAATGGATTGGGGAATCATATTTTGCTTAGTTCAAAACTCACGTTACATTTTCAAATTATAATTTTAAATCTAAGCTGCTTTAAGAGGCAATGGATTCCAAGATTTATTTCTGCCATACAATTCAAATTGCCTTTTACTAAATGAAAGGGTTGCAGGAAAATTAAATACACCCATAAACTCAATACAGTTTTCAGTACGTGAAGAGGCTTTTATGAAACTACAATTTTGTGATATAAGTGAACATAAGTAAAGAGCATGTGAGTTGACTTTTTTTTAATACTCAAAAGCTTTTCAGTCGTAAGTATTAAGAGTCAGAACACCACATATAAAATTTAATATTCTTTTTATTCAGTGTTTGGTGTTATTTGATTTACAATTTGGAGCGAATCTATGACACCAAAGGTTTTAAAAATTAAACCAAAATTTAAGAGACAATGCTTTTTCCACAATTCCCTTTAATCTTCTTTGAAATCCCTCCCTGGTACCAGCAAGATACTGATTTGTTAGGGCATTTTCCCTTACTATCCTTTAGGGATTCCTAAGTTCTGTATAAAGTGACCTTTGTGTTTTCCTTCTGTTTCACAGGAATTTCTCAATTAGAAATGGAGACAAAAATTTTAAGGGACATTCCAATATAGCTGAAATAGCAAATTTTCTGGAATTTCAGTATGAAGCTATGAGCAGCTTGACTGCTTTCACATTGAATACACACCCACTCAAATAACTTCAGATTTCTTATGGCATAAATCAAATCCTTCTTCCTTCTCTGTCTTATCTCTAACATAGAGCGGCAAAACCAAAATGCTAGCTCAACGTTACAGGCAGAGAGAGTCATGATTTTCTTTCTCTTGTCCTTTAGTTTGTCTGTCTTGTTTTGAGCAAGAAGGGATGAAGGGATTTAAAAATTTTTTTAAAGAATTTATTTATGTGAGAGAGAGGGAGAAAGAGAGTGCACATGTGCACAAGGCGGGGGGGGGGGGGTCTGAGGGAGAAGCAGGCTCCCCAGTGAGCAGGGAGCTTGCCCTGGGGCTCAATCCCAGGACTCTGGGATCACAACTTGAGCCAAAGGCAGATGCTTAACCTACTGAGCCACCCAGGTGCCCCGGGATTTAAAATTTTACATGACATTAGCTAGTGAGTCCTTTGTGTGACTAAATGCCTAAGAAAGCTTACTGAATTTGAAGTTCATCTTTTTCTTCTTCTTCTTTTTTTTTTTCTGGTAGGGAAAGACTTCTGCCCTTTACTTCTTCTTTCAAGAGCATTTTAAATTAGGAAGTACCCTCATTTGATGTCTGTCCATTCCAACTCCCACCCTTAGCTAATTTTAGTCTTTGCTAGAGTTTAAGACAAACAATTTGGGAAATTCCATATGATGCAAGATCCTAGCATCAGAATTTTAGAGCTGTGTCTGATACATTTTAGAGACTTAGTTCATGGCTCTGTTATTGATTAGAACACTGAGGCCCTGAGTTCAGTGATTTACTAATGTGCATGTATCAGGATATAAAATCAATGTGCAGAAATTAGTAGCATTTCTATACACAATGAGACAGAAGAAAGAAATTAAGGAGTTGATCCCATTTACAATTGCACCTAAACCATAAGATACCTAGGAATAAACCTAACCAATGAGGCAAAGGATCTGTACTCAGAAAACTATAGAACACTCGTGAAAGAAATTGAGGAAGACACAAACGCTATGCTACCTAGAGCAATCTACACATTCAATGCAATCCTTATCAAAATACCATCAACACTTTTCACAGAACTGGAACAAGTAATCCTAAAATTTTTGTGGAACCAGAAAAGACCTTGAATAGCCAGAGGAATGTTGAAAAAGAAAAGCAAAACTGGGGGCATCACAATCCCGGATTTGAAGCTCTATTACAAAACCATAATCATTAAGACAGTATGGTATTGGCATAAAAACAGACACATAGATCAATGGAACAAAATAGAGAAACCAGAAATGGACCCTCAACTCTATGGTCAACTCATCTTTGACAAAGCAGGAAAGAATATCCAATGGAAAAAAGACAGTCTCTTCAACAAATGGTGTTAGGAAAATTGGACAGCCACATGCAGAAGAATGAAACTGGACCATTTCCTTATACTATACACAAAAATAGACTCAAAATGGATGAAAGACCTCAATGTAAGACAGGAATCCATCAAAATCCTAGAGGAAAACATAAGCAGCAATCTCTGTGACCTCAGCCACAGCAACTTCTTGCTAGACATGTCTCCAAGGGCAAGGGAAACAAAAGCAAAATGAACTATTGAGACTTTATCAAGATAAAAAGCTTCTGCACAGCAAAGAGTCGACAAATCTAAAAGGTAACCTACAGAATAGAAGGTATTTGCAAATTACATATCAGATAAAAGGGCTAGTATCCAAGATCTATAAAGAACTTCTCAAACTCAACACCCAAAAAACAAATAATCCAGTCAAGAAATGGGCAGAAGACCTGAACAGACATTTCTCTAAAGAAGACATCCAGATGGCCAACAGACACATGAAAAAATGCTCCACATCACTTGGCATCAGGAAAATACAAATCAAAACCACAATGAGATACCACCTCACACCAGTCAGAATGGCTAAAATTAACAAGTCAGGAAACAACAAATGTTGGCAAGGATGCAGAGAAAGGGGAACCCTCTTACACTGTTGGTGGGAATGCAAGCTGGTGCAACCACTCTGGAAAACAGTATGGAGGTTCCTCAAGAAGTTAAAAATAGAGCTACCCTATGACCCAGCAATTGTACTACTAGGTATTTACCTCAAAGATACAAATGTAGTGATCTGAAGGGGAACCTGCACCCTAGGGTTTATAGCAACAATGTCCACAATAGCCGAATTATGGAAAGAGCCCAGATGTCCATCGACAGATGAATGGATACAGAAGATGTGGTACACACACACACACACACACACACACACACACACACACACACACACAATGGAATATTACGCAGCCATGAAAAATGAAATCTTGCCATTTGCAATGACGTGGATGGAACTAGAGGGTATTATGCTAAGTGAAATAAGTCAATCAGAGAAATACAATTATATGATCTCACTGATATGTGGAATTTAAGAAACAAAACAGAGAGGATCACAGGGGAAGAGAGGAAAAAATAAAACAAGATGAAACCAGTGAGGGAGACAAACCATAAGAGACTCTTAATCCTAGGAAACAAACTGAGGGTTGCTGGAGGGGAGGGTAGTGAAGGGATGGGGTAACTGGGTGATGGGCATTAAGGAGGGCATGTGATGGGCATTAAGGAGTGCATGTGATGGACATTAAGGAGTGCATGTGATGTGCATATGATGAATACCCAATTGAGCACTGGGTATTATATAAGACTGATGAATCACAGCCCGGTACCTCTGAAACCAATAATACGTTATATGTTTATTAGTTGAAACAAAAGTAAAGTGCATGTATCAAGTTAAAAAGAACTGGGTCAAGAGCTCATACTTCCTAACTTCTTGTGCAGTTAAGTATTTTGTGTCCTATGCCATAGATGGATATGTGGATAAACTTTTTCTTTTCATGAACATTCTTCATGAATGAATTTATTTTATTTTAAAAGTTATCACACAGTAAAAGTGACTTTTTTCTTAGGTGTAAAATTCTATGAATTTTAATGCATGTATATATTTGTATATTACCTTGAAAAACTTTCTCATGTCATCATTTTATATTCATGTACTCTCCTCCTTCCTGTCCCCTGACAACCACTGACCTGTTATCTATCACTATTTTTTTTAAGATTTTTATTTATTTATTTGAGAGAGAGAAAGAGAGAACACAAAGGGAGAGGGAGAGGGAGAAGCAGACCCCCCCACTTAGCAGAGAGCTCGATGCGGGACTTGATCCCAGGACCCTGGGATCATGACCATGAGCTGAAGGCAGACACTTAACTGACTGAGCCACCCAGGTGCCCTATCACTATTTTTTTTTTAAAGGATGTCCTTTAAATGGGTTTATGTAGTCTTTTGAAACTGGCTTCTTTCACTCAGCATAATGCCTTTGAGATTCATTTGAGTTGTTGCATGCATCAGTAATCTGTTCCTTTTTATTACTGGTGGTATTCTGTTTTATGGATGTTCCATAGTTTGTTTATCCATTAACCCATAACGGAGAGTTTCAGAATATTGACAATTGAGGAGTTTTCCTGAGTATTAGATAGGTGGACAGACTTGGATCAGTGACAGGGTGACCAATCCTATGATTGGTTCCCCATGATATGTTTATCCTAATTTGCAGTGGCTAATTTTAGCACTGAAAATCTTGTGTCCTGGTAACTCCTCAGGCCTATTAGTCTCCCGTGACCAGGGCTGATCTTAGCTTGAATTGTAAAGCAGTCTAAGATTGTCTGCTTCCTTGTTTTCTCCACATAGAAATACTATTTCCCTCCTTTTCTCCTTTATCAAATATAGCTTTCATGAAAGGATCTGATAGACTCATTCACATCAAGTGACACATTTCAGATAGAATTGCTGAGTTATCTGGTAAGGGACAGTTACATTTTAAGCTGGGGAGTAAGAACCCTTAAGATAGAGGGGATATAGCAGTTTGCAGCCTACAGATT
The DNA here is from genome assembly GCF_003265705.2 of Callorhinus ursinus. Classification (NCBI taxonomy): domain Eukaryota; kingdom Metazoa; phylum Chordata; class Mammalia; order Carnivora; family Otariidae; genus Callorhinus; species Callorhinus ursinus. The sequence goes on from NW_027397065.1 coordinate 61,336,432, forward strand.
GGGAAGTTTTTGTGACCTTCTCATCACCCATGAAGAGCTTATTCCCTTCAGAAGAATCAGATGGTGAGTAATCTGGTATCTTGTTGGATCCTTGTTGCAAAAGAACAACTGGGGGTAGCTCATCTTCTACCCATGCGTTCCCATGATTTTAGCCATCTGTTGTACCCTAGGTCAAGTGCTAATAGAAACTTATAGGCATGCAAAATACTCAGGGTGAACGCAAAGCCTTTGGCAGCCCTTCCAGGAATCCCATATTAGCTCCTGCTTTCATCTGTGCAGGTGGATAGTCAGAACATTTAGCTCTGTGTCTGAAGGTTGGGCACCTCATGGCTAGGAGGTCAAGACCAGAGGATTGTTTCCTATTATGAAAATACCCACTTCTGAATTGCCCTCTGAAGTAATCTGATTTGAGATAACAGCAGAAATGTTTACACATGTATGGCTTGCTCCATGGCATAGTGGTTTAGATTCCTGACTCCAAAGCCAAACTCCTTAGGTTTAAATCTAAGTTCTAGACTTTCTACTTGTGTGTCCTTGATAAGTTCCTTGACATTCTAAGTTCCAGTTTTTTCATTGGTCAAATGAGACTATCAGTAGTACATTCCTTATAGGATTTGTATGAGATTTAGAATGAATAAGACATAGAAAATGTTAATAAATGTTAGCTATTTTATAATGAAATTAAGTTAAAGTTTGTGGGGAAGCTTGTGGTAGTATATCAGCAGATGCCTTCTCTGTTACTTGAAAGCCTTCTTAGCTTACGTAGGAACACAGACACATTATGTCCTGTGCCTGATTTCTTCATGAATGAAGGAGAGATTATAGAAGTTATACGCAGTGCTTACCTGCAAGGTAAACCCAGGTAGTCACAATAGCCAGAGTTCATCATTTTGATAGCAGACTTCTCTTGTCTTAGCACATACTGAAATTCTGGACCTGTCCTTTTGCAGCCGTTTTCTCTTTACTTATAGATATGGAAAAAATATCTTTCTTTTCTATGTATCTGAGCCTGTGTTGTCTAGAAACTCATATGTAAAGACAATTTCTATATGCTGGAGCTCAACAACCACATTAGGAATGACAGCATGGCAGAGTTGATAGTTTTAATGAACTTTGTTAGTCAATACATACCTATGACTAACACTGTTGGTAAAGAAGTGTACAAGTAATTTATGGTATGTGATATTTGTTCATTGCTCTTAAAATGTTATTCTAATTACAGGTCTTTGAAATGTATGCACCAGATTAAACACAGGGCCATCCAATTCAATTAGCTTGGGATACTCTTCATAGAAAGAAACAAATATTACCTAATACTCAATTTAATTAAAATAAATTGAAATCCAGTGTTTCCCTCCAAAATGAGAAATGATCCAGTCTCTTCATAAAGATATAGATGGCACATTCTTTTTTATTTAATTTTTTTCAGAAGCAAGATAAAAAATGAGTAGTAGATGTGTGAAATGCACAAAATAGGAATAAAACCAGCAAGGTCAAGAGAGGCTGGACTTGAATTTGGGTTAGACCATTGGATGCAGTTAGTATCAAGAGATTAAGTCAAGGTTGCTTCAACATTGGCCTTGGGTTTCATGAGATTTCCCTAACTAGTTAGGAATGGTTTTAGCAGCACGAGAAAGAAAAAACCTGAAGTAATAAGCTTTATTTGCCTTCAAAACAGGTAGTCTGGAGGTAGTTGGCTGGGGGCATGGATTCAGGGGCTCAGTGATGACAGAGTGGCATCTCTGTGGTTCTCTTTCCCATACATTAACCCCTCATAATTACATGATGGATGTTGTAGCTCCAAACATCTGTCTTTGTTCAAAGAGGGAGAGATGGCACTAACTTTATCTGCCCTATTTGTCAGGAGAGGAAAATTTTCCCAGAAGCTTCCCTAGCAGGCTTCCCTTATATCTTACTGGATAAAACTGGATCACATGGCTATCACATGCCCACAGCTAGCAGAAAAGGAAGTTGAGAAAGTGGGGAAAAGTATGTCTTGGCCAAAGCAATCATTATTTATTACCTAATGCTGGAAGAAGAGATGGGTGATTAGGTAGGTGAGGAGCAGTCTCCTTCACATATTACAACACTCCCCCCTTTGTTGCATTAGCTAGATCCATTGAATTTCTGTTTCTGTTTCTTGCAGTCATGAAGGCACTAATATGGAATTCTTTTTTAATGATTTAGGATTGTGCTGAATGACTTCTAAAAGAGGTGAATATTTTTGCAGATAATCTATGAAATTTAGGGTGCCTGGGTGGCTCAGATGGTTAAGCGTCTGCCTTCGGCTCAGGTCATGATCCCAGGGTCCTGGGATCGAACCCCACATCAGGCTCCTGGCTCAGCGGGGAGCCTGCTTCTCCCTCCCCCTCTGCCTCTCTCCCTGCTCATGCTCTCTCTCCCTCTCTGTATCTCTGTGTCTCAAGTGAATAAATAAAATCTTTAAAAAAAAAACCATGAAATTTAGTCTCTTAGTTGTTGCTTAATGATGATTACATCAGAGAGATATTCCCTTTTTCTTTATAGTTGATAATTTTGTAACCCTCAAAACACGTGATGTTCTTCAGAAACTATGATATTATCAGTTGGTTGGACCCTGGGACTCTTTTCTGGCCCATGAATTGAGCTGAGAGAAAGGCTTTTCTGCCCCTGCCTCCCAGGGGAAAATAGAACTGAAAGGTCTTTGAGGCAATGTTAAATCCCCTCATTTGCTATCACTGTATCCCAGAAACTTAGCCCAGAGCAGGCCAAGCAAGTGCCCAAAGTCCAAGGTAGCTGGTACTAAGGCCTTCAGAAAAAATGCAAGCCCAGGGTGTGTGCAGCATATTCCAAACCCTGTTTCTGCTTCTTTCCATATTAGGTAGTTGTCTTATTATCTGTGTAGCACTTCTGTGGTCCAGAGGCCATGTATTGCCCTACAAAGACCTGTTTCCCATTTAAGTTCTCTAATGTCCAAACTTTAAGTTTTTGTGACTAGATCCATCAATATAAGACTCACTGGATGTTAAGAAGAAACATCTTAATTGTTTGCTTAAATTGATTCATAATAAGCATGGATTTCAGATTTAACCTCTTTTTTAAAATATTTATTCATTTGAGAGAGAGAGTGTGTGCAAGAGAGAGAGAATGAGTGGGGGAGGGGCAGAGGGAGAAGGAGAAGCAGACTCCCCACTGAACAGGGAGCCTGATGGGGGGCTTGATCCCAGGACCCTGGGATCACTACCTGAGCTGTAGGCGGGTGCTTAACCAACTGAACCACCCAGGAACCCCCAGATTTAACCTCTTATCACTATTTACATCAATATTTATAGGCATCCCTTGAGCTTTTACATTCCACTAGGTAAAATGGTGGAAGAGAAGGGAAGGTGAGTAAGTCTGAATGGACCAGAGCTAAAACCTCTTGGCTTATAACGAAGGTGACGATTAAATTTGAAGGAATACTTACTATCTTCTCTCTTCCTCTAACCTACCCTGCCTAATTCTCAGACTCTTTTCTTAACCTCCCAGTTTCTCTTTACATCATCCCTTACACTGAGTGTTTAGAACATGGAATAGAATTTAGTCCTAGAAGGGAAATTAGAAATCATGTAGTCCAAATACCTCATTTCCCCCCCTTTTTTAAAACTGAGATTTAATTGACATATAACATGGTATTAGTTTCAGTTGTATAACATAATGATTTGATATTTGTATACATTGTAAAATGATCACCACAGTGGGTCTGGCTAACATTCATCACCACACATAGTTACAAATTTTTTTTCTTGTGATAAGAGCTTTTGAGATCTACTCCCTTAGCAAATTTCAAATATCCAATACAGTATTATTAATCATAGTCACCATGTTATACATTACATTCCTAGGACTTATTTTATAAACGGAAGTTATATGTTTTGACCACCTTCACCCATGTCAAATACTTCATTTTACAGATGAGAAAATCAAGGCCCCGACTGGTTTAGTAACACTCCCAGGACATATAACTTAGTGGCAGAAGAAAGAGATCAACATCTTTTGAATTTAGTTCCTTTTAATGTGAGCTGAGTTTTCTGAAAGCTCTGAATCACTGTCCATGTGACCATGTGTTCATTTATACTTATACAAATCTTTTTATAATTACAGGCAAGTAAAAATAGTAGTGGTTTGGTCACTTCTCCATTTCTCTGGAGGTCCGGTCATCATTATTATCCTCCCTTTGGCAGTGATTCTGTGATTTTATATTAATAATTTTGTTAGACCTCAGTTTTTAATGTAGTTAAGACTTGGGGATGCTTAAGAGAAGGCTATAATGAAAACATATATAAAATGAAGTCATGTTGAGTCCAGGGAAGGGAGAAGAGATTCAGGGAATCCCCTGGAATTTTGTGGAGGCATCAGAGCAGAAGTGAGAGCTGGAAGGGTTGCCATAGACTTAGTGACACCACGTCAAAGCCCTGAGTTAGAAGTCAGGAGATCTGGGTTTACCTTTGATGAGTAATTTCACCTTTCTGAACCTTCGTAGAACTTTTTGTATCATGAGAGGGTCAGACTAGGTGATTTCAGCTGTTAACTGTGGGTTTTATGACTACAAAGGGCTTGGCTAGCAAAGGAGGCTACCTTTTGAAGTGGCCCCTGCCACGTGGAGCTGGGGCAAAGATGACGCAATATGTCTCAATTCCAGATACACTGATCAGTCACCCCTATTTGAGAAGCTTCCCTATGATTTTTGAATTTGCCTTCATGCTCTTAGCAGAATGTGGCACTCTCAGGCACTGGGGGTGAAGAGAGGTCCTTCTGGATGTGAATGAGAAGGTGCTAGGCGCTCCCACAGTTAGGATGGAAAAATTCTTTACTCAATCCAACCTACAATAGTGATAACCATTCAAAAAAACAGTACCTTAAAACAATTTGGAAAAATGATATGCTCAGTTGGGACTCAGTCATAATGAGCGTGATTTTCCGTTAGTTAGCCCTCAGAGTGATATTATGAGACATTCAGCTGGTATTTAGTGATGGCACAGAGGAGACAGTCACTTACAGCGAATGTAAAGAAAATGGGGATCCAAGGTAGCTAAAGCAAAAGGAATGAAGCCAGCCCCAAAATGATATTTTTCAGAAATATCTACCAGATCGGGGGGAGGGCAGTCAAAAAAAGGTACAATGGCAGAAATGGTTGGTAGGTGAAATGTTGTGACCTGGATTTTCAAGAAGAATGTGTATGCATTTTAAATATTTCATCTCATTGTCAGTGCAAGTTTCCAGATTTTGTTGTTGTTGTTGTTGTTTACAAAATATAATCACTGAAAGGGTAGGATTGTTTGCCCACGAGATTGAGTATACTCGGAATGAATAGGCCTAAAAGATACCAAGATGCACCTAAAATAGTTGACTTCTTTGTTTTCCTTTGCTTCACAGTGTGGTGAACTACATCCAGGAGGTCAAACACATTTTTTCCCAAACTTGGTTTTCCCTTGGCCAGACTCCATGTTACCATGTTCCTTCCATTTGCTAGAGTAGTGCTCAGGAAAAGTCTTCCAACTTTAATTATATTAGCCTCATAAGTTATTTGCTGGTAAGATAAAAGAAAACACAAGAAGCTCTGATAAAGAAGAAATAGTGTCAGACCAGTGCCTGAAGCTGAACTTCAGATTTGAGTTCCCTTACACTGCCCGTGTGACTTTGGACAAGTCCCTGAATCTCTCTGGGCCTCAAATCCTCATCTAGGAAATGACAGTTGGTATGAGTGAACTTTAAGTCCTTTCAGCCTCCAACATTTTATGTGTTTCTGCATTCCAAAGTCCCTTGTTAGTGACACTTAAATTAACCCTTGGTACAGATTAGTCACACTGATATTGCTTCCATTACTGTTATTAATACAGCTAACACTGATTGCTTCCTTGTTGTCAGCTTCTTTCTGAAATCCATATGCTCATCTCACTTCTTTCTGTAACAGCCGTATGTGACAGGTGTTATTGTCTACTTCATAGATGATGAAGTTGAGGCTAAGGATTAGATAGTAAGTAGTGAAGCTGATATTCAAATCCAGGCTGTCCAACCCCAAAGCTCATGCCTTAACTTAGATATTCCATACAATGCAAAGTTGACACCTCTATGAATTTTGAGGAATATCTTCCAGGGATATAATTTTAAGATACAGAATATAACTACAATATAATTACACTAAACTGATTTCAGTCTGATAATTTTTTGTTTACTTAGATTGTGTCTGGTTAAGAGAGCAGGTGATTTACGTAGCTGTTTGTTTTTAAAGAGGTCTGCATGGGTAAAACCATTTTTATCAGATTTGATAGTTTGTAAAAGCCCAGAATGTCTCAGTTTGGGTGTCAGAGCTCACTTTCCCAGGAAATTGCCTCCTCTCCTACCCCAGTGTGGGAAGCCCAGTTCACAGGAGGTTTCTAGTGCTTAGTCAGAGAGATTCACATAGCTTTGATGAGAGTTTGGGAGATAAAAACCATATAAGCAACCATCCTCATCCATATACATATGTCTAATTGTGAGAGGTTAGATGAGATCTGGGTTGGCATTAAGGTTTATGATGTCAATTCTCTGGGCTAGGATAGAGGTTACTATTTTACTTTTGAGGAATTGGATGAATTATTCTTTTTTCCCCAGCTTTATTGGAGTATATCTGATAAATAGAAACGGTATATTTTTTAAGGTATATAGCTGGATGTTTTGATATACATATATGTTGTGAAGTGATCATCACAATCAAGCTAGTTAGCATATATCACTTTACACGGTTACCATTTTTCTGTTGATTGTTTCTGTGGTAAGAGCTATGCTCTTGGCAGATTTCAGGTATACAATACAGCATTGTTAACTCTCATTATGCTATTAATAATAGCTCTTCTGAACCTATTCATCTGGTACAGCTGTAAATTTGTACTCTTTGACTGACATCTCCCCATTTCCTCCACTTTCTAATCCCTGATACACACACCATTCTGCTCTTGGCTTCTATGAGTTTGACACTTTGAGATTCTACATATACATGAGATCATATATTTGTCTTTCTGTGTCTGGCTTATTTCACTTAGTATAACGTCCTTCAGATTTTTCCACATTTTTGCAAAAGGCAGAATTTCCTTATTTTTTAAGGCTGAATAATATTCTTTCTATCCGTCTGTCAGTGGACACTTAGGTTGTTTCCATATCTTGGCTATTGTGAATAATGCTGCAATTAACATTCATTTTTGGATATCTCTTCAAGATACTGATTTCATTTCCTTCAGGTATATACCATGAAGTGGGATTGCTGGATCATATGGTAGTTTTATTTTTATATTTTTGAAGACCCTCCATACTGTTTTCCATAATGGCTGCACCAATTTACATTTCCACTGTGTATGAGGGTTCCCTTTTTTTTCCACATTCTCACCAACTCTTGTTATTTTTTGTCTTTTTGACAGTAGCCATTCTAACAGGTGTGAGGTGATATCTCATTATAGTTTTGGTTGGTATTTCCCTGTTGATTAGTGATGTTGAACACCTTTTCATATACTTGTTGGCCATTTGTATGTTTTCTTTTGAGAAATGTATGTTCAGGTCCTTAGCCTCTTTTTAATTGTGTTTATTTCCTTATGTATTTTTGTATTTATTTGCTATTGAGTTATATAAATTTCTAACATATTTTGGATTTTAACCCCTTGTAATCATATATATGGTTTGCAAATATTTTATTCTTTCTGTAGGTTGCATTTTCACTCTGTTGTTTCCTTTGCTGTGCAGAAGCTTTCTAGCTTGATGCAATTCCAGTTGTCTATTCTTGCTTTTGTTTCCTGTGCTTTTCATGTTATATCCAAACTATTATTGCCCAGACCAATGTCAAGAAGTTTCCCCCTATGTTTTCTTCTAGGAATTTTACAGATTCAAGTCTTATATTTAAGTCTTTAATCCATTCTAGGTTGATTTTTGTATAGGGTGTGAGATTAGGTTTCGATTTCATTCTTTGGCAAATAGGTATCCAATTTTCTCAGCACTATTTATTGAAGAGACTTTCCTTTCTCTGTTGTGTGTTCTTGGCAGTCTTGTAGAAGATCATTTGAACATAAATGCATGGATTTATGTCTGGACTCTATTCTATTCCATTGGTCTGTATGTCTGTTTTTATGCCAGTACTGTACCGTTTTGATCACTTTAACTTGGTAATATATTTTGAAATCAGGAAGTGTGATGCTTCAAGCTTTGTTCTTGCTCAAGATTGCATAGCTCTTTGGGGTCTCTATGAGGTTCCATATCAATTTTTGGATTGTTTTTTCTATTTCTGTAAAGACTGCCATTGTGATTTTGATAGAAATTACATTGAATCTGTAGATCACTTTGGGTATTGTGGACATTTTAACAATATTAATTCTTCTAATCTGTGAACATAGGTTGTCTTTCCATTTACCTGTTTCTTCTTTAATTTTCTTCATTAATGTATTATAATGTTCAGTTATAATTATAATGCAAGTCTTTCACTTCTTTGGTTAATTTTATTCCTAAGTATTTTATTATTTTTGTTCCTATTGTAAATGGAATTGTTTTCATAATTTCATTCTCAGTTAATTATCAGTGTATAGAAATACCACTGATTTTTATATGTTGATTTTCTATCCTGAAACTTTACAGAATTCATTTATAAGTTCTAATAGTTTTTTGTTGTTGCTGTTGTTGTTGAGTTAGGGTTTTCTACACATATGACCATGTCATCTGCAAACAAAGATCATTTTACTTCTTTCTTTCCACTTTGTATGCTTTTCATTTTTCCTTTTCTTGTCTGTTTGCTTTGGCTAGGACTTCCAGTACTATGTTGAATAGAAGTGGTGGGAGTGAGCATTCTTGCCTTGTAATGGGTGTTAGAGGAAAAGCTTTCAGTTTTCCCCATTGATTATGATGTTAACTGTGGGCTTTCTATATATATGCTCTTTGTTGTGTTGCAGTGAGGTCCTTCTGTACCTATTTTCTTCATGTTTGGGTGTTGTCTTTTTTTTTTTTTAAGATTTTATTTATTTATTTGTCAGAGAGAGAGAGCACAAGAAAGGGGAGTGGCAGGCAGAGGGAGAAGCAGGCTTCCCACTGTGCAAGGAGCCTGATGAGGGACTTAATCCCAGAACCCTGGGATCATGACCTGAGCCGAAGGCAGATGCCCAACCGACTGAGCCACCTGGGCATCCTTGGATGTTGAGTCATGTCAGAATCTTTCTCTACATCTATTAAGATGATCATGTGGTTTTTAATCTTACATTCTATGAATATTGTATATCACATTGATTGATTTGCATATGTTGAACCATCTTTGCATCTCAGGGATAAATCCTACTTCGTCATGGTGTATGATCCTATTAATATGCTAGTGAATTTGGTTTGCCAGTGTTTTAATGAGGATTTTTGCATCTATGTTGCCTCTATGTTTGCATCTATATTCCAACTATATTGACTTACAGTTTGTTTTTTTCTTTTTCTTATGGTGTCTTTGTCTGATTTTGGTATTAGGGTGATCCTGCCCTAATAAAATGAATTTGGAAGTGTTCCTCCTTCTTCTGTTTTTTGGAAGAGTTTGAAAAGTATTGCTATTAATTATTTTTTGAATGTTTGATAGAATTTACCTATGGGAGGTAAAAAAGAATTTACCTCTGAAGTCATCTGGTTTTGGGATTTGTTGGTTGGGAGGTTTTTGATTACTAATTTAATCTTCTTATTTGTTATTGGTCTATACAGGCTTTCTATTTCTTCTTGATTCTGTTTTGGTAAGTTGTATGTTTCTAGGAATTTATCCATTCATCCAAATTATCCAATTTGTTGGGAGTATAATTGTTCATAATAGTACTTTATGATCCTTTTTATTTCTGAGGCCTCTGTTGTAAGGGTTTGTCAATTTTATTTTTCAAAAACCAGCTCTTTATTTTATAGATTTTTTTTCTGTTGTGTTTCTCTTTGACTTTTTTTCCTGTTCTAATTTTTATTATTTCCTTCCTTCTACTAACTTTGGCTTGGGGCTCTTTCTGGGCCTACAGTTGGGTCTGTAGATTGCAGGCCTATTACCAGGGGTGTAGGACTGCTCCTGGACCATAGCAGAGTGGGGCTGGAACCAAGTAAACTGAGGAATGGAGCTACTTCTGGTCCATAATTGAGATGATAGTTAGCAAGCCTGACATTGAGGCACATGCCTGCTTTCTCAAAGCAGCCCTCCTCAGTCTTGGCTCCACCAAGGTTTCACAGTCTCCCACCTAGATTCCAAAGCTCCCACAAAGATACTTTTGTCTGTGGATAGCTGCCAAATCATTATTTCTGTGGGGGATAGGAGCTGGGAACCTCTATTTTGCCATCTTGCTGATGTCCTGAACTATTCTTTTCTGAGGATTCTTTTATTAAGTGAACTTTTGAGAATGGAAGTTATTCTTATTTCTTTCCTCACTTTAAAATTCCTTTCCATCAATGTCCTCTTTTCCTACTTTGATCAGCTTATCAGTGTGGAGTATTTTTCTGTGTAGCATTTCCCCACTGCCTCCAACAGGCCATTTTAATAAGCAAAGCTCCTACACACTATTGCCTAAGAAAGGTAGACCTCAGATATTCCTCCCTAACAATACAAAGAAGTTAGAAAACTTGAACACCAATTGCCAATCATAGCCTGGTATATTGTCCAGTATTTTAGTACTAAATATTGATTTTTACCACCCTTCCCTCATTACTATTACCATTTTTTACAGCTTGCATTAAAATTTTGTCATGTATTTACCATTTTCTTTGCTCATCATTTCTTCTTACATTTCACATTTTCTTCCTGGATCCTTTTCCCTTTTCTTGAAATACACCCTTTAATCAGCAATTGTTAGAGTACAATACTCAGCATTATGTTTGCTTGAAAGTATCTTTATTCCATCCTCATTCTATCATGTGAGCATACCCTGAGAAGTATGCAGTCTGCAACCTAGAAGAGGACCCTCACCAGCTCTTAATCATGTTGGCACCCTGATCTTGGACTTCCAGTCTCCAAAAGTGTGAGAAATAAATTTTTGTTGTTTACAAGCCACCCCATCTATGGTAGTTTGTTATATCAGTCTGAACAGACTAAGTCAACACTTGATCCATTTGTCAACAAAATGAATGATGAAAATTCAGGATGATTGAATAGGGACTTTCATATTTTATCACTTGTTCCTTCTAAGAACTCCCATTCTGGCACAGAGGGCAGACACATATTGGCCTGATTTGCAATGAAACCACTTCCTTGATGATGGCACTACTTTGGTGTTCTAGTCCCTTTTGGCTGCAATCTGCCCTTAGGCTGACACACAGCTCCCTCTTTACTTACTAACCAGTGGCAGAGGTGAGCAAGAAAAGTATGTAGTATCAACAGCACTGACTTGTGTGCCAAGGTGCCCATTAACCTTAAACCTCTGGTGACCTCTGGGTAGTGCCTGGATGATGCATTTGAGTCATTCACAGGATCATGCTGACGATGGTCACAGCATCTACTTGGTAAGCTCATCAGTGCTCAAACACTGAAGAATTTCCTCTTTATTTTTTTAGGAAAAAAAAAAATAATCATCATGCCCACAGAAGTTCAAGGCAAGAGGAGTAGCTCAGGGAAATTTCCTGGGAGTTCTGGCCTCTTCTCCTCCTTGATGTGGTCAACCCTCCTCCCAACATCATGGCATAATAGATGTATTAGCAGATCTCTTCTATTTCACAAGTTCAAGCCAGTAAAACCAAGCTGCGATTTAAAGTTTGCAATCTAAAAGATGTTTACTTTTATCAAACATCTTTATGGTAGGTAGGCTTACTGACATATATAGTCTCATGAAAGCCTCATTTTAGTGGCTTGTCTAATCACTAGCGTCATTACCTAGGTAGGAAGTGGTATAGCTAGAGTTCATATTCATGTCCTCCAACTCCAATGCTAGTCATCTTTCCACTTCAACACAGGCTGGTTGGGCTTTTTTCCTGATTTTTGGTAATGCTACAGCTTCTGGAGGAGATAGTCATGGATCTTGACTTCACAGATAATGTAGGGTAGACACAGCCATTGAGACACAGCCTTCCTTTCTGTTTGGTATCACTATGAATGTCACATTTCAAATGCTGCCCTGATTTCTTCATCTGATCTTCAGTTTTCTGATGGCTATTTGGCTAATCTATACTAATTTTATATTAATTTTAGTGGGTTTAAGTCCATCAGGTTGATTAGTCCATTTTGACTCTAAGAAAGGAGTCTAGAAACCTGGGGCTTTAGAAGCAGTTGGTAGGGACCTATTTTGTGATTCTGGAGAAGTTTCTTAATTATTTAGGGTTACCTTTCTTACTTACATGAAAAAGGTGGCCTAGACCAGTGATTTTTGATACCCCATTTTAAATCACAAGAACCCTTTTTTGGGGCACCAAATGAAATCTGACATGTGTATCACACAGACAAAAATCAGTTTACTCGATTGAAGCAGGGATGGAGCCCAGAGCATTGTCTTCTTGGCCTTCCTGTTTCATCCATAGTGGCTCTTGAGACACTGATCCAGATCAAGTAGATGATTGCTAAATTACTGTTATTAGTTGCTACAAGGTTTTTGTTTGTTTGTTTGTTTTACGGTTTACCGAGTGTCTGATGCTGGGGGATTCTGAACTATTTCACATCTGCAGGCCTTAAGCTGAAGCTGGATGCCTGGGTTTGAATCCCAACCCTATTTCCTTATTATTCAGGTTGCCTTTAGCAAATCATTTAATCTTTATGCGTCTGTTTTTGTATCTTTAAAATAAGGATAATAATAGTACCTGCCTCATAGGTTTATTGTGAAGATTAAAATAGTTAATACATGCAAAGCATTTAGAATAGTGGCTGGCACTATATAAATAGTAGCTATTACTCTTATCATCTTGAGGATCTAGCAGGACTATGTAGGAAGTGGGAAGCTTAATAGTGACCAGCTGGCTTCTGGAGAATGCAGACCTGGAAGAGCTTGCAGATGTCCTGTGTTCCAATGTCTCCAAAATTGGCCAAAATAAAAATGCCAAAATGCTGAGCACACTTAACCAATTTGCGCCATGTGAACCACTTTGGAGCCTGAGGACAGAAACCAAAAATATGCTTCTGTTCAGAGGCACCCAAGAGCATCAATTACTAGTGTTATTAGAGTTATTGTCATCATCACTGCCATCATTCTTCTTCTCATAAATTTAAAGGTAGGTAGCTGGGTGCTGTCCTTGGAGCAGTCCTACAGGAAGTAAAAGCTGTGATGAATGCAGACCAGTAAGTGTGGGAGCACACTGGCCCCGTAACAGCTTCTTCAGCCCAAAGCACAGCTCTCAGCAGTCCTGCCCTCAAGCCTTGTTATCACTGTGAGGTCGATTTTCCACACCGAGGGCTTGTTCTAACAATAAAGAGCGTAGAGAAATGTGTAAAGTAAACGGATCCTGCTGGGGAATTGGCACCCTCTCCAGGATAAGAGAGGAGGACAAAAGCTGTACCCACTTAGGGGAAGTGGACAGGAGAAGGGCAGCCCTTTATTCTTGGAGAGTAGGTGGAGGCCTTGAACTTGAAGAGATTGAGAGATTGAGAGATAAGATGTAATTGGAGTCCAGGTCCTCAGGGAAATGCCAATTTAAACTCTGCAGGTGGGATTGGACCTTAGAGGTAGAAGAAGAAGTTCAACTGAGAGCCTTAAAAAGAAAGAACAAAACTGTTTTTGTGTCCACTCTTACTCAGCCTAGTGCTGTAGCTCCAGATAACGAACCCCCTTCTCTCTGTACAGCACATGATGCTGGAGTCCTGGTGGAAATTCATGATTGTTCTTTTTTTTTGAAGACAAAGTTCTTATCGCTAATCTGATTTTTATAGCTAGTGCCTGAAGCTTCTTTTCTGAGTGTAGGGGAGATTCCCAGGGTGTAAAATAGGGGAGAGTCCATTTGTTCTCCTCACTAGTCTCTTGTTCTCCAGCCAAGAACTCATTTTAAGCTTCTGTAACAATTTATTTCTTCAATTGAGTAAATATTTGGCATGGCCCAAGTTATAAGAGGAATGAAATATAGGACCTACAATTACATGGTTTTTCCTAAACAATCCTAGACTAAGCAACATTTTCCCACATCTACAGTGCAGTTAATACTAATGTTCATGGTGATGACAGTAAGGCACTAAAAAAGTCTGGCATGTTTTCTTATTCCTTAAGCAATATTAAATTATATTCATTCAGATTTTATTGCAGATTAACAGATATTTAAAAATAAGTTGAAAAATAGAGATTCCATGGTAGTCACCTCATTTTTCAGATAAAGAAATGGAAAGGCAGAGTGATTAAGTGACTTGCCCAAAGTCACACAAACTGATGAGTAGTGGAGTTGAGATTACAATTTAGGTCTTTCGATTCATTTATGTATTCTAATCTTTTAAAATTTAGTCAGTTCATAGTGGTGTTTCTCTCTAGCAGGTTTAATTTGTGTTTTAGTATGTGTTTAGCACTAGACTGTTTAATATGCTTATGTGTGTGTGTGTGTGTATAAGAGCAAAAGAAATAACAAGAAATGGTACTAGTTGTCCAAGTGCTTATAACCTAGTTGGGGATATGAGACATACACGGGTCTACCTACGGTAATGAATGGTAAAATTCCATGGTGTTTCCCAAACTTTTATGTGCATGAAAATCACTGAGAATTTTGCTAAAATGCAGATTTTGATTCAGTAGCTCTGGGGTGAGGCCTGAAAGTCTATATTTCTAATAAATTCTCAGGTGAAGCTTTTGCTGTCAGAAGAGACATACTTTGAATAATGAGACAAGGCGGGAGATAATTAAGGGCAAATTATGTAGTGTAATTATAAGATATGAAGGATTGAGAATAATGAAGGGTAATCAGGGAAAGTTTCATGGAACACATAGAATTTGAGCTCATCTTGAATAATGGTCTGACTTTGAATTAGCGAAGGAGTTAGGTGAAGGGATAACATGACTGAAGTATAAAGGTACTGGGCAGGAATGCTTGAACCATGCTTATAAGATGGGAGCAAACTTACCCATTGGGATCAGATGGTGTAAGGTGCTGTGGCAGGCAGCCCCTGAGAAGGCCCCATCTGATTCCTCCTGGGATTCATGCCCTTATGCATGGCCTGGGGCTAGTGACTCCCTTGTGAGGAACAGATTACAGCAAAGGTGATGGGATGCCATTTCCAAGATTAGGTTACAAAGAGACTGTGACTTTCATCCTGCTCCCTCTGTTGCACCATCGAATTCTCTAAAGGAGGCTAGCTCACGTGTGATGGGCTGCCCTGGAGAGAGGCCGGTGCGGCAAGGAACTGATGGGATGTCTCGGTTCAACAGCCACGGAGGATCTGAGGCACTCAAGAGCCAAGTGAGTGAGAGGGAAGTAGTCCTTCCTGAGTCAGACCTTGAGATGAGGATAACCCTGGCAAACACTGAGAGGCCAAGCCAGAGGACAGAGCGAAGCCTCACCCAGATCCCTGACCCACAGAAACTATGAAATAATTAACGTTTGTTGTTTAAAGTTGCTAAATTTGGGGGTAATTTGTTACAGAGCCATAGCTAACTAATACAGTTGGAAATAATTTTGAAGGGAGAATGAGGTCGTGTGACACGTGATTTGGAGCAGGGAGGGGCTTGAAAGACTGGCGCAACAATTTGGACAATGATCTGAAAGCCGTTGTTAAGTTCTCTTCCACACACACAGCTTTATGAAGGTACCATTCATGTGTCTAATAATTCACAAATTTAAACTGTATTACTCATCGGTTTTTAGTATATTCACAGAGTTGTGAAACTCACTATGGTCCATTTTTCGATATTTTCATAATCCTTCAAACAAACCCTGTACCCATCAGCCATCATACTGCATTTCCTCCCAAACCTCCCAGCCCCATGGTAACCACTAACCTATTTTCTGTCTATATGGATTTTCCTATTCTGGACATTTCCGATGAATAGAATAATATATAACCTTTTTGTATTTAGCTTCTTGTACTTAGCATAATATTTCTAAGGTTTATCTGTGTTGTAGCTTGTATCAGTATATTGTGACTTTTTAAGGGCAAACAATACGACATTGTATGGATATATACCCCATTTTGTTTATTCCTTGATCAGTTCATGAATGTTTGGGTTATTTCTACCTTTTGGCTGTTACAAATAATGTTACTATGACATTCTTCTATAAGATTTTGCATGGACTATGTTTTCATCTCTCTAGTGTATATGCTGATGAGTAGAATTCCTGGGCCATATCATAACTCTATGTATAGTATTTTGAGAGACTGTCAAACTGTTTCCCAAAGCGACTGTTCCATTCTATATTTTTACTAGTAATTTCCCACATCCTCACCATCACTTGTCATCTTTTTAATTATACCTTATCCTAGTGGGTGTGAAGTGGTATGTCTTTGTGATTTTGATTTCTCTGACTAATGATGTTAAGCATCTTTTCTTGTGCATATTTACCATTTCTATGTCTTCCTTGGAGAAATATCTACTCAGATTCTTTTTCCATCTTAAAACTGGGTTGTCTTTTTATTATTAATAGAAAGTTCTTTATATATTCTAAGTACAAGTCTTTTGTCAGATCTGTGATTTGCAAAAATATTCTGCCGTTCTGTGGACTGTCTTTTGAAGATGTCCTTCAGAGCACAGTTGGTTTTAATTTTGTTGAAGTCTGATTTATTTTTTACAACAGTCACTTTTGCTTTTGGTGTGTCTAAGAAAACTTTGCCTTGCCCCTGGTCACTAAGATTTAATACTGTGGTTTCTTCTAGGACCTCTATAGTTTTAGCTCTTATATTTAGGTCTACTATTCTTTTGGAATTAATTTTTGGGTATAGTGTAAGGAAGAGGTTCAATTTCATTCTTTTGCATGTGGATATATAGTTACCCTAGCACTATTTCTTGAAAAATATATTTTTCCCCATTGAATTGTTTTGGCACCCTTGTTGAAAATGTGAAAACAGACTTTTAATGATTTTATTAAAAGTATTAAATTTAATTATTCATTTTATTAATTATTTTTATTTTATCTTATTAATTTTATTCCATTGATGTATCTGTCTGTTCTTATACTAGTACCATATTGTCTTGATTACTGTAGCCTTGTAGTAAGTTTTGAAATTGGGAAGTGTGAGTCCTCCTATATTGTTCTTTTTCAAGATTGTCTTGACAGGAATGAGTGTTTTGTATTTTCATATGAATTTGAGGATGCACTTATCAAATTGTACAAAGAATCAGATGGGATTTTGACAGAGATTGTGTTGATTCTGTCGATCAGTTGGGGAATATTGCCATCTCAAAGATATTAAGTCTTTCCATCTATGAACATGGATGTCTTTGAATTTATTTAGATCTTTTAAATTTCTTCAACTGTGTTTTGTAATTTTCAGAGTACAGGTTTTACACTTCTTTTGTTACATTTATTCCTAAGTATTTTATTCTTTTTATTGCTATTATAAATGGAATTGTTTTCTTAACTTCATTTTCAATTGCTCTTTGTTAATGTATAAAAACATTATTTTTCATATATTGATCTTGTATCATGTAACATTATAAACTCATTAATAGTTTTTTAGATTTCTTAGGATTTTTTATATTTGAGATAATTTTATTGCAGATTAGAGATTGTTTTACTTCTTTTGCTCTGATCTCTATGCCTTTTATTTCTTTTGCTTGCCTAATTGCCCTAGCTAGAACCTCCAGTAACAAACTGAATAGAAGCAGTAAGAGCAGAAATTCTTTTCTTATTTCTGATTTTAGGGGGAAAATATTCAGTCTTTTACCTTTAAGTATAATGTTAGCTATTTTTTTTTCTTTTTATAAATGCCTTTTATCAAGCTGAAGAAATTCCTTCTATGCTGTTTGTTGATTATTTTTTCATCATGGAAAGTGTGTTAGATTTTGTTAAATGCATAGTCTGCATCTGTTGAGATGACCATGTGGCTTTTGTCCTTTTTTAAATTGATATGAAGTATTAACTTATTTTTGAATGTTAAACCAATCTTGCATTCCTGGGATAAATTCTTCTTGGTCATGGTATATAATATTTTTATATATTGCTGGATTTGGTTTGATACTCTTTTGTTGAGGGTTTTTGGGACAATGTAAATAGGATATATTGGCCTGTAGTTTGCTTTTTCTTGTCAGGTTCTGTTATCAGGATGATATTGGCCTTGTAGAATTAGTTGGGAAGTGTTTCCTTCTTTCTTTTTTTCTTTTTTGGAAGAGTTTGTGAAGAATTGCTATTAGTATTTTTTGTTTGTTTGTTTGTTTTTAAATCTTTAGTGGAATTCACCAGTGAAACCAGCTATGTCCGGGTTTTTCTTTGTGGGAAGTTTTAGAATCATTAATGCTATCTCTTTACTTTCTATAGGTCTATTTAGAATTTGTTTTTCTTTTTCTTTTTTTTTTGAGTCAGCTTTAGTAGTTTGTGTCTTTCTAAGAATTTGTCCATTTCATCTAAGTTATCTGATTTGTTGGTATGGGTTCACAGTATTCTTTATAAGCCTTTTGAATTTTGTGAGGTCAGTAGTGATGTCTTCTCTCTCATTTCTGATTTTAGTAATTTGAGTCTTCTCTCATTTTTTCTTGGTTAGTATAGCTAAAATTTTGTTAACATTGTTTATCTTTTCAGAGGACCAACTTTCAGTTTCATTAATTTTTTCTTTTCTTTTTATTCCCTATTTCATTAATTTCCAGTCTATGCTTATCATTTTCATTTCCTTCCTTTTTCATGCTTTGGCTTAACTTACTCTACTTTTTCAGTATCTTGAGATGACAGTTAAGTTACTGATTTTAGATCTTTTTTTCTTTTTCTTTTTTATTTATTTTTTAAGATTTATTTATTTATTTGTCAGAGAGAGAGAGTACAAGTGGGGGGGCAGAAGGCAGAAGGAGAAGCAGGCTCCCTGCTGATGCAGGACTTGATCCCAGAACCCCGGGATCATGACCCGAGCCAAAGGCAGATGCCTAACCAACTGAGCCACCCAGGTGTCCCTTTTTTTTTCTTTTTAGATTTTTATTTATTTGAGAGAGAGAGAGAGATCGAGATCACGAGAAGGAGGGAGGAGTAGAGGGAGAAGCAGACTTCCCGCTGAGCAGGACTTGATCCCAAGACCCCACCAGGATCATGACTGAGCCGAAGGCAGATGCTTAACTGACTGAGCCACCCAGGCGCCTACCCCCTTTTTTAATATGGGCATTTTCAACTATAAATTTCCCTCCAGGCATTGCTTTATTTGCATATCATAAGTTTTAATATGTTGTGCTTTTATTTTCATTCATCTTAAGAATTTTTGAATTTCTCTCATGATTTCTTCTTTGACCCACTGGTTATTTCAGAAGGTGTTATTTAATTTGTACGTATTTGCAAACATTCTAAATTTCTTTCTGTTACTGATTTCTAATTTATTCCATTATGGTTGGCAGACACACTTGGTATGATTTCAGTCTTTTTAAATTTATTGAGCTTCTTTTATCATCTAGCATATGGTGGAACCTGGAGAAATTTTCATGTGTGATTGGGAAGAATGTGTATTCTACAGTTCTTGGTTAAAGCATTCTATAGATCTCTGTTAAGTCTAGTTTTATAATGTTGTTCAGTTCTTCTATTTCCTTTTTGATCTTCTCTCTAGTTTTTCTATCCTTTTAGAAAGAAATCGCAATTATTATTGTTGAGTCATTTGTTCCCCCTTTTAATTCTGTCACTTTTTGCTTTATGTATTTTGGGAGCTTAGTTGTTAAATGCATATGTTTATAATTGTTATATGTTTCTTTTTTTTAATTTAAAGATTTTATTTATTTATTTGAGAGATAGCAAGAGAGAATAGGAGCAAAGGGGGGGAGCAGAGAGAGGGAGAAGCAGGCTCCCCACTGAGCAGGGAGCCCCATGTGGGGCTTGATCCCAGAACCCTGGGATCATGACCTGAGCCAAAGGCAGACGCTTAATGACTGAGCCACCCAGGCGCCCCATATAATTGTTATATGTTTCTGATGGATTGACCATTTTATCATAATAAAATGTCTTTCTCAGTCTCTAGTAACTTTTGTGTTGCTGTTTTAAAGTCTGTTTTGGCTGATACTAATATATCTGCTCAAGCTTTCTTGTGGTTGTTCTTTGCATCGCATATTTTTTTCCCATCCTTTTACTTTCAATCTTTTGTATCTTTGAATCTGCAGTGTGTCTCCTGCAGAGCAAATAGATGGAGCTTGTTTTTTATCCAATCTGACAATCTCTGACTTTCATTGAGTTGTTTAATTCATTTACACTTAATGCTATTATTGATATAGTTAGATTTGTTTGCTATTTTACTTTTTGTTTTCTGTATATCTCATGTCTTTCCTGTTTCTCCTTTACCACTTTCTTTTACATTAAATGAGTAGTTTCTAGTGTAATATTTTAATTCCTTTAATGAATTTTTTCACTATTTTTAAATTATGTTCTGATAAAATAGAGAAAGAAGTTCCTTATGTGTGGGAAAATAGAATTTTTCAGTGGGTCTACCAACATTTATTAAGCATTGAGTATGGGAAAGCATGAGTTAAGTGTATGTGTATATGTAGTGAGGGACAAACAGAGAAAGACAGAGAGATTGAGAGAGAGAAAGGAGGCAGATGTATTTTTGACTCTTGCATAAATATTGAGGGGAGAGTTGTGCAAGAATGAGGGAAGAGCTGTTGGAAGACCATGACGGTGCTTCAAGCAATAGCTTCTAATTTTATATCATAGCAAATAGAAAGTCTTCTAGTAAGCTGACATCTATCTGATAGGGTAGCTTTAAAAATACCGGGTAAGTAATAATCAGGTTGGTAATTAAGAACAAAGAAACTTTATGTGTGCCTTGAACTTTCAAACTTTCCTCTTCACCTTAAATAAGATTGATTTTGCCAAGGTCACTCTCAGTTGAATACAGAAGTGTTTTCGTGATTGAATCTGATATTGATCTACCAATGGTTGCTTAATTGAAAAAGTTAAGGTGTTTTCCCATAGGGAAACCATCTAATCATGATTGCTTCCCACATTTTTCCTTAGGGAAAGATTCTATATTTATGTTAATGGTTTCAAAGTGGTCACAAGATAATTGGCTGCTCTTTATAGTTATTTGCCCTTTACTTTAAGTTTTTAAAAAACAGATCTTGGCACAGTCTCACAATAAAAGTCCTGTTTATCAGATTTCGGCAGCTCCTAAGCTTTGGATCTGTGAATTCTACCATCCCACACATTCAGAGTGGACTATGGAGGGTGGTTAAGAAGCTTTACACTTGAAAGGAGGATTACTGCTTAAAGTAGCTCATAGTTGATGGTGTATCACTCATATGAACTTTCAAACTTGGCTTCTGTGGCTATTTCTTCTTCTATATACTCTGTTCTGCCCTTTCAAACCCCCCAATAATTTCAAATTCAGCTTTGGTCTCTAATGAATTTCTTTATTAAATCTGAGAGTATTCTGCTTTTTCTGAAGCAAGTAACTTAAAGAAAATTAAGCTATTTTGATTTTGAAATCCCAAACTTTAATAATGGCAGTGAAAAGTCTTTGAAAATATTAGTCATTGCTGCTTAAAACATCCCTGGGAAGTGAGTCAATGTTTTATTATTCTCTGGTGGATGTTATTGGGTAGGGACAATCAAAAGAAGTCAAGGCAAGGTTAAGTCATTTCATTTATATTAGACCCAAATGAAGAAGCCAGAGTTAAAATCCAGGTCCTTGTATCTTGAGACTTGCTCTTTCTCTCTGCATCATTTTCCTCTCTAAAGCAGCATTCTGTTCGTCACTGTAATATCAGCATTTGAGCTGATATTTGCTTCCGTGACTCTCTCTTGACTGAAATAAGAGGGAAAAAGGCTTACATCACTTGTAGTAAGGTGGATTGACAATTGATCACACGAATAGGAGGTGGGGATGGTAGAGGTAATTATTCCCTCTGACATTATGCTTTTGGCTTTTTATTCCTGGGCATTGCTCACAATCCTTCATATCTTTTATGCATGATCCTCTCTATATGTGAGATGGAACTCATCATAAGTATATGGTTGTGAGGAGGCATTGTCAGGAATGCTTTATCACAATCACATAAGCTAGACTTTTAGTTGAAGGATAGAGGGGGGAAGGAAGTCAGAAGATACACTCATCAACCTGACTATGGACCTGACCTGTCCAGTGTTTGCTGTGTCCTCACAAATCCCCACACAAATTCTGTTTTATACTCTTATTTAAAAAAAGATTTCCTTGATTCTAAGATGCTATAAATTTTAAGATGCACTATCAATTTAATAATATCATCAGGGAAAAGTTTCTATATCAAATGCCTGTGCCTATGGAAAGAGGTATCCCAATTTCAGGAATATTAATATAGGAAGAATGTATCTTAGAATCAAGGAAATGAAGTACTTGTTCAAAACTTCTCCACCATTTTCTGTTTTGAATGGAATCTTCTTCCTCAAGCCCCCTAAGAAAGGAATGTGAAGAGTTCTGTTTCCTTAGTGCCTACTAATTAGCCACCCATTGGTTGTTTTTGCTGGTGGCTCCCAGCTCAAGATGTGCTATTTTCTGAGTATCCATAGTATGTACCATGATTATATATTTCCTTGCATTGGTAAATACACTTAAACCTAGAAAATTCTAAGCTCTGTAAAGATAAAAGACAAAGACAAAAGCTCTAAATGCTAGATTAAACCTTAGTTAATGAAATACCCATTTACTAGATAAATAGTAAGAAGAGCTCATCTGTCTTACATGTTTCTATTAGATGTCCTTTCAGTGAGAGATAAATTGTTCCTTCTAGTTACTAAATCTTGAAAGAACTATGATAATACCAAGAGATGATGCAAAAATCTATGTCATAGAAGGTTAACATAGGCTATAAACCTGTGGTGTCTCTGACCTCTGTCTTATGGTAGTTTTTTGTTTTCTTGTTTGTTTTGTTTCATTTTGTTTTTAATTTATTTTAATTTATTGATTTTTTAATATTTCATTTATTTATAGGAAGAGTATATGAGCAGGGGGAGTAGCAGAGGGAGAAGGAGGGGAAGAGTGGAGAGAATCCCAGACTCCCCACTGAGCATGGAACCCAACTCAATTTTGATCTCACAACCCTGAGTTCATGACCTGAGCAGAAAGACGAAGAATAGGCTGCTTAACTGACTGAGTCACCCGGGCACCCCTTGTTTTTGTTTTTTACATGACAGCTGATTTTATTATGTTCCTATGGTGTCATATTGCTCAGCTTCAGTTGCTTGCTTCTGGTTGAGATGTTTGGTTTTGTTGCAGCAACTGAGAATAAAACCCAAGCCATGTTTTTAGTTGGAACAGTAAGATGTGGTGCAAGTTACTCTGTGCAGCTAAGTCAAGCACATTGGGTTAAGAAAATGTATTGGTCCTACATTGTGGTGGTGTTTAAAGATGCTGTTATGTGGTCTTTCAAAGCCCTTGTGCTATAGTTCTCATCTGATGTAGGGTATACATAGAGCTTTTTTCAATTAGACATAATATATTTCCCTCCAAAGATTCTTTTTTTTAAATTTTATTTTATTAACCTATAATGTATTATTTGTTTCAGGGGTACAGGTCTGTGATTCATCAGTCTTGCACAATTCACAGCACTCACCATAGTACATACCCTCCCTAATGTCCATCACCCAGCCACCCCATCCCTCCCAACCCCCTCCACCCCAGCAACCCTTAGGTTGTTTCCTGAGATTAAGAGTCTCGTGTGGTTTGTCTCCCTCTCTGGTTTCGTCTTGTTTCATTTATCCCTCCCTTCCCCTATGATCCTCTGTCTTGTTTCTCAAATTCCTCTTATCAGTGAGATCATATGATACTTGTCTTTCTCTGATCGACTTATTTCACTTAGCATAATACCCTCTAGTTCCATCCATGTCTTTGCAAATGGCAAGATTTCATTTTGATGGCTGCATAATATTCCACAGTGTGTGTGTGTGTGTGTGTGTGTGTGTGTGTGTGTGTGTGTGTGTGTACACCGCATCTTCTTTATCCATTCATCTGTTGATGGACATCTAGGCTCTTTCCATAGTTTGGTTATTGTAGACATTGCTGCTATAAACATTGGGGTGCGTGTGCCCCTTCGGATCACTCCATTTGTATCTTTGGGGTAAATACCCAGTAGTGCAATTGCTGAGTCATAGGGTAGCTCTATTTTCAACTTTTTGAGGTGCCTCCATACTGTTTTCCAGAGTGGCTGCACCAGCTTGCATTCCCACCAACAATGTAGGAGGGTTCGCCTTTCTCTGCATTCCTGCCAACATCTGTTGTTTCCTGACTTGTTAATTTTAGCCCTTCTGACTTGTGTGAGGTGATATCTCATTGAGGTTTTGATTTGGATTTCCCTGATGCCGAGCGATGTTGAGTACTTTTTCATGTGTCTGTTGGCCATTTGGATGTCTTCCTTGCAGAAATGTCTGTTCATGTCTTCTGCCCATTTCTTGATTGGATTATTTGTTCTTTGGCTGTTGAGTTTGATAAGTTCTTTATAGATTTTGGATACTAGCCCTTTATCTGATATGTCATTTGCAAATATCTTCTATTCTGTTGGTTATCTTTTGGTTTTGTGGACTGTTTCCTTTGCTGTGTAGAAGCTTTTTATCTTGATGAAGTCCCAATGGTTCATTTTTGCCCTTGCTTCCCTTGCCTTTGGCGATGTTTCTAGGAAGAAGTTGCTGCGGCTGAGGTCGAGGAGGTTGCTGCCTGTGTTCTCCTCAAGGATTTTGATGGATTCCTGTCTCACATTGAGGTCTTTCATCCATTTTGAGTCTATTTTTGTGTGTAGTATAAGGAAATGGTCCAGTTTCATTCTTCTGCATGTGGCTGTCCGATTTTCCCAACACCATTTGTTGAAGAGACTGCCTTTTTTCCATTGGACATTCTTTCCTGTTTTGTCGAAGATTAGTTGACAATAGAGTTGAGGGTCCGTTTTTGGGCTCTCTATTCTTCCATTGATCTATGTGTCTGTTTTTGTGCCAGGACCATACTGTCTTGATGATGACAGCTTTGTAATAGAGCTTGAAGTCTGGGATTGTGATGCTGCCAGCTTTGCTTTTCTTTTTCAACATTCCTCTGGCTATTTGGGGTCTTTTCTTGTTCCATACAAATTTTAGGATTATTTGTTCCATTTCTTTGAAAAAAGTTGATGGTATTTTGATAGGGATTGCATTAAATGTGTAGATTGTTCTAGGTAGCATAGACATTTTCACAGTATTTGTTCTTCCAATCCATGAGCATGGATCCCTCCAAAGATTCTGGCACATGGTTTATTTTCTTTCTTTCTTTCTTTCTTTCTTTCTTTCTTTCTTTCTTTCTTTCTTTCTTTCTTTCTTTCTTTCTTTCTTTCTTTCTTTCTTTATTTATGAGAGTCAGAGAGAGAGAGAGAGAGAGAGAGAGAGAGGCAGAGGCAGAGGGAGAAGCAGGCTCCCCGCCCAGCAGGGAGCCCGATGCGGGCCTCAATCCCAGAACCCTGGGATCATGACCTGAGCCAAAGGCAGACGCTTAACCATCTGAGCCACCCAGGTGCCCACTGGCACATGGTTTTAGAGGGATGTTTTAGACACTAAATACAGGCAGAGATTATATAAAAAACAACCTCTGTGAGTAATTTTGGTATCTCTTTCTGTCTTGCTTTATCCTTTTTTTTTTTTAAAAGATTTGTTTATTTATTTTAGAGAGAGAGAGAGTGCTCAAGCATGAGCTGGAGAGGGGAGAGGGAGAGAATCTCAAGTAGCCTCCCCACTGAGCATGGAGCCCTATGTAGGTTCAATTTCACAACCCTGAGATCATGACCTGAGCCGAAATCACAAGTTGAAAGCTTAACTACTTCATTGCTTTATTCTTGATTGAAAACTAATGATCCATTTTATTTATTTTTATTTAAAGAATCCAGTATAATTAACATACCATGTTATATTAGTTTCAGATTTACAATATAGTGATTCAACAATTCTGTGCATTACTCAGTGCTCATCACAGTAAGTGTACTCTTAATCTCCTTTATCTATTTCACTAATTTTTCCATCCACCTTCCCTCTGGTAGCCATCAGTTTGTTCTTCATATTTAAGCGTCTTTTTTTTTTTAGTCTCTTTTTTTTCTTTTTTTGTTTTGTTTTTTAAATTCCACATGTGAGTGAAATCATATGGTATTTATCTTTCTCAGACAAATAGTCCACTTTAAAATGGAATTTCAATAAAGAGATTTTCTTGGTATTAAACAAGGGAGTATTTTATGATGCCTTACACACTGAGAATTAGAGCCCCTTTCAAGTCTCATTTATTAGGTTTTATCTTATATTCCTAACAGTTGTTCCCATTGTATTCCTCTGTTTCCTGGTGGCCCTGTAGCTGGATATTCTCATCCACTGGAATGGAGTCTGTTACTTTTGGTCACAGTCCCTCCTGTGCACTAGCTCCATGCCTGGATCTACTAATTCCATTTCCTTGTCTGGGTTCTGTTTTAAGATTTCTAAATCATATTTTTTAAAGGCCAATTCTCATCTGACCTCTTCCCTGAGACTTTTCTTCAACGTCGTTGGCTTATGAGATGTCTTTCTGCTCTGAATTCTTCAGCATTTGCTGATTTCATTTCACATTTGGCATTTAGTCATTTACTGGTTTGTGTTGTTTTCCAGTTGTTTCCTGTGTTTGCTCTGCATTTTCAATGATCTTTCAAACTACTAGAAAGCATATAAAATATTGTATATTGCTTTTATAAACTTGATGGCATTTAACAAATTCGACACATAGAAATATCCCAGTAATGGTTAGTTAACTTTATTGAGCTTGTTCTCATTGAAATTTCCAACCACTAGTATAGAAAACCATCAGCTTAAAAAGCATTCAAATATCAATAAGCCAGCATCATTATAATAGTATATCTCAGTGAATAATGTTAAGTGCCTGGGTATGCATGCAATTAGACTGGGCATAAATTACTTTCAAGACAGAATATCTGCCTCTAGAAAATTACATTTACATCAACACTGCACTGAATAAGCCAAGATTTATAACAGAATTTTATGTTTTCCTTTGTAACTGTTGTAAAGAGTTGTAAATAATTTTACTGTGGAAGTGTGGTGAACATATTCACGCAGTCATTGGTGATACACTGTTTATGCATATATTTTAGGAAATGTATGCTGCAAAATCCTTAATTGAAACTACTGGTTTATGAAAACAAGCAAATGAAAAAAATAGAGATGAAAGAAGGCCTTGGAACAAAAATTAAGTCTGGTTTGTCAAATATTCAGAAATTCATCATTACTAGATCACATTTATTGATTGGAAACCAATGTTTTTCTTTCTTCTCTTGCAAAAATGACTCATATTAGTGTTAAACTTGTAATATTTATTTATCCAAAATCAATTGTTTGGCTGTGATTAATATTCTTTAGTGCATTTGCTGTGTTGTAACTCAGATATTCAATCTGTATTTAGATGTTCGATGACACAAGAGGACTTGATGAGAATATGGTAGACTGATTCTTTTTTTTTTTTAAGATTTTATTTGTTTATTTGAGAGAGAGAGAGAGAGAGCACTAGAGAGAGCAAGCCTGAGTGGGGGGCAGAGGGAGAGGGAGAAGCAGGCTCCCCACTGAGCAGGGAGCCTGATATGGGGCTTGATCCCAGAACCCTGGGATCATGACCTGAGCCAAAGGCAGATGCTTAATTGCCTGAGCCACCCAGGTGCCCTGACTGATTCTTTTTCATACCAGTCACTTGGAAAATAAAAGTCTGAAGGACAATTTGATCATCTGCTAGCTCTGCCCTTGCCCCTGGGCATAATCATACAAAGGCTAGTCTGGGAAGAATAGATTATTGCCTGCTTCAATTCCTCCTGAGATTTAAAGCTTTCCAACTTGCCTTCTCAAGACTGTTAGGAAAAGGAGGTGGCTTATCTCATTACTGTAATGTGTTTTTCCAAGAGTGAGAGTTAAAGGTTCAAGTGATAAAGAGAAATCACTTGTCGTGGTTTCTTAGATAAAATCTGTCAGGTATTAACGATTCATTATTGTGCTTTGGGACATTTATGTTTTTCCTAATTAGCTTTCATGGTAGTCCCAATTGTCTGTCTCAATCACTGAAGGTAGACAAACTCCTTGATAGTAACTTTATAATAATCTTTTTTCCTTCACTCTAATTTTTTCCCTTATGTATTAGAAATGGTTTTAAGCTTCTGTTTTGTTTCTCTTCTCTCTCTCAGTACTTTTAATCACAATCCATTTTCTTACTCAGTGTGTTCATCTCTCTGTAGTCTCTGGAGAACTAATCAAGGGCTTCCCCACTGGGTCAAGCTTAATCGCTTAATTCTCCTTTTGTGTCCTGTACAAGGAGTATGAGATAATCTTGATCCAGGAAAGATTTAAGGCTAAACTTTGTAACCATTTTTGGATTCAGTGACCCCTTTGAGAATGTAACAAATGCTAGAGCTTCTCTCCCCATTACAAAGCACACATGAAAATTTTGATATACTATTTCATGTGCTCCATTACCTCTACATACTCCGCACTCTGTTCATAGACTTCAGTTAAGAAGCCCTACATAGTCTTAGGCTATGAAGGGCTTTATTTTGCTTCCTTGCAGATTTGATTCCATATAGTTAATGGGCATTATATTATTATTATGGGTGTTTGGTTAAGGTGAGCAAAAAGAAATTAATTCCATATAAATATCTTTGCACCTGTGATAGAATAACAGCAGCTTTTAAGGAAGCCAGTGGATTAGTCACTCAAAACAGTTTTGTTTATGTATCTGTGTTTTTAGTGTGGATAATATCAGTGATAACAAAGACTCCGAAGACGACACGCCTATTCCACAGCAGCTTGCTAAAGTGAACATCAGTTCCAGACATATGAAAACTTAAATCTCACTGGGATGAGAAGAAAAGCGATATGTTCAATTTACATTAAATATCTTGGTAAAACGATTGACTCATGGCCAAAAATAATGCTAGGTCTTGAAATACAAGTATTTATTCATGTAATAAAATTAACTCACTGTCTAATTTGGATTGTGAAAAATTCTCATCCAGAGGGTAGTCTTTGGAAAGTAGGCTCAGAAGTTCCTTCAAAGTGGAGAGCTTTCTCTCTGAGAATGTGACCTTGAAGAAAGAACATTAGGTTTGGGAGTCAGGAGCTACTGTGGACTCTGATTGCCACTGCCAACTTGTTGAGGTTTGCCCAGGACTTACCCAGTTTTGGTACTGGGAATCCCCTTTCTTTCTCCCAGTCCTTTCTTCCTGTCTGTGCCAGGCCCAGGCATTGGGATGATTGGTCAGCAATTAGGTGCATGATCCTGAATCAGATGCTCAATGTCCCTGGGCTTCAGTTTTCTTGTGGGTAAAATGAAGAGGATGGATTTGATGGCTACGGATCTTTACAGGCCCCAAAATGATTTTATCCTCAGGTTTTTCTTTCCTTTCCTGTTCTTCTTTGATATTCATGAGTCTTGGGGGTCAAGTCCTCATTTATCTTTGTATCTACTTTTAATTAATACCACAGAGTATGTGGGCAATTTTGGACTTTGTACTAGTAGATTACCTGGATTTAATGAACAATAGAGTTCACCACCTTTTCTTTTCCTTTTTTTAAGCTTTACTGGCAATTTATATATCATTTTTGGAAAATGTCTGTTCAGATCCCTTGCCCGCTTAAAAAATTTAATTTAAGTATAGTTGACATATAATACTAGTTTCAGATGGACAACATAGTGATTTTGTAATTATTATATACATTACAAAATGCATGCCATGGGAAATATAGTTACCATCTGTCACCACACAAAGTTATTACAGTATTATTTACTATATTCTCTATGCTGTACTTTTTAATCCCCATCACTTATTTATTTTCTAACTGGAAGTTTGTACCTCTTAGTCCCCTTCTCTGTTTCGCCTATCCCCTCATGACGCTCTTTTTAAATTAGGTTGTCTTTTATTACTAAGTTGCAGGAGTTTGTTATATATATTCTAGATGCAAGTCTCTCTCTTTTTTTAATCAGGTAAGTGACTTTCAAATATTTTCTCGCATTCAGCAGGTTATATTTTCATTTTTTTTGATAGTGTCCTTGCTTTGTTCCTGCTATTAGGGAAAACATCCAGTCTTTCATAATTAAGTATGATGCCAGTTGTCGGTTTTTCGTAGAGGCTCTTTATCAGATTGAGGAAGTTCTATTCTTATTTAGATGGATATTTTTATCATTAAAGGGTATTGGATTTTGTCAAATGCTTTTTCTGCGTATATTGAAAGTATCATGGAGTTTTATTCTTTTATTCTGTTAATATGGCATATTACATTACTTGATTTTCAGATGTTAATCCAACATTGGATTCCTGGGATAAATCTCATTTGGTATGTGTTGCTGGGTTTAGTTTGCTATTTTGCTGAGGATTTTTGCATCCACATTCAGAAGAAAACTGATCTGTAGTTTCTTTTCTTGTGATGTCTTTGTCTGGTTTTGCCACCAGGGTTATACTGTCCTCATAAAAAGAGTTGGGAAGTGTTCCTTCCTTTTCTGTTTTCTGAAGGGTTTGTGAGGAATGGTATTAATTTTTTGTAAAATGTTTGGAAGAATTTATTGGTGGAGCCAGCTGGGCCTAGGTTTTAACTTGTGGGTAGTTTTTTGATTACTAAATCAATCTCTTTATTTGTTACGGATCTATTCAGGTTGTATATTTCTTCTTGAATCATTTTTGTAATTTGTAATTTTCTAGGAATTTGTTCCTTTTGTTTAAATTATCGAATTTATTGGCATATAATTGTTTTATGATATTCCTTTACAATCCCTTTTATTTCTGTAGGTTGTTAGTAATTCATCTTTCACTTCTGAATGTAGTAATTTGAGTATTCTTTCTTTTTTTGTTGATCTATCTAGTTAACAATTTGTTAATTTTGTTGATTTTTCAAAGTACCCACTTTTAGTTTCATTGGCTTTTTTCTATTTTTTATTCTATATTTTATTTATTTCCATGCTAATCTTTATTATTTCCTTCCTTTTTCTTGCTTTAGGTTTAATTTGCTCTTCTTTTTCTACTGTCTTTTTTTTTTTTTAAGATTTTATTTGACAGAGAGAGAGAGCAAGAACAAGCAGGGGGAGCAGCAGAAGGAGAGAGAGAAGGCGGCTCTCTGCTGAATAGGACGCCTGATGAGGGGCTCGATCCTATGACCCTGGGATCATGACCTGAGCTGAGGGCAGACGCTTAACCAACTGAGCCACCCAGGCGCCCTTCTTTTTCTAATATCTTAAGGTTGAAGGTTTGGTTATTGATTTGAGATCTTTCTGTCTCTTTTTTTAATACAGGTATTTACAGCCATAGATTTCTCTCTAAGCACTTTTTTCCCCCCAAATCCCATATGTTTTTGTATGTTATATCTTCATTTTTTTAATTCATCTCAAAATATTTTCAAATTCCTCATTTGATTTCTTCTTTGACCCATTTGTTGGCGAGGAGTATGTTGTTTATTTTCTGTGTATTTGTGAGTTTCCCCAAATTTCTTTTTGTTATTTATTTCTAATTTCATTCTATTGTGTTGGAGAACATACTTTGTATCAAGGTTTGTTTTATGGCCTAGCATATGTTCTGCCCTGGAGAATGCTCCATATGTATTTGAGAAGAATATATTTTCTGCCATTGTTTGGTGGAATGTTTTATAGATGTCTATTATACCTAGTTGTTTTGTGGTGTGATTCAAGTCTTCTCTGTTTTTGTTGATCTTCTGCCTATTTGTCCTACCCATTATTGAAAGTAGTGTATTGAAATCTCCAACTATCCTGTAGTATTGAATTTTAAATTTGCAATAGCAAGTTAAATCTGTTCATTTTTAGAGTTAGAAATATACCAGCTATTTCAGTTCTGTCTGAATTGCTATGTCTTTGGCTGGAGGAGTCTTTAAATTTGGCCACTCTTCATTTTCAAGGCACACTTGCAAATATAACCATCATGGTAAATTTAATAACCCTAAATTTGTTTTATCTGTTTGTCTAGGGCTTCATGCAGATAAGGAATTTCTTCTCTCAGAGGGACCACTGTTAATTAGAAATATAATATAAGAAGCATCTTTATCACAAAAAAAGTGGTAAGTGGGTGGTACTTACTCTGATCCAAAGGAGGGAGTTG
Source organism: Callorhinus ursinus (assembly GCF_003265705.2). Lineage (NCBI taxonomy): Eukaryota > Metazoa > Chordata > Mammalia > Carnivora > Otariidae > Callorhinus > Callorhinus ursinus. The sequence continues at coordinate 61,368,504 of NW_027397065.1, forward strand.
ATAATAGAAATAGTAATACTTTGATATTGGAATAATAATCACCCAAGAAGAAAGCTTCTGTAAGTTAAATCCTTAAAAGTTTGAAAATATTGATTATTTTATTCATTTTTTGCTTTTTGCCTCTAGGAACAAAGTATAACAAACTCATGTCTGTATTTTGTGTTTGGAGTTAGAGCAGCTTTTTTTTTTTTTTCTATCCATTTTGTAATGGTAAGTTACACACAAAAAAGGATACTTAGTTTTTTATTCAGGACAAGTCAGAGTATTTTAGTCCCTCTCCTTTTAATTTGTAAGATCAGTTTACACCTAAGTGTGTGTTTTGGGCACACTCATACTCCTGAGCAATCTGTCGTCTTTGAAAACCCTTCCTAATTCCTTGTTCTCTTAGGAAAGAGATATGTGGAGTTGGTGATTGGGAGCTAACATATGGGGTGAATCTGTTATCTTCTGTTGAGTGTGAGGGAGCTGGTTAGGCAACTTAGTATTTTAGGTCATGGAATTCTTAGGATTGGTTATCTTATTACATCTTTAAAATGTAGATGTTTAAACAAGTTATTTAGATATTCTTATAGTAGATGAGATGTGACTATAAAAAATAAAACCTAAAAGCATCCAGGTTCTAAATTCAAATAAACATTACCTTTTCTTAATAGTGACCGTAATATATAGCATAATGGTATAATTGCTAAGTTCTGAAACTCCTGTTTTGATACTATCTGCTGAACAGTTTCTGGGAAAATCACTAAAATGTCTGATGATTGCATCTTATCCTTGAACCCAAACCAAATCACTCAGATTAATTGGTTTATTAGATCTGAGTCTGAAGAATTTTGGATTCATTCTTTCATTCATTCATTTATTAAAGATTTCTTTATTTGAGAGAAAGGGAGGGGGTAGTGGGAGAGGGGGGAAGAGTCTTTAAGCAGATTGTGCTGAGTGTAGAGCCTGATGTGGGGTTCAATCCCATGATCATGACCTGAGCTGAAACCAGGAGTCGGACACTCAATTGACTGCACTACCCAGGCACCCTGAGTTTTGGATATTTTAAAAATAAAATACATGACAGTGGAGCGCCTGGGTGGCTCAGTCGGTTAAGTGTCTGCCTTCGGTTCAGGTCATGATCCCAGTGTCCTGGGTTTGAGCCCCGCATCAGGATCCGTGCTCAGCAGGGAGCCTGCTTCTCCCTCTCCCTCTGCCTGCCTGCCTGTCTACCTACTTGTGGTCTCTCTCTCTCTTGGTCTCAAATAAATAAATAAAATCTTTAAAAAAATACATGACAGTTCCCATATCAGATGAAAGACTTCAGCTATTCTTTATCATAGTTTATACTGAATTAATATACGGAGCCTGAATGGATGAAGGTTTATTCCAGTGTTCTAAGAAGCAGTTGAAAGCAGGGCCATATGCAGAGCTGAATCACTGTACAGAATTTTAAAAAGAATATTCTTTCCAGCCAGGTTTATTATAGTGTGCCAGCTACAGTGGGCATTGTAGTCTAGCAAAGGAACCTGACCACCATTCACAGCATGTTTCTACTACAATTTGTATCCAGGTTTAAAACACCAATCTACATACTTTTAGAACACAATTTGCTGAAAACTAGAGGCAGCCTGGACTTTGAGTTCCTGCCAGGTTAAATGTTTAACTTTTGCGGCCACAAATCTTATGAAACAACAAGGCTTCCTTCAAACCTTTCCATAGTTTCTATTAGTGGGCATACACTGTATTTCAAAACAGGACAGATGTTAGGATAAAGTCAGCAGCACCACAGAGAAGGGGAATTCATATTATGATAGCAAATAAATAGAAGCATATTTTAATCATATGGTGTTTTGGGCTTCTCAGACTACAGATATTATTTGAAGTTCTAATGCTTTATGTTGTTTCTTGGGGACCCCTAGGATTAAGGCAAACTTTCTCTCTTCAAGGACCAGAGCTGGGTAAATTTATCTTGGGAGCTAATGCTGATGACCAAAAAGTAGATTTCATCCTGATTGGTTAGTGGTTATTGCATTTGGTGTCGACTGTAGATTTAAAGATTATGAAGTTGAAATTTTATGGAAAATAAAATATATTTACATTTTATGTCCAATATTTGATGCTTTCATAATCAGAGTGACTCTGTAAATAGACAGGGTTGGGCATGAAGTAATTGGGAACGGGTGGGAGGAGCCCATAGGAACAAGCGCTTTGTTACTGCATTAACATGGACTTCCCTGCCTAACAGTGCCTCCTAGTCTTCTTATCTTTCTGTTTCCAAGATCTCCTTGGTGATAGCAAATGTAGCTGGATGTGAATTGAGGGGGCAGGGGGATTTTTTTGCCCTAAACTTTGCCAAGATCTAGCTGGGAGCCGGAGGAAGAGAAAATTTACTCTCTAGAAGGAGGTGGTGTGGTTGGAAACACGTGGGAGGGTATTAATATTTAGTTTCTTTCCTGCCAATCACCCCACTTCTGTCCCACAAACTTTTCTTTTTCCAAGGCATCTCTATGCTTCTGTTCATAATTTTGCAGTATTGGACATTAAAGGTATGTAAAATTGATTAGATTCTGCAAATGAAGATCAGCTACATGATCATATGACCCCTTAAAGACAGAACTGTGAGGAGAATCCAGTTGTCCTCCACCTAACATACCTTTCCGAGAGTCCATGGTAGCTTGACGCATGCCTCTTTCCTGGCATCCCACACCCTGTCTTGTAGAGCTGGTGGGTCCCAGCGTGATTAAAAAAATGTTTTAATACATTCTCTTCCTTTTCCAAACACACACATACAAACACTTCTGTTGGCCACTGAGATGGTTTCTTCTCTGAGACACATATTGTTCTGCCTCCTTCTCATTTTTTGAAAGCCTTCTCCCAAGTTCCCCTTTTTTTGCTGCCATGGACTTGTTGACCTTCAGCTTGATTCCAGCTTCTTATCTGTAATACATATTAGACAGTGGTTTGTAAGTGAGAAAATGACTTCTTGTGGCATGGAGTCCAGGTCTGTAGATTTCACAGTTTTGCTTATGTTCTATTTTAGTTATATTCACTATTTGTCTAAAGAAAAAGGTAGTGCCAAGAAAAATTTGAACTATGGCCCTGTTGTACATTGAATAGCTTTCTATGGCCTCTGTAGCCCTCCAACTATCTCTTGTGAACTCGGCAGTTCCAGGAATGTGATCTGTCTTGGTGAGTAGAGGTGAAGGGGTATCCTTCCTAGGTCTGATCCACTTACCACCTAACTTTCTGTGGACATCTGGGTGCATTGTAATTCTACTCAGTTAAAATATTCATCATTGGAAATCTCTAAACTTGGAATCATGCCTTACTCTGTTTAAGGATCCAAGGAGACATCATTCAAGGTATGATATTGTTGAGAATGAACCTCGTGTTCACATAGATCAACCTCATAGGAGGAATGAAAGTGAACAGTTTTCTTAGTTTTCCTCATGAGGTCACCAACTGAAGTCACCAGCATGAGGTCACAGATGCTGGTTCTGCAGCTAGTTCCTGTTGAGAATGCTTTCAGGGAGGCAGAAATGTTAGGAATTACAGATAATTTGCAAGTAATAGGAAAATTCCTACTGATAATTTTCCTAGACATACTCAGGCTCTCAAGTAAACAGAAAATGAGTTTTTCAAAGTGAATTTCAAAGGAATTTAATCATAATGAAGTAGTAGAATGGGATGGAGAGGAGAAGTTATGTAGAAAGATGAGATTCTTTTTAAAAAGGATCGCGAGGGAATAAAAGAATAAGTCAGAATGGTGCTCTGACTGTCTTAAAAAAGTTGTGTGGTCCTTAGGGAATAATTTTAAAAAGTTGACTACATGTTGAAATAACATTCTGAATGTATTAGTCTAAATGAAATATGTCTTTAAAGTTAATTTCATTTTTTAAAAAACTTTACTAGAAAGTTATAATTAACTATAATTAAAAATTTTAAATTATATTTGTGGTTCACATTTGTGGCTTGCGTTGTATTTCTGTTGGATGGTGCAGAGTTAAGCATTACAGGGTCTCCTTCGGCAGGTCATTTAAATCTGGGCTTCAGCACACACATCTGTGAAAGGCAGGAGATAAAGGTGACCAGCCAGAAATGATTCTTGTATGCTTTGACATTTGCCTAATTTCTAAATTTGAACACTTTCTCTGGTAAATGGTTAAGCACTGAAAAACTATTTGGACGAACAACTATTTTGGGTTTCTGAATGTGTCACATAGTTGCTACCACTTTAGGTCCCACAGCTTGAGCTAATTTGCAAATAATCTCTAAACGTAGCTCATTAAATAAAGGACAGGTAAATAAAGGAATATACCCTAATATCTTGGGAACCGCATCGGTGGAGAGTGTAGGGCAAGGGTCACAGAATGAGTCAGGGCCTGGGCTAGGATTAGCATCTCTGTGACTCACAGTCGCATTAAACCACCAGTTGATTCTCTTCTTGAGAAATACTGAGGGTGATGGCCCTTTTCCTACAAGGGAACTAGGGATTGCTGAATCAGTGTTTGCCAAGCTGACTACTTGAGTGATAAAAACTGGGTGGGAGCAACAAAGTTGGTGGGTGTTAGTCCATGGTGTTGTGCTATTTATGTATGAACTACCGTAGAGAGTACATCACCGGGTAGGTCCAAGAAAGAGTGGAAGGAGAACCCACTGATGTGTCTTTAGTTAAACATGGAGGGAATCCCACTGCAGAAGTGAAAATGTTACTTCCTACTTTTTAACAATATTTTCAAAATGGAAACATTGTATTTAGGGCAGTACTAAGAATAAAACTACTAAAGCTTTTCCAAGCCTAAAGCTAGCACAATTGGGTTAGAAAATGTGCACAAATTCAGTTGTATGCCCAAAGGTATTTGTGCAGGTGTATTGTCACCTGCTGGAGGCATATTGTAAGTTTTTGAAGATCATATTTGACAGGACTTAGCTTTATTTCTGTAATACATTGTGCAACCTTCTCGTGGCAAGGAACACAGTGTCTTATACTTGTGTGTCAGCATCCATTTCTTCAGCTATTTTTTGAGCTTCTCAAGGGAAGGGACTGTATGTTTTCCTTTCTGTTTCTAATACTAAACAGTGTCTACTGTATAGACAGGAGTTAATAAAGCCTTAATGTATTGAGTATTTATTTATTTGGGTATAGGACACAAAAAGAGGAAAAAATAACTCAATGTACAGGACTTTCTGTTGAAAGAGACTAGTAGGTAGGGAATCTAACTTTGTAATTCAAAATATCACAGCACCTACCTATTCTTGAACTTAAATAGGAATTTATTTGTTTTTTTCTCTCTCTGTCTCTGTCTCTGTCTCTCTCTCTCACACACACACATACGCCATACAAATGTGAAGGAAGGTAATCCAGGGATGCATGCCATAGGCACCCAGGCTGATTCTACCTATTCTTCTCTCCAAAAATGTAGTATTTTGACCTCTTGCTTGCTAACTCATGGTCACAAAATGGCTGCTGCACTTCTAGATTCATATACATGTTATTGGAATATACATGTGTATACATGTATATAGGAATATACAAATGGATAAAGTGTACAGGGCTAAAGGGGAATGTCACCTAAGTTCCCTATCTTAAAAGACTTTCCTTAAAGCTCTACTCAGCAATTTCTGTTTATCTCATAGTCTAGATCTCAAATGGCTACCTCTGCTGCATGCATATTGCTGTCCCAAATAAAACTGGAGTCCTCCTAATAAAGAATGAGACTCTCTTAGTAAGGAAGAAGGCTCTGTATTGGGTAGGCCATCAGCAGTGTGTATACTTTCTTAATCTTCCCCCTCAAACATCAAATGTTTGTAGAACTGTAGGAGATTCAGTCTCAAAAAAATGCGGATCAACATTGTCTTCTCATTTTACAGATAAGGGCACTGAAGATCGGAAATATTAATTGAGTTTTCCATTTAGGGAAGAGAGAAATGGAAAACTTAATTCTTATGTCACTTATAATGTATATTACATTTAGTACTTTATTGTACATGTTGGAGTGTAAATTACTTGAATTACTTGAATGTATTGTGTATTGTATTTATTTCTTGAATTTATTGTATTTTGCATTTTTTTGTATTTTATATTTGTTGTATTTATTGAATTTATTGTATATTGTATTTGTGTATTCACTTATATTTATTGTATTATATTTGTTTTATATTGTATTATTCAATTTATTTATTGTATATTATATTACTTAAATTGTTTTTATATAAAGCTTATATATTTTGCATTTATTATATATTTATTACTTCAATTTATTTTGTAATGCTTTATTGTAAATGTTAGAGTGTAAATAACTTGAAAGAGGAACTGCCAAGTTTATCATTGTATCTACCTCAGTAAATACCAAAAAATTCCCTGGAGAGACCTCATTAAGTATTGTTTGACTTTATTGTATCATGAATATCATTAACAAAATGTCAGAAGGGAGAAGAAAGGAGACATATCTAAAAGGGATCAATTCAAAAAGTAGAAGAAACATAGTAATACCAAAAATATTGATCAGAAAACACATTTCAATATGTAGGAATATATCTTTTATGAAAACCCTGATGTGTGGAAGGGAGAAATGAAGAGGAATGACACATGTAACATTAGATTCCTTTGAGAAGTCTTTGCTGCTTCAGACTACTGGTTAGGTGTCATTGTGGTAGATGTATATGTGAAACCAACTTCTTCCAGGTCTTGTATTTTGTTTGTTCTCCAATTTTCTTAATCCAATTAGTCTCAGAATTTTCTTTCTTTTCTTTATATCTTTTAGCAGTATCTCCCACAGCAATTGTTCTAATTTTCCTTTCCAAAAACTAGTTTAGTTTGAAAAAGTCCTGTTAGGCTGATTTTTTTTGTTCCAGATTTTCCTTTTCATGTCTCTTTTCCTAGGGGTACTTTCCTGCGTGTGTCATGGGAGTTCAGGTTTGTAAATCAGATCCCCTAAGAGGGACCTCTTCATTTGATTTCCCAATTGTTCCACAACCCTTTAGCTCAAGGTCAGAGGTCACAGATTCTAAATGTTTCTCAGAACATTACTGTTCTTGAACATACATATTGGATTTTTAGCATTGATTTTATGCTACCTGCACTTAAAGTTTCTCAGGTAGACAAAGACTGTGTTTTTTTTTTATTATTATTATTTCTTAATTGTGTTATGTTGGAAGTCATCTTTCAGTAAAGTAATGAAATTTCCTTTTTCTTTTAGGGGAAAAGGATGTTTTTCTCTTCATACACAGTCAAGTATTTTGGTATTCTAACACTGTAGAAATAAGAGTTTGGTAAACCACTTCCCTGAGAATTGCCAAGGGTTGAGTCACCAAAAGACAACCTGAGAAAGTTAACAGTTATCACCCTGGGTCAGCAGGGCTTAACTAGCTGGGTTTATGATATGTCAATTATCTGCAATTTTTTGAGTGAGCTAAGACTTTGGAGTACCCCCTTATGAAAAAAAGGTACTTAGTGGGCATCTCGAAAGGAAAGGTGGGCTTCAAAATAAGGAGAAACATAGTGGCAAACTTGAGTCGGGACGGCATTTATCATCAAGGCTCCGCAGCACCAGTGTGGGACAGTAGGCAAAATAGCCTAATTTTCCTAAAAGGCATAAACAGTCAACACCTGCCCAGTACATGTGCTTTAGGCAATATGCATGATAAGGTACTCCAGGGGTCCAGTGATAGTATCTTCAAGGGAGACCAAAAAAAAAAAAAAAAAGTAATTGTAGGGTATTCACAGTTCAGAGAGAGAATCTTTAGGAGATAGAAGTAAGAATAGGATTTGCAGAGGCAAAGTAGATCAGAGTCAGAAAGATGATCTTGGGGGTATTAGGAAATAGACTTTAAGAGGCATTGAGGCCCCAGCTGAAGCTGGAAAAATGCCTTTCCTTAGTTTACAGACCAGTTATATTTCACAAGTGAATCTCTTCGTATGTTCCTTTTCTTTATTCTTCTCTCTTCTTCTGCCGCACAATTTATTCGTAAGAGTTCCTTTTTGAAATCTTAGCCCAGAAGAAATCAAGATGCCTATATGTTCAGGATGATATGTGGTGGAGGGGGGTATATGGGCTTGTGTTTATGGATTTGTGTTTGGAAATTGGGGTGGAGTGTCGGTACGCAAGGAAGAGGAGGGGAATGCAGGAGAACAAAGCAACTGGAAATACAGGAAAAAGAAAGAATCAAGACCAACTTATCTGTGGTGACCAGAATATAGTTTTGTTTAAAAAAATTAACATTCCACTGTTGGACAGCTCTGATGGTTACAAAGATTCTTTTAGGTTATCTCTACCCGTTGAATTAAATTTTGCCTCCAGGAATAATAAAGAATGAACTCCTTCTTCAGCAGGACAGCTTCTCAAACTCAAAGCTAAAATTATATTTGCCATGTTATGAGGGACCAAAGAATGTGTTCACAATCTAAAAACATCTGTAGTAGAAATCATTGATGATAATAATAAGCACATACTAAATTGTATTAAACTAGGTACTGCAAACCTCCAAACAATTCCTTTTAAATGATCTTAATATCAAGTATCAGCTTAAATAGTATGTTCATGAACAATTGTTAGTCCTGTTGAATTTCTCTTTTCTGGCTTTGGAACTCAAAGGGTAAGCAAATTTAAGTGGAAATCTGAAATTTTAAGCTGTAGTCTCTTGGTATTTAATCTCAAAGATTTTACCTTATTTAAGGTTTTCTCTTCAGGGAAGGACTTTTCCACTCAAGGGTGGGGTGGAGATTGTAAGTTAAACTCAACTCAGACAGGGAACGAATCAACAAATCACAATAAAAATGAAAAGGAAATATTTACCTCTGTGGACATGCACGTAACATGCATGCACACACCTGTGCACACACACACATCACTCTATCACTCTGACCTCACCCCTCAGCAACAAGAAGTCCTTACACTTACAGTTTCAGAGGGCTCTACTCTTTGGACCATTGGCAGAGGTCTCTGAGCTTCCAAATTGCCGTTTTTCATGTCTGCCAACTGAATGGGGATGAGAGTTGAATTAGCTTTGAAAATAATTCTCATTGTTATTAATTATTTAAACTCTTTTCTTCTCTATCTAGTTATGATGCAGGCAACTTAATTTTAAATATTGTAGCCTCAATGTTCAAATATTGCAAATTCAAATACCATAAAATAGTGTGATATCATCTCTTGTTGGCTAGAGCATCAACTCTTGGAGTAGTCATGTTCCCTAATGGAGAATTCACATCTGAAGAGTGGACAGCAAGCACTGTATCAGAAAAGCCACCCTGCAAGGTTGGCTACCACAGGTGCTTCATCTAGTTATACCTTGATCAACACCATAAATTTTGTTAGTTTGTATGGTGAGTGTCAGATATATTTTTTTTTATTTGGTGAAATTTTCGCTTGTTAGCATGATGGATATGAGAAATGGGCTCACATAGATAAAATTAATGGTATTTAAGACATGGAGAGTAGCTAAAATATTTTAAAAGACTTTACATTTTTGCCTAAACAAATTCTAAGAGATAGTGAATTCTATTGCCCATTCTTTAAGGATGGTGCTCACGACTTAATCTCTAAATAATCCTATGTCATTCCATTATTGAGGAGGATTTCTGCTTGGTTAATGCCAATGTCAGAATACCAGAATCCTGCCTTTAGAATGTTATGTTCACTTCACAGAAGCCTTCCATGGAGGATGATAGTTTGACACCAAGAAGGACAGAAAGCTAGGACTTGAAGCTAACAGAAGTTTGCGTTGACTGTTTTGTTCTTGCTTACTAATGAAGCTAGTCAACATGGTGGCAGAATTGGGCCTAAGGCTTGCTTTCATTATAAGGTGTTAGGTTATGAAAGAGTAGCCAAAACATGTGTCCTTCCCACATTTTGAGCAATTAACATTATCCACCAAAAAGAACTAAGAGCTGTGCATGACGAAAATTGCTTGGGTCAGTTTGCCATACGCTCCAAGGAATTTTCTTTTCCAACTCCCTAATTCACCATAACACCTTATATTAAGTGTCTTCAGCAGATTGAAAGAGCACAAAACAGCTTCTCATGGTCACTTTAGAATTCTCTGAAAACTCAGGTTGCCATGGACAACCACAGAAGGGTTGAGAGATGAAAGGGAAAGCACATAAAGTCAGCTGTGGCTGTCCTTTGCCTGGCTGATATGACGATCCTTCCTGAAGGGCATGTGGGGACAGGGGACCAAAGCTCTTACTCCTATCTAGGGCCTCCTCCATGTGGTAAATGTCTCCACTGAGGGATTTTTATGTCCCTTTGGATTAGCTACATGGGTCAAGGGCAAGAGTAAAGCCTGCATCATTTCCCTACCCGTTTCCCTTGGCGACGCAATGTGTGTGGTCCTTTGGGCAGAGCCTTTTGTAAGAGCAGGGATGGTGGAATGAGTTCTCCCAGCTGGTAGGAGATGCACGCCGGAAAGGGGATACTCTGGGACAAATCAGAGACTATGTATGGCTATGGTTTTTATTACTTCTTTGTGATAGACTCCTCTCTTAGACGAACTTTGAGATAGTCATATCACTGACATAAACTGAGTAAACATTCGGTTTTCCTCATTCTGCTTTATTTTCAGTTATTGGTGATGTCACCTGACAAGTCACTTCCTAAGTGCCTTTTGGGTTTTCGTCTCAAAAAGGAAGATGAGTTGCTTAGGGTAATGGGACAAGAAACTTTGGTTTTAGGAGAATCCAAGTAAAAGGCAGTGATTAAATATCCTTGATGTTCTGTGTGTGGCCTGGTTTTGCCTCTCATCCTTCATCTGTTGGCATTTTCTTGGCAGCCAGAGCTGGAGCCACTGGTTAGCAGTAACAAAAGGGTCAAGACCCCACTGCCACCAGGAGGCAGATACATCACCCTGGTGAGCTGCTAGGAATTTAATCCGTACTAGGGTCCACTCAGAGAGAGAGAGGCCCAAAGTTTTCTGGGAAAAGCCCACAATGTCTGGGAAACTGGACACTAAGATATCAAAATTTTAAAAATTTTATCTTTACAACTATCCACAATTTATAATCCAGGTCAATTTATGTGAGTGATACAAGTTTCTTTGAAGATAAAAGCAGGGTTTAGTATGTGCAGTTATCAGGGGCTGTAGTAACATGTTCAGGGTTTGGGTGTGTCAATTCCTGAAACTACCATGTTGCCTTTACCTGCCAGGCTGGTCATGAATAGTTCTATTGATTGCATCTGTGGCGATTTCTGGAGTTGGACTGGATTTGAAGACAGATATGGGTAGCTGGGAAATAATTATTTCTCTAGTGACAGTGACATTTTCATTTTATTTGTTGCAGAATTGCTGGTAGTCCTTGTTTTTCAGTTGTAAAACAGTATGTGCAATTATGGTATATATCTTGTGTCTCCTTTTACCTAACCCTGTAGTGCCCTGAGTGGGTGTTTTTAGCAGGTTTTCACTGTGTTTGTAAGCATGTGTGTGTCTCTGGGTAAGCTGTGTAACTGTAGTGTAGCTCTCCAGTGTTTCAGATAAGTAGTGAATTTGCTGTGAAAAATGGCAGCAATTTGAAGTTATTATCATCTGGCTGGTTCTGAACAGAGAAAACCACTTTCTTCTAAGTGCTGACACCAGCAGAAAGGGAAAGGAGCAAAGTAAGTGAGAGGAAAGAGTTTGATTTCTACCTTCCAGCCCTTACGCATTGAATTAAAATGTAGAGGATCACTGATGTATGGAGATGGGCGAGGGGATTAGAGGCAAAGTGAATTTTGTCTCTAGGTGATCAGCTAAGAAGTATCCTATACATTTCTTGGTCTGGAACAATTGCTTCATTCATTCATTTGTTCATTCAGTAGGTATTTATTAGGTGCTAGGGTTACTGTAGTAAACGTGATCAAATGCCAGACCTGGAGTAGGAGAGAAAACCAGAGGGAAACAAACCAGCAAACGTGAGCATGAAGTATAACTTCAGGTCAGGTGAAAGATAGGAGGAAAGTGAGTAACTTAGAAACCTGAATGAAGTGCAAGAGGCAACCTGACGGAATCCTGGGAGAGGGAGGGAGTGTGGAGGGAAGGAGAGCAGAGAGGGGCAGAGGGGGCTAGATCTTGGGGGACTTTGATCTCTGCTGGAGAGGTACACTGTGAAGCTGGCACACACAGAAATGATAGCATCTGATTTATGGCTTTAAACTCTCACTCGGGTGCTTCATCTCTTATATATTTTACTGGCTGTGTATCAGTTCTATCAGAAAATCATTTTATTCTCAAAATGGTGATTGAATGGTCTCATGATACTTTTCTTTTTTTTAATTAATTTTATTATGTTATGTTAATCACCATACATTACATCATTAGTTTTTGATGTAGTGTTCCATGATTCATTGTTTGCGTATAACACCCAGGGCTCCGTGCAGAACGTGCCCTCCTTAATACCCACCACCGGGCTAACCCATCCCCCCGCCCCCCTTCCCCTAGAACCCTCAGTTTGTTTCTCAGAGTCCATAGTCTCTCATGGTTCATCTTCCCCTCCGATTTCCCCCCCTTCATTTTTCCCTTCCTGCTATCTTCTTCTTCTTCTTTTTTTAAACATATAATGTATTATTTGTTTCAGAGGTACAGGTCTGTGATGCAACAGTCTTACACAATTCACAGCTCTCACCATAGCACATACCCTCCCCAATGTCTATCACCCAACCACCCCATCCCTCCCACCCCCTACCACTCCAGCAACCCTCAGTTTGTTTCCTGAGATTAAGAACTCCTCATATCAGTGAGATCATATGATACATGTCTTTCTCTGATTGAGTTATTTCGCTCAGCATAATACCCTCCAGTTTTATCCGTGTCGTTGCAAATGGCAAGATTTCATTCCTTTTGATGGCTGCATAATATTCCATTGTGTGTGTGTGTGTGTGTGTGTGTGTGTGTGTGTGTGTGTGTGTGTGTATACACGTATACCATATCTTCTTTATCCATTCATCTGTTGATGGACATCCTGGCTCTTTCCACAGTTTGGCTATTGTGGACATTGCTGCTATAAACATCGGGGTGCATGTACCCCTTTGGATCACTCCATTTGTATCTGGGGTAAATACCCAGTAGTGTAATTGCTGGGTCATAGGGTAGCTCTATTTTCAACTTTTTGAGGAGCCTCCATACTGTTTACCGGAGTGGCTGCACCAGCTTGCATTCCCACCAACAGTGTAGGAGGGTTCCCCTTTCTCCACATCCCCGCCAACATCTATTGTTTCCTGACTTGTTAACTTTAGCCATTCTGACTGGTGTGAGGTGGTATCTCATTGAGGTTTTGATTTGGATTTCCCTGATGCCGAGCAATGTTGAGTACTTTTTCATGTGTCTGTTGGCCATTTGGATGTCTTCTTTGGAAAAATGTCTGTTCATGTCTTCTGCCCATTTCTTGATTGGATTATTTGTTCTTTGGGTGTTGAGTTTGATAAGTTCTTTATAGATTTTGGATACTAGCTTAAAGCTGTAAAAACCCCAGGATTCCAGAACTGCAAGTTTGTAACATTTACTTTTGACTGGGGCTTGAAAAGGAACAATAGGGCAGTTGCGAAGTAGATTATTAACTGTATATTCATATATGTTCATAACTGATAGGGGAAAAAAGAGGAGGTGTAATTAAAATGCCAAGAAAATAATTGTTCTTAGTTGATCTGTTTGCTATATAGCTGCTTTCTATGGTCAGACTTTGTAGTGGCATCGGCAGTTTGTCTGTTATGCAGTTCTGTATCAGACATCTGCGTGTATAGTACAGTGAGTCGGATGAGGGGCCCAGGAGATGGCTGACGGGGTTGGAAACTCATCTCTGCCATTACTAATTATATACTTCACTGCAGGGGTAGTGAATAACTGAATAACTGCAAGTGAGGCACAGCACGAGTATTCCCCTTGCAGGGTTGTTTGAGCATTAAATGAGATAAAACATAGGAATCGTTCCTGACATAACTTAATTACTCAGTGAAAGCTAGCTATTTTTGTTTCTGCTAAAGAAATTCCAACCATGGAAAATTTTCATATTTCATATATGATAAAGCAGATAGCTTAATTTTATATAATTTGGAACTTCAAATGGAATCCAGAATATGGTGTTTTGGGAGTTAGCACCCACTATTGGGGTGACATTATATAGCATATATAATTATATATAAATATGATGTTGTATATAAATACAACATATTATATATAACATATAAATATAATCTATATTACATAGGGTGCCCTAGATAAGACTCATTGTTGAGAGTCTTCCAAGTCTGGGGCAGGTTTTATGAATGGAGGGTGGTAGGAAGGGATTTGTACGGAAAGAGGAGGGTTTCTGTGAGGCAAAGACACAGGAGCTAAATCAGAGAAAACCTGCAAATGAAATGAACAGGTTGGGGATGTGTGGGAGAAGGTGTGGCTGCCATTGGGGATGTTCCTGAACTTTGATTTTTAGATGCTATCATCTCAATGTCTTTTTACCATCATTTTCAACTGAGTTCACTAAAGGACATTTTAAAATGTGAAATGTTAATGTGAGATTTAAATATAGAAGTCCCTGGGAAAATAGAATTGTCCTACAATATTTTGTTTTGTGTCAAATTTGCTAAACACACTTGTTCTATAAAAATGAAAATGCTTGTTTTATAACCATATATGTGTCCCTCAGTGTACTGCTTGCCTTTGAAAACGCCAGTGATTTAAATAGCTGCTTTAGAATAGATTTCAGCTTATATTTATCATTGGTCTTAACCAATAACATATAATCTTTTTCCTGAGAGGCTACGATTTCTCTCCCTCAACCAAGATACATAAGATTTCAAATAATTTAATTTATAAATAGAAACAATAATCCTAAAAACATCCCTCTTTGAAAGAGATGAAACTTTTTTCATGGGTTCCAGCTGGATATTCCCAGGTGCGTACTGCCCCTCTGATGGCATACTTAGATCAAAAAACCAAATTTCTTCACCATTTGTAAATCTCTTAACCCTTTAATCGTGGATCAGGGGAAAAAAGCTCCATTTTGTGAATGAATTCAATATCCTGTTTTCTTTCTTATATTTCTCTTTCCCTTTACTCTTCTTCTTTTCTTCTTCTTTTTTTTTTCCTCTTTTTGGTGCTTGACTGCAGAATGAGTTGGTTCCTCCAGAAGCCTGCTTCCTGGGCCATGTGGTGTAACCCCCATGGATGGGCACCACTTGGCACCTGAATGGGAAGGAGCTGAATGGCTCAGATGATGCCCTGGGCATCCTCATCACCTGAGGGACCCTGGTCGTCACTGCCCTCAACAGTCACACTGGGGGGTGGGAGCAATGTATGGTCTGGATGCCTGTAGGGGCCATGGCCAGCACGCCAGCCACTATGACACAAGCCAGGAATTGAGGAGGACTCAGGAGTTGAGCCTTGAAAGTGTGTGGGACAACCTTTATCTCGAATTTTTTGAGTCCTCACATATCTTTCTCAGACCTTCAGCAATGAAATTCAGCAATCTGCCTTGTGTGCTTAGACCCGAGCCCCGTGCATGGTGATGCAGATCCTTCCATCGTGAGTTTAAATTTTCATAGTGAGATATTTCTGTGGTGAGTTCAATCAGATCATGAATCAGGTGATTGTCACAGGTGATTGTCTCTCTCTTGCTAGCCTGTTCTGTTCCCCATTCTCCCCATTTCTCACTGTTTTTCATCTCCTTTCCCTTTGGGAACAAGTTTTGTGATTAAGAAAGGAAAAACAATAAGAAGCCTCTTACCATGCAGGCGGAGCCATGCTGTGGTATCATGATGTGAGCTCACTTCGCTCTGTGACTCTTGTTCTAAATCATACATGCTGTTGTTACACTCTTGCATTGTTTCTCATTTTTGAGGGGAGTGACCCTATTTGACACAGATTTTCAATGACAATATTTTACACAGAAACTACACTGAATAAAGGAAGATAAGAGTTTTGCTAGGACAGGGATACAAAATAGTCCAGAATGGTCTTCTGAATCATGAAAAAGCAATCTCTACCCCTAACCAATTAAGAATTTCATTCTGGATCAAGCAGAGGAAGGAGATGGAGGGCAGGAAAAATATCAGAAAGATAAAGCAGGGAATTTGAGAGAATTTGTTGCTGAATAACTATAAGATTAAGAGTTAATCATTGTATGGTTTATAGTAGGAAAATAATTATTTTTTACTGGTTTTGAGATTTAAAAAATCCCTTAAGCCTAATTGCAATAATAATCTGTTGGTCAGTGTTTATTCATTACTCACTCTGTGCTTAGTACACAACAACTGTCAGGAATGTGGCCATATTGGCCATGATCCCTAGCCTAATTATAAGAACAGAGACAAAAACATTAATAAAGTTAGAAAAATCAAAATAATTCTAATTATCCCCAGGAGACTATTGCTGTAGGACTACAAATTAAATCAGTCGTAGGCAGACATATATCAAAACTCAAATCCCATGACTCAGTGGGTATTTGAGTAGGACAGATTTTGAGAGGCTCTCACTGAAAACTTTTTTGCAGATGAATAAATTAGATAAGGAGAAAGAATTCGGAGCTCTTTTGAACTTTTCTTTCCCCAACTAGTCTTAGGATGGCATAGTTATCATTAAGGAATATATTGTGTATTTCAGATTTAAGTGATAGGGCTGGTAAAATATAATTTGTGTGATGAATATTTTAGAAGCACTTAATTGCATTTGAAATACCTCTTTAGGGGGCCAGGATATCAGATAAAATGCTCACAGGCACCACCTCCGCATTTCCTTTGGTACAAAGATCTGTGGGTGGAGAAGCAAAGGAGGGAGGGCCACCAGCAACTTTGGGTGAGGCCACAAAGGCACATCTTTCAGATGGTATTGTTGGCACTGCCCTATGAAGTCTATAACTTAATTTCAGTAGAACAAAATAAATATTAATAAACCTCCAGGCAAATGAATATGTCACTAGAAGTAGTATAGGTAGGAAAGATAAAATGGAATCCGGAATTCTGGCAGCCCTAGGTTAGAATTTGCTTTATCACTTATGAGCTGCAGTTAGTTTGAGCAAGCTGTTGATATTGTCTGCTTCCCCTCACTATAAATCCCTTGAAGGTAGAGATTCTGTCTTTGAAAAATGTTTTTATGATTATAAATATAATCGATATTCATGGTAGAAAGATGGAAGAACAAAGCAGAAAATAAAAGTCACCCATATGTAAATACTATAGCCCTGAACATTTTGTGACACATCTTTACAGATCTTTTCTTTCATGTGTATATATTTAATCAAAATTGTTGTTATTTAATGTCCATGTCCTGGTGCCCGGTATATAGAGAAGTTTAACAAGTGTATGTTAAATGAATAAATAGCCTTGAACTTCTTGGCCCTTGGATCCACCCTAGAAAAAATGAGAATATTATAGTGTCTGGAGTTCAGAGGGTTGAAGGAGATGCTGGATATGTAGGGCTCGTTCACTGACTGGTATGCAACAGACACCCTGTAATTCAAAGTTGTTATTGCTATTATTTTTATTTCTCATTGAAAAAGGAGAGATATACTATATAGTGTGATTCAGAAGATTTGAAATCATTCATGATGGCCTTTACTTACGGTTTGGAGACAGGTAGTAAGTCTAATATAAAGTATTTATAATGCCAGAGCATGGGAGTATGCTACGAAGCCTAATACAGAAATGGCATTGTATTGGCAAAACCTGTCACTGAAGTCAGGGATGCGAAAAAAAATTGAGCTGGTTACAGAGTGTTTTGCTCTGAGCGTGGTGACTTTTATCTTAGCTGTTTCTTTTTCTTTTTTTTTTTTCTTAAGCTGTTAAGCTACAACTTGGCCTCTAATAAATACCAACATGTTCATGACTCAAACTACCTAGTGTTAAGGATCTCAAGTCTTCTTTCTTTCTTGTAGGTTTCTTTGTATAAACCTGTTGTGGACCTGGATTGAGTACAGGAAATGCCTTTAGTGCAGCCAGAGGCAAAAGTTCCCCTGGGTCCTTGATCCTCCCTCACTGGAGGTGCTGGTAGGATTGGAGCCATAGGTGGGCAGTTACCTTGCAGAATGCTGTAGAGGAGGAAGGACCTCAGAAATCCACCATCCCAGTAACTTTGTTTTCCACACAGTGAACTAAGGCCAAAAGAGATTATGTGAACTTCTCAAGGACACACACCTAACTGGTGGCGCAACTAGGCTTAGAAACAAAGGTTCCTGTGAAGCAGCAAAATGTAGAAGAAAGAGCACAGGTTGGAGACAGGCTGCTTTAGTTTGAATCTTGGTTCTGCCACTTAATAGGTATTTAGAGGGCTTTGAATCTCTCTGAGCTTCAGTTTCATCTGTAAAACCAGAATAAAATATCTAGGGCTGCTATAACAAATTATCACAAACCCGACGCCTTAAAACCAAAGAAATTTATTGTTTCACAATTCTGGGAGCCGGAAGTCCAAAATCAAGGTGTCTTTGGGACTATGCTGCCTCTGAAGGCTCTAGGGAAAGATCCTTCCATGCTTCTTTGTAGCTTCTGGTGGTTGCTGGCAGTCCTTGAGTTTCCTAGGCATACAGCGGCATCACTGTTGTCTCTGCCTTTGTTGGCACATGGTCTTCCCAATGTGTGTCAGTCTATTTCTGTGTCTTCACATGGCCTTGCTAGGACCTCAGTCATTGGAGTTGGGGTTCACTCTAATCCAGTATGGCCTGATTTTCACTAATTACATCTGCAAAGACACTATTTCCAAACAAGGTCACATTCTGAATTTCTGGGTGGAACAAGAAATTCTTGAGGGATGCTATTTAACCCAGCACACTAGTGTATAGCACTTTTGCCTGGATTAAATAATACATTGTCTACAGATTATCTAACATGGTTGCTGGCACATATGTTAGTTCATATGTTAACTCAACAACTGCTAGTTCTTTTCCTTCCTTTCCAACCCCACTTGGCCACTGTAGAACTCCAGAACACCGAATTCATTCTGTTTCCAGTCAGCATCTTTCTCCTGAGATTATGCTGGTATGTTCCCAGGCTTCTTCACTGGCTGGTTGTAATTGTTTTGGGTATCCGTTCTTTTATTGAGATTCTGCACATTTGTAGCTTTCCTAGTTCTAATTCTCAAGGAGTTTTACCGCAAATATAGTTGGAGAAAAAACAACAAAGGACTGTAGGGTACAGTATCAGTAAAGGGACTGCTTTTTATTTAATTAGCAAAAACAAAGAAGTACATCCAATTTCGACAAGGATACTGTGAAAAAGTAAACTAATAATACCTTTGTTGGGGCTCTTTAAACTGTTATACCTTTTCCAAAAATCAATAAAAATATTATACTTTTGCTTTATTAATCCCAGAACTGGGAATCTGTTCCAAGGTAATAATTCAATATGGAAAACACCACAAATATTTATCAAAACATAATTTATGATAGTAAGACTTTGGAAATGACATGAGTGCCTAACAATAGGGATAGTTTAGATAAAGTATGGTTTGCCCATTTGAAGGAACATTACACAATTATTAAAATAATTGTAAATATGAAAAATATGACTGTTAAGTGAGAAAAGAAATTAATAATTACAAAGAGATTCATATGTGTTTGTAATAAGCACATGGAGTAATGTCAGAATGATTTAATTTTTTTCCAGGTTGTAAATTTTCTGTAATTTAAAAATATTTCTGTATAATTTTAAATAGGAAAGTGATAATGTATGGAGATAATCCATACATTTGGGTGACTAGATAGATATCCCATTTCATCTTGGGTGCTAGATAGAGGCTGTGATGCTTACAACACTGCTGTTGGCATTAGGTGGAGGCAAGTGTCATTTCTCAAACAAACTAGGACAAACCAGTTTGTGGAGAAGTAGCTAGTCAGGGGATTCCTACCTGCATTACCAACGGTCAGAACTCATGAGTTATGGGGCCAGTGACTAAACCTGACCACAGACAAACAGCCCTCTCCAAGAAGAACTCAAGTAGATGGATGCTAATATTACTTATATCAAGAAAAATCTAAAAAGTCAAAACAAAGGTGTAACAACAAAAACAAATTGCAAAAATTTTTTGGTATGATTTCCATTTTGTTTCTGGTGAATACATAATAATGTATTGGTGAATACATAATAATTCTCCCTTCCCCAACAAGTAAGGAAAAATGAAAATATTATTGAGATACATAAGTTTAAAGGTTATTGTAGGTTACTTTGGACTGTGAATACAAATTTAATAGAGATGATACAGCTTAATGATTTATCTTTTTAATACAAGTAAAGTCAAAGAATTCATAACTCATTGTCTCAAATTTATTTCCTCATGTTATTAGTTAATTCTGGTCATTTATTTGGCAGATATTTATTGATTTTTTTTTAAAAGATTTTCTTTCTTTATTTGACAGAGAGAGACACAGTGAGAGAGGGAACACAGTGAGAGAGGGAGTGGGAGAGGGAGAAGCAGGCTTCCTGCCGAGCAGGAGCCCGATGTGGGGCTCGATCCCAGGACCCTGGGACCATGACCTGAGCCTAAGGCAGACGCTTAACGACTGAGCCGCCCAGGCACCCCAGATATTTATTGATTCTTACTACAGTCTTAGACTTGATTTCTTGTAAAGTGGGATATCTCATGTTAATTTTCTGAATTTCTGTTTGTTAAGTTTACTATTACAGTAATTTTAAAATACTTCAAAAAGAAAGAAAACATACATCATTAAGTTTAAATTCCATTGTATCTTCTCAAAGAAGTGGTTCTCAAATTTAATGTGTGCAGGAATCACCTGGGAAGATAGTTAAAAATGCAGTTTTCTAGGCCTTAACCTCAGAAGCTAGAGGTGGAGCCTGGACATCTTTGAAAGGAGGAAAACAAAGGATTCTGTTGCAGGTGGGCTACGGTTCATACTTTACAAAAGTGAAAAGTTAGCCACATGAAAACATGTGCCCAGAAATATTTTCCTTAAATATTTGAGGTTGAACATTAAGTATTAAGTAAAAAAAGTATTAAGTAAAAAAAAAACAATCAATAAAAATGAAAAGTATTAAAAAATTGGCATTGTTTACCAAAACATGGTTTTTCTTTTCCTTTTTTGGAGGTATGTAAGGAAAGCTCATCACCAAGGTGTAGATGATGTCAACTCTTCTATTCCTAGCACATTTTTGACACGCAACCCTTTTATTTCACAACAAACATGCTGAGGCAATGTTCCTTTTCTTTTAAGAGCTGATGATTGTCAGTTAATTATATCACACATTGAAGGAAAATTAATAAGGAATGCAATTCAGCTACAACTTGCATTTTCAGTATTATTATCACATATGAGTACATTTCAAAAACTAATATTAGAATCTAGATTCTCGTAATGGAGTGTCTACTGTGAAAACCATGTGTAATTGTGTTCCTTAGACTGCATTGTAAGATTCATCCATCCTGTGGTGTCTGAGCTATGAGATAATAATGCTTTTCTCTGTTAATGAGACACTTTCCTCAGTATGCTAGGTCTTTCTATTTTTCTTTCTTGAGGAAGCAGATGGGTGATTTATTTAAAATGTATCTTACAAGAGAATGATATATAAATCAGTTAAGCCTCACCTTTTTTCATAGTTGTCTTTACCTGCAGAATTATCTAACATAATAAAATGAGGGTAGCCTCTAAATTAAAGATTGTTAAGGCAATGTTTCTTAAACTTTTTATGCATAAGAATAACATACTATTTATAATATGTTTATTAATATTCAGATTTTTGGGCCTCCATACCAATTTATTAAATCTTAAGTAAGGACTGAGAATTTACATTTTAACAAACATCCCAGTTTGTTAAACACTGATGGACTGCCTTATATACTTTGAGGATTTCTCCTCTTGGGAATTTTATAAAATAGCTTAGGGGAGGTAATTTTGAGTGATATGTTTTAAGACCATTGGAGGAACTTACTTTGAACCTTAATTAAGGGGAGTTTAGCAGCTTAAAAGAAGCACTGCGAAGTTTTCCAAACATGGATTTCATATTTGTATGGCTATTGGGAATAAGTAAATCATTTGTATTTCCTTTTGGAAAGCCATGTATTGGAAAGTCTGGCTTTTGGCAAGGCCAGAAGTTATCAGGATATCCAAAACCCTGATGATGAAAGAACCAAAGGAATAACCAAGTGTGACAGTGATCACTGGCACTGTGCCAGGCAGTGCTCTGAGTTTCTTATATGTATTAATGTAGTTAGCCTTGCAAGTATCCTATAAAGTAGATCTTATTATTTGCTCATTTTACAAATGGGGAAACAGAGGAAGTGAGAAGTTAGGTAACTCATCCCCTTGTGAGGAACAGAGCCAGGCTTGTTCGGAACCTGAGCAGTCGAACTTGGGATCTGGGCCTCCACCACTGCACTATGCCACCAACAAAGGGCTGGTTCTCTGGGCAATTCATTTACCTTTCAGCCAGACTAGGGGCTTTTTATATTAAGACAAGTACCTACAAAGGCAAAGCAAAGAACTGCATGCCACTTAGAGCTTTTTGATCTATAGTTCCTAAAATTTCTAAAGAAGGCCAACATGAGAGAAAAAATAAGAGTAATAGCAAAGGCATTTACTTAAGTAGCTTTTTTCTTGAACATTTGCTCTCAGAATAACTATAATCTTTTTGCTTGTATGAGTGCTTTACTTCTCTTAGAGTCTAGAGTAGACAGGAAATTTAGGGATCATTTGGCTCAACAGTAAGTATTTCTCCAATTAATGAAAGAAAGTTGGGCTCATTTTGCACATCTACAAGGATGTTCTGTAGGCGGATCAATCCAACAATTTGCATAACTATCCTTAGAATTATGGAGGGAATTTTAGAAGTGAGTTAAGTGTAGAGAGAGTAGATGTGCAGATGTGGTCCCATGTCAACCTCCAGGGAGGGTACATTGGGAAGACTGGGATCCCATGCCTGAGTGGGATGAGCTATGTGCCTGGGCTTTAGCCTGAGAGTCTAGGATGAGTGGAGGATGGCTGCCCAAGTAGGGTGGACTTGTTTTGTGCCAGTGGCTTCTTTATTAGTTTTCTATTGCTGCTGTAACAAGTTACCACAACTTAGTGGCTTGAAACAACACCAATCTATAATCTTACAGCTCTGTGCATTGGAAGTCTGATGCAGATCTCACTGACCTAAAATCAAAGTGTCAGCCGTGCTATGTTCCTTTTTGGAGGTTCTAGGGGAGAATCCTCTTCCTTGCTTTTTCCAGCTTGTAGAGGCTGCCTGTACCTTGGCTTGTGACTCTCTTTCACCATTTTCAAAGCCAGCAATGGCAGGTTGAGTTGTTTTCGCATTTTACCACTCTGATTTCCTCTCCTATATCCTTCTTCCACTTTTAAGAGCCTTTATGGTTATGCTGGGCCCACTCAGCTAATGGAAAGTGATCTTCTTTTTTTAAGGCCAGCTCATTAGCAACTTTAATTCCATCTGCAACCTTAAATTCCCCTTTGCCGTCTAACCCAACATATTCATAGGCTCTAGGGAGTTGGGCATGGACATGGACATGGATATTTTGCAGAGATCTTGATTCTGCCTACCACAGCTTCCTAAAGAGTAAGGCGATTAGGGAGAAGGGATGTATTCCAGGATGTAGGGTTTAGTCATCCACGGCTGGCTGGATCACTTGGAAGGAAAGCCTCCTGCTCCTGTTCTTGGCAGTTGCAGATTCTGGCAGAGGCTGGTAGAGGGAGTGTGAGCTGGTTGGCAGAATGAAGAGGGAGAGACAGTCATACCTGGAAAGGCTGACAGATTGTTGTTGACTGAGAATGCCTCACCTTCTATGCACTGACTTCATTGAGTTGTTTCTAATGTTTTTAGAGAAAAAAGATACTAAGGATTTTTCTCTTGTAGAAGGAAAAACCAAGTCCCTCACCAGCTCAGGCATAGGACAGGTAGGGAGGAACACTTACAGAATTGGAATCCTAGGTAAAAGAGGTAGAAACATGAGCCACATATGTCTTTGACTGAAACTGAGCCTGCCTACCTTTCCCCTTCCCTCCCTCTCTTCCTTTCATTTGAATTTGTGCTGTTGATGTGTTTGGGGAAGGTATTATTACATAAGCACTGCTATTATCTAAACAGGTTGTGTGTCTGTAGGGTCAGAACTGGGTTCATTCTAACAGAAAACATCACTAATTAATAAGAGCAAAATTTCAGCCACATTTTTAAACTTTTATCCTACCAATTAAGAGCTAAAGCATTAAGTGAAAAAGAGCATGATTTGCAGAGTGGGGGAGGTAATACAGAATCTACTTAAAAAAAATTATACAGTTGAATGTTGGAGGTCTTTGTTTTATAAGTTAAGCAAAGTGGAAGTGGTGTATTTGGACCCAAGAGAAGAATCACATGACCTCCTGAGTGAAAAGAAGACCGTAAGTCATTAGTCGTCTAGTTGATATTATTTAAATCATGCAAAATGCTGCCTGTATATAGTTACAGGACTTTCCATTTGTTCTCCAAAGCACACTAGACCTATCTTAGGTCAGTTTATGTGCTTACCTAATTCCTGTTGTTTGGTTGTCTGCATGGACAGGAAGATCGAAATAGTTGGGGACTTGCCTGACACAAAGCCAAAGCTATTGGAAAGAGTGCTTTGAACTGAGGCATCATGGGCCTCACGTGGGGAAGAGGAAGCCACAAAAAGCATCAGAACATGAAAATATAGGTCATATCTGTCACCCTGGGCACAGAGGGTGTGCCTTCTTGCCACCAAGAGCCTGGGAAGGAGACCGGAAGGATATACATCAGGAGATACATTATTGTTGACTACAAAGGGTAGACATTTTTGTGTCTTTGACTCTTTTTTTTTCTCCCAGTAGAGGTACCTCTCATCTCCTGCGCTGGATCAGGGGGTGGGGGGGCACGGGGTGGAGGGGGTGCTGGTGGTGGGGAGGTTGCCAACAGACTTCCTCTGGAGAACTGCATAGATTTTTCAATCGTTTTTGAAGGTTCTTTGTATAAAAACAAAACAGAAACAAAACTTTAGTATGCAAAGCATTGAACTTTTAGCAAGTCTCTTGCCAAAATGAGCTTATTTGAGCGTAAAGCAGAATGGCAAAGTTTAAAGGAGAAGTGAGTAGCAACCTGATGAAAATAACCAGAAAAAGCCATTCAGCAGCAAGAATGTCTTCTTAAATTCTCCTTATTTATCTCAGTTCTTCCAATTTGCCTGGCTCTAGGTGTCTTAAGTATGTTCCAAGAGGAGCTTTACCTAAGGGCACTCAGTGTTTACAAAGCAGGGAGATTTTTCTTGAATACTGGCACTCTGTCCTTTCCCCTAATGTCCCACTTCTGCTATTTGAGTACTTTTTGCTTAACAATCACACAACCTCAGGCTTCCTTTTCTCATGTGTCTTCCAGCTCCATCTCTATGTTTCCTTCCCTCATAGGGTGACTTTGCCCTTCTTCTGAGTCCTTGATGCTCCCCAGAGCTCCTCCTTGGTAAATCACCTAAGCCTTGCAGACTCATGCCCTTATATGCATGAAAGAAATCAGAAATAGAAAGAAGATTATTATTTGTATCCATGGCAATCCAAAACAGTAAATCCATCTGATAGTACTAAACTTTTATTTATTTATTAATTTTGCAAGTTCCACCTGCTTTAGGTCAATC
Organism: Callorhinus ursinus; assembly: GCF_003265705.2. Taxonomy (NCBI): domain Eukaryota; kingdom Metazoa; phylum Chordata; class Mammalia; order Carnivora; family Otariidae; genus Callorhinus; species Callorhinus ursinus. The sequence continues at coordinate 61,394,004 of NW_027397065.1, forward strand.
CAATCAAACTCAAAACTAGCGTTTGGCAGACTATTGGCCGAGGGTCAACTCCAGTTTACTGCCTGTTGTACAGAATTGTTTTTACATTTCCAAATGGTTGAAAAAAATCAAAAGAAGAATAATATTTTAAGATACATGAAAGTTATATGACATCCAAATTTTAGTGTCCAAAAATAAAGTTTTATTGGAACTCAGTTGCTCTCATTCATTCACGTATTGTCTAAAGCTGCTTTTGCGGGTGCCTGGGTGGCTCAGTTGGTTAAGCGACTGCCTTCGGCTCAGGTCATGATCCTGGAGTCCCGGGATCGAGTCCCGCATCGGGCTCCCTGCTCGGCGGAGAGCCTGCTTTTCCCTCTCCCTCTGCCTGCCTCTCTGCCTACTTGTGCTCTCTCTATCTTTGTCAAATAAATAAATAAAATCTTAAAAAAAAATTTGTAAAGCTGCTTTTGCTCTATTTTGGCAAAATTGGCTTGCAAAGCCTGAAATATTAATAAGTGGTCCTTTATAGAAAAGGTTTGCTAACTCTTGATTTAAATCCATTTTAAAATTTACATATTAACTAGTCAGTTGTCCACCAGACAGCAAGATTCTCAAGGGCAGAAATGCTATTTTGATCATTATTACAACCTTGGTGGTTAACACAGTGACTGGCATGTAGCTGTTACTCAGTTGATATTTGTTGCAAAGATTTACAATGATATAGCTTACAGACAACTTTCAGAAACATACCTATTACATGACGTCTGTTTTGGGAAGACTTACCAGCCAGGCAAGAGGTACATACTTTTGCTCCCTAGCTTTCCTCTTCCCTTATACATATTATGGAACATTTACACTTAGATTGTAGTAAAACTTTTTAACTGGTTTTTAAAATTTGGAATATATTGAGTTTTCTGTAATTGGAGATTTTGTTTTTAAAATTATGTACTCTTCTCAGAGGCTGTGTACTGGTTATCTATTGCTGTATGCAAACTACCATACACCTGGTGATTTCAAATAAGCATTATAGCTCATGGACCGGAAGAGGGTGGTCCTCTTTTTGTGCTTAGCGCAGCCATGGTTCATGGTCCCAAGAAGCATCTGAAGTGTGTAGCAGTTCCAAAGCAGTAGATGCTGGATAAACTGACCTGTGTGTTTGCCCCTCACCCATCTACTGGTCCCCATAAGCTGAGAGAGTGTCTCCATCTCATCATTTTCCTAAGGAACAAACTGAAGTATGCCCTAACAGCGGATGAAGTAAAGATCTGTTCGCAGTGTTTTATTAAGATTGATGGCAAGGTCCGAACTGATATAACCTACCCTGCTGGTTTTATGGATGTCATCAGCACTGACAAGAGTGGGGAGAATTTCCACCTGATCTATGACACCAAGGGTCGCTTTGCTGTTCATCGGGTTGCACCTGAGGAGGCCAAGTATAAGTTGTGGAAAGAGAGAAAGATCTTTGTGGAGACAAAAGGAATCCCTCATCTGGTGATCCATGATGCATGCACCATCCGCTGTCCTGCTCCCCTCAGCCAGGTGGGTGCCACCATTCAGACTGATTTGGAGACCGGAAAGATCACTGATTTCATCAAGTTTGACACTGGTAAGTTCTATGTGGTGACCGAAGGTGCTAACCTGGGAAGACTTGGTGTGATCATCAACAGAGAGAGACACCCTGGTTCTTTTGATGTAATTCACGTGAAAGATGCCAATGGCAACAGCTTTGCCATCCAGCTCTCCACAACATTTTTGTTATTGGCAAAGGCCACAAACCATGGATTTCTCTTCCCCGTGGAAAGGGTATCCATCTCACCATTGCTGAAGAGAGAGGCAAGAGACTGGTGGCCCAACAGACCAGACCCCAAGAGACCCCGTCTCTTGAAGGAAAGAGTATCAAAGAAGTTTTGGCCTTTCTTGATCTGCCATAGGCTGCTTCTAGTTTGGTTTTTAACTTTAATAATTCCAGTTAAGTACAACAGCCCCCCCTCCCCACATCCTCCTAACACATGATCTTTTTTCAGCTGTCTTTCAAGCTCTTATTTCCAAGCTCTGGAATTGTCAGGTGTCTAGGCAAGGAGAAGACCAGCTCAGCAGCCCAGGAGAGGCAGAGCTATGAGGGATTGGTTGATGGACACTGAATGCATTCTTTGGAAAGTGATTCAGTCCCAAAACAGGTCCCCCCTCCTCCTAAAATACCTAAAATAGGAGCTAGGAGGTCTGCAGGCTGGACCCCAGCTGCTTGGAAGGGAAGTCCTAAACTACATTCCTATATACTTAATGATCTCTTACATAATATAGTTTGGAAGATATGCTAATTTCCTCCCCTCCCTCCCTCTCCCCCTCTCTCTCTTTCTTTCCTTCTCTCCGTCTCTCTCTCCTCTTTTGCTTTTGCTTTCTCTCTCTCGCTTTCCCTTTCTCCCTTTCTCTCTCTCTTTCTCTTTTTCCCTCCCTCCCTCCCTCCCCCTCTCTCTCTTCCTCTCCATTTCTTTTTTTCTTTTCTCTTCTTTTCTTTTTTCTTTTCGTTCTTTCTGTCTTTCTTCAATGGGAAGAAAAATCAGTGCTGCCCCTCACTGGATAGAAATAGGTAGCTAAAGAACACATTGGCCAAGATAACATCAGCTCAGAGCCTGGGTTTTCTCCTCTCAGCCATCTTCCATTTGTGTACTGTATTGCTAGGGTGCTGTTCCTTTTTGCTATAAAGAAATTAGATCTGGTTTTCTAAAGATGGCTTTGTTTAGGCTAATTCTCTGACCCAAAGATTGGAAATCAGTGGGATGTAACCGTTCAGATGATGTCTTCTATATATGACTGTATATGGGGGTGGACAATGTCAGTAATTTCATCAACAGAAATAGTTTTTGGAGGATTTGCTTAGCTTGTATTACAGAGTTTTGAGAGAAAATCTAGTTGCTTGTAACATGGAAAAATGCATATGATAAACGTACAAGATCTAAATATTATTTAAATGCACCAAAATTTTATGGTGATGGAAGGCATTTCAAATAGTTCTATTTCCCTATCCCTGGGAGCAATGTATCTGCTGTATTTCTTTGACCTTTGAGATCAGCAAGGTCACAGCCTTGTGTGGGTTCACCAGATGAAGAATTCCCTGTCCTGGGTCTGGTTTGCTACCTGTTATTTCTTTTTCTGGAAGCTCTAGGCAACACCCTGCCAGAGCTTTTGCTTTCTCTATGTGCCATGTGAGGTATTTGTTTCCTCCTTTGGTGGCTGATGACTGAGAGCCTCTTTGCACATTTGCTCTGGTGGTAGGACTCTTAGCAAACCCAGGCTGCTGTGGTTTGCACTGAGAAGCCTGTGCATGTGGCCGCTGTAAAACACAGGCAGCGGCAACTTTCTGGTTCTGTAAAAAGCCACGTCGGGTTGTGGGGCTTGATAGTACATTTTCTGGGGGCAGTGACAAACCCCTGAAGTGTTCACAGAGAGAAAGGAAAGGGTCTCGCTTGGTGTTAAAACTAGAATTATACACATCTTTTCCTTTTCTTTGTGGCACAGTGATACATAAGAGAGGGGACTCTTCATGACAAGCCATAACTGGAAATTAAGAACACTGGTCTGTGGTTTCCATCTGTGTTATTGGTGGTGGTGTTGTGTGTGTGTGTGTGTGTGTGTCTGTCTGTGTGTGTGTGTGTGTGTTTTGAGAGCCTTGAACATTCATCTGAGGCTGTACTTTTTGTGGCTTGTCTGGGCTAAAAGTAATTCATGTCCTAGTGATGAGTCCTTCTTTTGGCTAAAAGTGAAGCCTGTTCCATAATTGCCAGATACTATAAAGATAGTGCAAATCTTAGAAAAGCATTTTGTGGTAGAGTGGAGAGTTAGATATCTGTGAAATTATATGTGTGAAAAATATCTGTGGTAAGACCTTGTCAGGAGAGTAGTTTTAGTGTTTGTTGTGAAGCGGTTTTCTATGAAACATTTTCTTTCCCTTGTTTCCCTATGGCAGAATTGATAGTTGTAGGTTGTAGGTTACCTTCCTGGCATTTGTTTTTTATAGTCCTTAAGCTCCTTTTTCCCTAAAAAGTATTATAGTTTCTGCCACTGGTGGATTCTCCTTACTAACTCACTGCTAAATTATTTGAAATCAGTGTCGCTATCCTTCAGTGTAGAGATTCTGGAAATCCCCACTGACATCCTTTCTTGCCAAATTTGTCTCTGGTTGCCTGCCCACAATATTTTTTCCCCTAATCTGGCCAGTCATCTCTGACTTACTTTAGCACATGCAGCATTTCAGAGTTTGACATAGTAGCATGCTGCACAGATTTGAAAAGAAGCTTTCTAGTAGAACAGTGACCATAAGTCACCTCAAGGAACAGTTGAAGTTCTTTGGATGTGGGAAGAAGCCTCTGGAGAGCTAGAATTTTCCCCCCGGGCTGTAAGTGGTTTGGAGCTAATCAGAACCTTGTTAGCATCATAAGGAGTTTTATACACACTTCTGGTTCTCCAAGATTCGTTGACAAGGTGGTTTTAAGAGCTCAACCCTCAAAGATATATATAAAACTTTCACATATAACCTCATACTCTACTCTTCAAAAACATTTTTTGGAATTTTAATATGTATATATTCATTCTATTATTAATACGAAAACATATCTGATCCTTGGTTATTGTTTTGTAGTTGAGGATATAAAAACCAATGAATGTTTTTTGAGCACATGCTAGATGACAGACCAGACGTAAGTACTTTATTTAGCCCATACTGGTGCCAGTGAGAGCAAAAACCAGACAGTCACTGCGATTGTCAAAACCCTGTGGAGAGGGAGGCTGGCTGAGCAAGCAATTAACAAGAAGCTTGGGTCAAGGCATAGAAGAACGTGACAGTTGTAGCCTGGGTGCTGGCAACATCTCTTGCACATGCAATCCCAATCAGTGATTTTCCTTTGTTTCTATTGGTTACTTTATTTTTTTATTTTTATTTTTATTTTTAGAGATTTTATTTATTTATTTGAGAGTGAGAGCAAGAACGAGAGTGAGAGCAAGAGAGAGAGAGAGCTCGTACATGAGCAGGGGGCAAGGGCAGAGGGAGAGGGAGAAGCAGATTCCCCGCTGAGCAGGGATCCCGATGTGGGGCTCAATCCCAGGACCCTGGGATCATAACCTGAGTTGAAGGCAGACACTTAACCTACTGAGCCATCCAGGCGCCCCTCCGTTGGTTACTTTATATCTTGGTGCTTCCTTATCTCTTTCCTGAGCCAGATTTCCTTTGTGACTATGATGCTCCCATACCTTCCCACCTTTTTTTTTTTTTTCAGGATCCTGATGTCTCTGTCTTTCTCCAGGTAGCCTGATTATATTCTTGATTATTCTTTTTTGTTTTTGGAATTTATACTTGTGAGGTCTCAACTTTGGGTTAGACTGACTGTTCAGAGACAAATACTGACTCTCTTGATTCTCTTTGGCTTCTTGTGGTCTCTACTTGTCACCATCCCAAACCACCACCTCTGTATTAAACTTGGGCTGCAGTTGTACAAGAGTTTTGCTGTCTGCCGGTGGCCATGAATGTAAGCTTTATTTTAAATTTAAAGAAATGTTGAAAATAAACACTTTTTTTTTTTTGCAAATTCTATCAAACACTTAAACATTCGGGAATGTTAACATTAATTCTTAATTCAAAATAATGACATTTATAGAATACATCCTGGTATTGGGAAATATGAGGTTTACTTAATCTGGTATTTTATATATGCTTGATCATTAATCCTTCCTAAAATTCAGTGACCATATTGATTCAACTTTATAAGGTTAAGCAAGTTTTCCAGATAATACCCTGGATAACTTTTTTTTTCAAATATAAAATACTTAAACCAACAAGGAAATTATAAAAAACATATATAAATTATACTTTAGGGCTTGATTAAAGGGCTATCTGAATATAGATAGAAGACAGCTTTGCTGTCGGCTGATAAGGCCTAAGATGATACAGACTTAGCAAGGGTGTTTGCATTCTAATCAGTGACTTCTGAACACCCAAAGCACAAGGTTCAAAGGTTGGCCTTTGAACTGTTCTGTCATATTTTAGGATTCCATTTCCTTGAATCACAGCAGGTAACCTGGGCTTGGTCTTGAATCAGAGTTGTTTAGAGTTAAAGAAAAACAACTATTTTTTTTTGCTCATGGAAATGCCTGTCCCAGATCTGACCAGTAGCCATACTGAGTAACTCATAATAAAATGCGTGAGATAACTTACTATAAAATGCAGGGGTTATAATTCATAATAAACTTGATCTAAGAAAATAAACATAGTTCAGCCTGCTTATGTTCAGTCTACTGGGCTCTTTTTGGTGTCTAAGGTCAGTGATGGCTTTTTGGCTTTTAAAATTTGATATCTGGTTTTGGGGAAGAATATGGAATATGATTTTGGTGCAGGACAACTGGCCAGAATAGTTTGTTTTCTATTTTAAGTACAAATATGAAGATAAGATTAAATATATTTCCTTGCCCTTGTGCCATGCTTAACTTTCAAGCTCCGTATTATGTATATAAAAAAAATATGCTTTCTACTCTACCAGCTTCCAAAAAAATTTGAAGTGGAATACAAGAGTTTTATCCATTCAAAGTCTCATGTTGACCCTGGTGTCCTGAGAGTTTCCTTGAAGAGAAAGGCAGGTTATGCCCCAATTTCTTTTTCTAATACCACCTTATATAAGGAATATTGAAATGTTTGTCACTTTATTTTTCCGTGGAATTGTGCCAAACCCCATCTACTCTATCCAAGTAGGGGAACTAGATTTCCTCACTTTATACTACCTCATTAACAACTATATGTGTATGTGCACATGTTTCCAGTCTCACAAATGTGAACTTTTCTATTTTGCTTTCTAACACAACAGAACCGTGAGGATCAATGATTTTTGTGACAGTTCCTGGCTTTTTTGTTCTTTTAGCTCTTTGCTACTCAGTGGATAGAACGGGTATCAATATGAGTGTCCATATCTTTCTGTGGTTTCATGTTTTATAGGTTGGCATAGTTTATTAATTTTTGTTGGCTACTCTCAGAATAGTAATTTTAAGCTTCAAAGGCCCAAATGTCTAGCCCTTTATTGACAGACATTTTGAGGACTAGAGGCACGCTGAGTAAGCTGACACCAGTGTCCTGCTAGAAGTGTCCTGTCCAAAAGCCACCCACTCCTGGGCTCTGGAACATTAGGCTCTTATTATTACCCTTTCCTTAGGGCAGTAGAAGACTTGGATTACAATTCCAAGCTAAAATTTTTACTTTGGGAATTTTGTGCACACTCAGGCATGCAAACTTCTATTCACAATGTACCTGTCTACCACGTGGCAGCTTCAAAACTTTTGCTTTGCATAAATCCCTGTTTGGAGCATTTAAGGTGTTCCTCGTCTATGTAGCAATACATATGCTTCTCCTAACATGTTTCCTCCTTTGCCTGCAAAATTCCCAGCTTCCATGTGGCAGTTCACACCTGTCTTAGTCTGGTAGAATTGTAAATGTTGCTTACCTTTAAATACCTGATGGTCAAAACAAACAAACAACTCTCTTTTGTTTAGCTAAAGCTTCTCTTTTTTTTACATTTTGCCCCCTGAAGTCCTATCTTAACCCTTTTTTCACCTTAGAGATTCCCACATATACCTTAAAGGAGAAATTTGGGCAGAATATCACTCCTAAAACCTTGCTAAAGGCATGGCGAGATAAAAAACATGAGTTGCATTTCTCTGGCCCTATTGTCCACTGACCCATAGAAGTGTTACTCTGTGCCTCATAATCCTTTGGCCCTGGAACTCTACAACAAACATTGCCTTTACGTTTTATCGGTTTTCCAAATGTTGCAGAATTTGACCTCAGCTTTGCCATCACTGGGGAAGTAAGTTGAGTAAAAACATTTCACATCAGGAGTCTACCAAAAATTGTCAGCTCTCTAAATGCAGGTTCATCTCTTTAGTTCCATACTGTGATTGCTCTAACAAACACAAAAATCACAACAAAATACAAGAAACAACTTCCCTGCCTTATTTCACATAGACACACTTGTTGAAATCTGCTCAGGTCTCTGTACAGGCAGCACTGTATTTGGGAGCCAGTATCGCTTACTATTTTTTCAGTACTAAATGTAATTTTATTCTCAAGAATAAACAATTAAAATTATTTGTGTATATGTACGTATATATCACATATTACATATAATATATACATACATATAAGTTATGCATATAATTACATATGGAATTGTTGTCATTAGCATCCTCTTTAACATTTGTGAAACATCTATCATATGCATAGTGATAGGCATTTAGACATGGTGGGGAATGCAACAAATTATCTAAATCTGTAGTGTGTCCTCAAGGGCCTTGACTTTGCAGTTAGGCAGACAGATACATTATTTATGAAGATGTAAATAACTAACCAGATAGGATACTGAGAGTACCAAATGTCTGGAAAAGGCTGCAAGTGCTACTGGAATTCATGCCATGCCTGTGGAGGTCAGTGCTGTCAAGGTCCTGCAAAGAAGCCAGTCCGATTGTCTCTGAAATGGAATGATTGAAGTGTGCGGCATGGTGGTGGCAGAGGAAAATCCTGAAGCACAGAAGTCTGAGTCAGGTGGATGAATGGGAAGATGACTGTCTGCGATGTTCTTTTCTTTCCAGAGAAGCAAGAAGAAGATGGATGACATATAGATGAAAGACAAGCAGCATAGGAAGAGAACTTCTAGCCTTGACCATGAGTTGTGTGACCTCAGGTAGGTCCCTTACAGTCTTGTTGTTCAGTTGCTGTATTCTTATATATTTTTTTAAATTTTATTTATTTATTTGAGAGAATGAGAGAGAGAGAGAGCATGAGAGGGGGTTGGGTCAGAGGGAGAAGCAGACTCCCCCCTGCCAAGCAGGGAGCCTGATGCGGGACTCAATCCCAGGACTCCAGGATCATGACCTGAGCCGAAGGCAGTCACTTAACCAACTGAGCCACCCAGGCGCCCCAGTTGCTGTATTTTTAAATGAAGGCTGGTCCACTCTTTTAAATAAGGACACGTTTTTGAGACAAAAGGTTAGCTGAAGAAGTCTAAGCAATTTGTTTATGAGATAGGAACTATATAGATTATTTCCTGCTCAGTAGTAAAATCATCAAACATCATCATTCTAAGGTACTGTCAGTTTATAATCATGATTGGAGGATAGCTTTGGTAAAGGGCCATAACAAATATGCTGAGAAACACAGTGAAATAGAATGCATAAAACTAGGTAAAATTAATAACAGGTCTTAGGTAGTCACAGAAATATTTGAGGGTTTAATCAATGAAGTGACAGGATCTAAAGTTTAAATTTATAATTTAGTTATCTTCTGAAGGTACAAAGCTCATGTTCTTATTATGGTACAGTGAGTTCCCTAGCCTGTAGCTTGTAAGCTAAGCAACATCCTGGGTTTTCAGTTACACAAGAAATTTGAGTGTGTTAGATTTCAATAATGACAGCTCATTAAACATCCCTGATTCCCCCCTGAGTGAGCTAGAGTCCCATTCAAAATAGGCTGCCGTGAGTGAGGCTTGAAGAAAACAGAAGTATACGGCAGTGGTCCCAGCAGAAGTGAAAGCAGGCAGTGCACACCCACAACAGCTTATAGCTTATGGAGAATGAGGAGTGATCTGAAAATACACCTGAGAGGAAATGGGTATGTGAGAAGAGCCTTGGAGGGGAGACAGATATGAATCATGACCATAATTCAGCTCAGTGGGAACTTGAAAAATGTGACAGACAAAACGCAAGGATCTCAATTCTGCTTTAAAGGCACAGGGAAGTAGAACAAGGATTATAGCACTGGGAACAGTATGACTAAATGATCAATCCTCACCTTCAGTTCACACGAAAGAGTTTACCTTGCTTCCCACCACTACCCCCACCCCCACATGCACATATTCTAGGTAAATTGAATGAAATTTTTTATTGCTTTTTATTATGGAGGTCAGTTGTCCCAGGCTAAGAAAATAACCTACCCTAAAGCTGTTGTTAAATGCACAAGAAGGGATGTAAATATGAAGTTAGGTCTAAACTCTCCACTAGTTAGAGAATCCAAATGAAAATAACATTGAAATCATCCTTTTGCCTATGAGATTGGGGAAAAATAATCATGTGTCAGATGGTGTTGGTGCCCTGCTGATATCCCTGTGGGTGACCCCAGAGTTTGCCTGCAAACACTTCTTAGACATGCCAACATTTTCCTCTGTCTTTCTTGGAGGGCATTCCCTGGATACAGGAGCACACACAGGTCAGATGGAGAGTAAATGAAAGATAGTGCCTTGGAGACCCTCCCTCAACCACTGAGGGTTAAGCCATTGAGGGATAAATACTCCCTTGCCTTTTTTTGAGATAATTCTAGGTTGTGTTCTATGCATCCTCTCTGAAGTTCTCCAGAATGATTGAGACCCAGTTGCTCATACAATAAGGTGATCAACTCATTCCAGATTTTTTGGGGACTGTCCCAATTTTAGCATGGAAAAGTCCTGTGTCATGGGAACCTTCTTAATTCCGCATAAACTCAGACAGTTCAACACTCTACCATATAGGTAGCTGGCTAGTCTGTGTATTCTTTATTGGTCTCTTCCTTTCCTTCTCTCACTTCGCTACTCTCTCACAGTGATTCCTGGCATTGTCTTCTAACTACTGCATACCTAGAATTATGAATTTTTTTCCTAATGCCTTTTATCTGCACTAGTTTCTAAGCTGTTAGGGTAGGAACCCTGTTTTGCTCAGTACAGTCTGTCCACAGACTCTTAACACAGGGCATGAAGCACAGTTCATACTCAATAAGTATTGGCTGAATGAATGGACCCTGTATCATTAACCAAGCAGTTTAATAGACATTATTTGCTGCTGCATGTGAGTACCAGCTTATTTGTTCCTCCTGAGTTTCCATAGATATCTGCCAGTCACATTGATCAGGCTGTCGGTGATTAGGAATAATTTTATGGAAATGATGTATTATTCAAGTCTTTTACGTCTTTTAGTCATCATGCTATTATTTTTTTAAGATTTTATTTAAGAGAGAAAGAGAGCATGTGTGAGTTGAGAGAGGAGCGGGGCGGGGAGGGAGGGAGAGGGGGAGATAATCTGAGGCAGACTCGACACTGAAAGTGGAGCCCAATGCAGGGCTCACTCAATCACCATGACTCTGAGATTATGACCTGAGCCAAAACCAAGAATCGGACAGATGCTTAACCAACTGAGCCATCCAGCTGCCTGGGTCATCATGCTATTATGCATCCCAATACAAAAGTTTAAGGAAATACAAATGGAATAATGACAAAAATCAACATGTAAGTAGTCGTTATCTATCTAACACATCTATCTATGTGTTCTCATTTAATCCTTGGAGTAACCTTGCTATTTAATATAAGTATTCCCAGTTTACAGAAAGTTAAAAGTTAGGATTCTTTGCTCATAATAACACACCCAAGCAAGGGCCATGTTTTTCACCACCAACCCCCTTTCTTTCTTACTACATTATGGGATTCACTGTAACGCGCCTGCAGGTAATCTCCCAAACCCATGCACACTCATAGAATTCTATGGAAAGCAAATTCTGCAGCCAAAAATCACGGGTCACAATAGGTTGGCTCTTCTTGGTAGTTAGTTTTTCACTGCATTAAAAAAAAATCTCTTCAGTCCCACTGCCAGTAATGTCTTTTGCCATAGTCTTCCTCTCAAACGCTTGAAAGACTTCAAATGTTTGTCATTTAACATCATTTAACTTCCTGAATAAAGAAACGAAATGAAACAAAACAAAACAAAATTCTGGAGGCTTAGGTATATGTTTATCCTTGATTTCAATTTCCTGTTTGCCCTTGTAATTATGATTTTCTTTAGTTTGCTTATGAAAACCATAATGAGTATTTGAAGTATATTTTCTGTCCATGTGACATTTTTCATCTTAAAAGAGCAAGCAATCATATATAAAACAACAGTGTCAACAGATAATTTTGCTTCTTAATTACTGTTAGATCACTTGTGGACTTAAATTTGGTTACAACCCACCTTTTATACTAGTATATGTCAGATAGAAAGAGTTTATGCAGCTAAAATCCTCTGAATTCTCTTGCAGCCAGTACTGATGGTGGACTTTAAGAAAAAATGATGAAGAATGTTTCAGATGTTCATTTCCAAATGCATTGCATTTCTTTTTCAATTTTAAGGGTAATTTGCAGTGATTAAAAAAATACAGAGGCATTTCCCTTCTGTACCACCTTGACCTCCACTTTTACCTCTAAGTCATCTCCCTCCCCAGTAGTAACCATGCTAATAGTCTGAGGGGTGTGTGTGTGTGTTTCCAGATAGAAAGAGAAAAATAACAGATATAGAACACAATACATATGTCTTTTAAATTTGATTTTCTTTGCTTATTGGTATATCATAAACATCTTTCCTTAGCAGTAAATATAGACCAAACTCATGCTTAATAATTTCATTGTGTTTTATAGAATGCTTACACTGTAACTTAATTATTATTCTAATGACAGATTTTTTTTTAAAGATTTATTTATTTGAGAGAGATAATGAGAGAGAGAGACAGATAAAAGGGGGGAGGGTCAGAGGGAGAAGCAGACTCTCCACTGAGCGGGGAGCCCAATTCGGGACCCGATCCCAGGACTCCAGGATCATGACTAAGCCAAAGGCAGTCGCTTAACCAACTGAGCCACCCAGGCACCCCTCTAATGACAGATATTTTGACTGATATATTAACAGATATCTTCAGTATTTCTCCGTTATATAGTATTCCACAGACAACACCTCATATTTATCTTTGTGCTTCTGTGTGCATTACTACAGGAGAGTCTTAGAAGACAAATACCTGGTTCAAAGGGTATGCCCTTTTAAACTTTTGACAGCCTGATCAATTACCTTCCAAAGTCTGTGAAAATATATGTTCCTACCACATACTGTGTGGGTCTGCTTACTTCCTTATACCCTCACAGGCATAAATATTATGAACTGGATTTGCTTGGATTCCTATAAAAGTAGGCCCTGAGACAAATATGTGCAGATGAAAAAAACCCCAACAACTGAAACGCTGAAAAAAGTAATTCATAATTTCAAGTAGGGTGTGGACAGTTGGAATTCATTGGTTCTTTTTCTACCACGAGCCTTTTGATTGTATCTTTAAACCATGGAGTTTATTCAGACCCTAAAATTAGTGAAGCTTTCTTCTTGCTCTACAGTTCTCTGAGTGATTGCCTCCACCTTTGGGCTGTCAGAGAATGTTTCACGGAGCAGTACTTTTGAGTTGATCTTTGAAGCATGGTTAAGATTTCTCTTGGGAGAGAAGAGGGCCATGACTTTTGCAGGCTGTGTGAAGTATGCAGTTTCTCTGGCAAGTAGTCAGGGGTGAAGGATGAAAGGGATATTGAAACTGAAAGTTCACAGTCGCATGTTGTCACTAGCCACATTTTCTGTTCCAGTGCCAGCTTTCACCCTCTCTTTCTACCACTGAAGGTGGAGACCCTGGAAAAGCTGATTCTGCTTATTCTTGGGTGGCTTCTTATAAGGTGCTGTGAATGAAGATCAATTGATAGGTCCTTCTAACCCCCCAAATCTGGCCTCAAATTTGTTGCAATGCCCGAAATTCTCATTCTTAGGATTATGTTTTCAATTTAAGACATAGAGGGCACCCTTGTAAAGATAATCATAAAATTGGTAATGATAGTTGGGTTAGCGACAAAGACAACATCACTTTACTATGAATTCACCCAATGGGGTTAAGTTAGAAGATTATAGATATTTCTTAGATGTCAAAGAGGAAAGGAGGAATGGGCTGAAGCAGTGGTCCTTGGCCTGGAATTTCTGAACTCACTGGAGTCTAAGAACTTTTAGGATCCATTGGTATGATGATGATGATGTCAGTGATTTCAGTAGTAGTAAAAGCAACAACCAAATGACAACAAAAAAAGTTAGAATTCATTAAGTGCTTACATTGGTCCTTTGTTTTACATACATTAATTCATTTCATTCTCACTACACCTCATGGAGTTGATTTTATTATTCTTATTTTATAGATGAGGGAACTGAGACTTGAAGAGGTAAAGAGACTTGTTGGGACGCCTGGGTGGCTCAGTCGGTTAAGTGGCTGCCTTTGGCCCGGGTCATGATCCCAGGGTCCTGGGATCGAGTCCCACATCGGGCTCCTTACTCAGCAGGGAGCCTTCTTCTCTCTCTCTCTCCCTCTGCTTGTACCCTCTCTGTCAAATAAATAAAATCTTAAAAAAAAAAAAAGGCTTGTTGAAGATCACCAGCTCGTAAGTGGCAGAACTAGGGTCTGAACTCTGTTAGCATGACTCCAAAACCCATGACTTTAAGATACCAGGTCACCAAAGTGACAACCAAAACAAACATTACTTGACATCACATCTTTATGTACATTCAAGCCTAGGTGCAGAGGAGGATCAGTCCAAATAAGGAGAAGACAGTGGCAGAACCATGACTCTGGTCCCCTTCTGTGGCCACTTTCAGTTGTGGTAGCTGTGGGTACCTGGGAGCACTCTGGCTGTATCCCAGCTTTTTTTCCCTTGGGAGTTCCCATGGTGGGTTATGATCTGCAGTGATTTTCTCCTGGTTGTATGAGTCCTATTCATTAGTGCTGGTGAAATCTTGCCCATCTTTCCTATGTATTGTTATGTCTAAACAACAGGACAGAGGAAAAGACTCAGAACTGATGCTAACTAGGGCATAATTACTTTCAGCAGTTAGAAGCAGGTTGAGATTACCATGCTGGATTATTGCCCCAGTACTGTGGTTCTTCACCATGGCTGATTTTATCACCCAGGGACAGTATCTGGAGATATTTTGATAGTCACAAATGGGGATGGGGTGTGCTTCTGGCATCAAGTGGGTAGAACCAGAGATGCTACAAAATAGCCTACAATGCACAGAGCAGCCTCCACAACAAAAAATTGTCTGACCCAAAAGGTCAATAATGCCAAGGTTGAGAAACCCTGTACTAATAAAACACATTGGGAAGTAATGTAATTTTTACATTTTCTATGTTGTAAATCAGAGGAACATGAATATATTTGGATGTCCCCCTCTCAAAGTTATTATTCATTCTTGCACAACAGTCATGTCAATTATATGTGAAAGTGTGGTTCACTCACACTGAAGGACCTTCTCTTCTCCCTCCTCTTCTCCATTTCATCTTCCCCTTCTTCTTGTCCTCCTCCTCCTCCTGCTAGTCCTCCTTCCTCTTCCTCCTCCTCCTCCTTCTTCTAGTCCTCCTTCCTCTTCCTTCTCCTCCTCCTCCTTCTGCTAGTCCTCCTTCCTCTTCCTTTTCCTCCTCCTCCTCCTCTTACTTACATGGGCTGCATGTGTTTCCTGGGGAAAGAGATAGGAGATTCAGGGTTTCTCTTATGCTGAGTTTAAGAATAGCAGTAGTGTATTTAAGAGCCAATCCCCCGTGCCCCTGCAGGTAGCATCTAGTTAAACGGAATCCAGTTTCTTCCAAATTAATTTGGCACTGATTCTCTCGTACCTTGTTTACCTGTGTGAGGGCATAAACAATGATTGGCAAGAACAGGACAAACAGATGGAAGCAGTGTTGGGGTCTTGCAGTCAACATGTTACAGCAGTTCTCCAGGGACATCAAGAGTTCTTGGAAAAGATGTTCTTTCCTCTCATAAGATCACAGTGGGATCAGATGATAAATCTTTCCGGGCAGTCTCCTTGTCTTCCCTGTTTTTAGAAAGTCCAGCTCTTTAAAAAAACCCTGAAAGAAATCCTGATACTTTATTCTTTTAATCATTCCAGAGGAAATATCTGTAATTTCCATTCTTTACTATAATTAGCCAGGTAACATAATGTTCAGTTAGCCTGTCTTATCTATATGTCTTTGTTGGAATTTGAAGTGGTCCAGTCTAGTAAAAATAGAAAATTGTTCCTTTATTATCTCTATCTATAATCTATATATACAGTACTTGAAAAAAAAATGAAATCCTATCTCTGTTTTTCTAAATAACTCACATTCTTTAGCCCTTGCCTGTGGGCCCTATTTCCAACCCTTTAATCATATATCTATGATATTCCTGGAATATTTGTTATAAATACAAATCTTGGGCCTTACTCCTCAAGCATCCTCTGAGATGCTTGAGGGATAGAGTTCTGGGAATATGTAGTTTTCACAGTATTCCAGGTAATTTTTATGCCCTGAAAGTTTTGAGAACCACCAGAATAACGAGATTGGCCTTCTTTCAACATGAGTGTTTCTAGCTGCTTCGGGGAGTAGCTTCGCGTTTCACGTTAGCTGGTTGTCTTACCCAGGCAGGCATGTGTTCTCCTTGGTCTTTGGTTACCCACAGACAACAGGCAGAGAGTAGTAATCTTATCAGCATGTGACAAGAGCCTTCAGAGAATTTGGATGCATAGTGTTGTTACTGAAAGAGCACCTACCTCTTTCGAATATGTATTTTTTCTTTTTGGAGAAAAATAGCTGAAGGTAAACACCTCTATCTCCATTTGGAACTGGATCAGTTCAATTAGTCTTTGCCTCATAACTGGGCATTTGTCTTATTATAATAGCAAACACACTCCTAATATTGGAGTGTATTTTATGGTATTTAGGAGCCACATCTGTGCCTTATTTTATTTCTTAACTGTGACAATTCTTAAAAGAGAGCCAAATTTTTAAAAGATGCCCACTTGTAAAGTGTTTGCTTCAAGTTAGTTCTCTTTTGGGCATGATATTCTGTATATTTTCTAGCATTGCTGGAGCTAAAAGTGGAAAGGTTGAGGTGTGGAAGAAACAGGGTAGATTCATAGGCCATCAAATGATCCTTAAACTTTCTGCACAGGAGGGCCCAAAAAGAATGCCTCAGAGTAGAGGGTCATTTGGACCATTTCCACCAACACTGCATATTTTCATGATGCTACAGTCTTGGTTTAGAGAAACCTGAGATTTGATGGCTTTAATTTCTATATTCTAAGTACCAATATTTCAAGCTACAATAACAGTTCTGGGGATCTTTATCCAACCTGGTATGAAGTTTCAAGATAATGGTGTATTGGGCCTCTAAGCTGTATTGATTAAAGATCCTGATAAAAGGTACCCAAGAGGTCAGGAAAGATGACTCTACTTCCTGTTATGTTTTTTCTCACTTAAAATGACTTTTTTTTTTTTAGGTTTGTTTTTACTTTGAGCATTATCTTTGGCTTGATAATTTGAAGATCTAAATAATTATTTTTTTTTTAAAGAAATGATTTATTTGACAGAGAGAGACACAGCAAGAGAGGGAACACAAGCAGGGGGAGTGTGAGAGGGAGAAGCAGGCTTCCTGCTGAGCAGGGAGACCGGTGCGGGGCTTGATCCCAGGACCCTGGGATCATGACCTGAGCTGAAGGCAGATGCTTAACAACTGAGCCACCCAGGTGCCCCAAGATCTAAATAATTCTTGTACATTGAACATAACATGTGCATTCTGAACATACAGCAAGGAACCATTAAAGCACCATAGGGATTCTGCCCTATGGATTCAGGCAGGGCTAGTTTATTGTCCAGGCACTAGTGAGTACAGAAGAAAATCAAGTCTACATGGCCTGCAGGGACTCAGGGACCCATTCTCAGAGTGGAATGGTTTCAAGTGATCTTTAAGTAAGTGATCACTTTCAAGTAAGTGATCTTCCCCACTTACTGGGGAACCTTGCTCCCTCAGCCAGGCTGCATGGGGCAGGGCCCTGAAGACACACACTGTCCATGTTCCAACGTTGGAGGTCAGGGCTCAGTGTGGAATCTGCTTTTCAAAAGAAGTGCTAGAATGGGAACTAACTTACTT
Organism: Callorhinus ursinus; assembly: GCF_003265705.2. Taxonomy (NCBI): domain Eukaryota; kingdom Metazoa; phylum Chordata; class Mammalia; order Carnivora; family Otariidae; genus Callorhinus; species Callorhinus ursinus. The sequence continues at coordinate 61,411,760 of NW_027397065.1, forward strand.
AGAGCCTAACTTATGAGGGAAACAGAGGCATAATCCTTCTAGGTGTTTCACCACAGGTGAGAGGGGATGTTCAGAGAGACCCCATAGGACCACTATGGGGCCATCTGGAATAGATGAGCTAAATATACATATATGTCAGTACTTGAACTCATTTAAGCAGGAGCCTAGTAAGAAGGACAATAAAATACTAAAAACACTATACTATGCTGACTGCACTCTCTCTTCAAGCCACTGGCACTACATTTCCCTTTGCTATGAACACCATATGTTAATCATGGCCAAAGTTATTGAAATCTTACCATATGGTAGCCTTTGTTAAGCCTCACAACAATCCCTAGTCGTAGGTTCCTGCTATCTTTCTTCTTTTACAGATAGGAAATTGAAGATAAGCAATATTAACTCTTCTAAGATCACATAGCCCACAGTGGTGGGCCTGATTCTGACAGACTGTCCAACGTTAGAGACTATACTCCTAACTGCAATATATGCAGTCTCCTTAGGGAGAAGAACGGGGGAAACATGCAAGCAAATAAATGTGAGTAGATCTAAATTGTTTTTGTAGGGGATTAGTTAAGAAATGTTAATTATTTAAGATGCTCAGGGCTCTAAAAGCTGAGGAACCTTTCCAGAAGCTTTTATTTGCAGCTAGGGATAGTAATTGCCAAATGCTCCCCATTCCTTCAGTTTTCCAGAGCTAAACAGGCAACATTGATTTATTTGATTCTCAGAAGGTTAGAATGACCCAAGACATTTTGTTATTCCATATTACTTGGCATTTTGCCAAGTCCCACCTAATCTTTGTGTATACTGTGTTGGCTCTGGCTGAGTATCGTCTGTTGAGGTAAGAAATGGGGTGGGGACAAATACACTTTATTATTGAGATGTCCTAATGCCCATGCAGGAGAGCGTCATCTCTGATGATACCATGACTAGTTTCCTCAGTGGATGCCCCAGTATTCTTCAGACTTGGGACTCCATGTATTCTTTCCCTCATATTCTGCATACTTGTCATTGGTTCTGGACAGGTGTTTGCCTTTCCTTGATCATATATTTCCTGTTTAGATATGATAAAATTACTGCTTGCATTTCCTCTTCAGACCCTGAAGCTTAAAATTAGTCTGTTAAAACAGTGTTTACATTTCCTGTTTGTTTGTTTTTCTCCTTAAATCAACTCTGTATAATTATACATTTAGCCTTTGCCCAGTGGTTAGGGCTGTGTGACATCTACCCCAGCTAAACCGGGATGTTTTTATTCTCCTTTCCTTATCTACCAATTGTTTTCAAAACAGACTTGGTCTGGACTTTCTGAAATTCTAAACTTGGTAATATATTAAGATTTCATTCATCTTTGAATTCCAGATGCTTCAAACCCTACTTGGCAGGTGCTTAATAAATATTTGTTAAATAAGTGAATGAATTTAAGATGGATTAAAGATTAGATTCTTTAGGTAAAGAACTTCATAATTAACTACCAGTGGGAGATTTCCTATTATTCAGTGTTTTGCACTGTCTTGGAGGTCTAGCATGGTGCTACATTCCATATACTGTTTTATGATGTTGATTTGCACAGGCCTGTATTGTGCAGTAGTGTCTGAGTGGTAATGTTTGGCAAATAGGAGGAATCTTTAATTTGCTCTCAGTGATTCAAATATGTTTCCATAACAACTCTTTTGTTTGCTTCGTTGGTCTATTTTTAGTAATTTTTTTTTTTTGAGGCTTAATCAGGGACCAGACTGTCAGATCTTGCATGTTTAAATTTTTACACAATTTCTCTTTTAGTGCATATCATTTGATCATTTGTCTGTACAAGTGGAAGAGCCAGCTTTATAACTATCTACCCGTAAGCATGTGGACCAATTTTGTATATGTATTTAGGAGGTGCTACTAACAATAGTAGAATAAATCCCATGTATTTTACTATTTTTGACACTTTTGAACAGTATTCAGGGAAAAAGTCACAATAGTTGACTAAATTGGTTAATGAATAGTTGACCAAATGTGCAATTTATAGATACAGTCTAGGAGATCTAAAGTTGAAAAAACAGCAGCAATTCCTTGACTGAATTTTCCTTTCCTTTTCCTTGATTAGAATCTTCTAGACGGCTGTATGTAGGAACTTAGTGTTCTTTCAGTATATAAGTAGGATTTATTTGTCCACCATTCTGCAAACCATTAATTATGAGTTATAAAGATGACAGGCTTGGGGGCGCCTGGGTGGCTCAGTTGGTTAAGCAACTGCCTTCGGCTCAGGTCATGATCCTGGAGTCCTGGGATCGAGTCCCACATCGGGCTCCCTGCTCGGCGAGGAACCTGCTTCTCCCTCTGGCCCTCACCCCTCTCGTATACTCTCTCATTCTCGCTCTCTCAAATAAATAAATAAATCTTAAAAAAAAAAAAAGATGACAGGCTTGGGTGACAGAAAGGCATTTTGTTTTTTTGTTTTTTTTTTTTAAAGATTTTATGTATTTATTTGAGAGAGAGAGAATGAGAGATACAGAGCACGAGAGGGAAGAGGGTCAGAGGGAGAAGCAGGCTCCGAGGGAGAAGCAGGCTCCCTGCTGAGCAGGGAGCCCGATGCAGGACTCGATCCCGGGACTCCAGGATCATGACCTGAGCCGAAGGCAGTCGCTTAACCAACTGAGCCACCCAGGTGCCCCCAGAAAGGCATTTTGTATCCACTCCAGACATGATCTCAATTATCTTCTACTTCTTTGTGCTAACCTTGTATGAGATGAAAAGTTTGGGACTTTTTTTTTTTTTAAAGATATTTATTTATTTATTTGACAGAAAGAGACACAGCAAGAGAGAGAACACAAGCAGGGGGAGTGGGAGAGGGAGAAGCAGGCTTCCTGCAGAGGAGGGAGCCCGATGCGGGGTTCGATCCCAGGACCCTGGGATCATGACCTGAGCCGAAGGCAGATGCTTAACGACTGAGCCACCCAGGTGCCCCAAGTTTGGGACTTTTTAAGGGTTCCAATAAACAGTTTCCATGCTGATTAGAGTGGAAAGAATATTGTCCTGGGACTCCAGAAACCGGGATTTTAGGTTCTCCTCTCTATGATAAGAATCTATGTGATTTTTAGAAAACCTTTTCACCTCAGACTTCCATTTACTTACGTGTTAAGAAAACATAAAAGTTTAATTAAATGACCTTTCATAATACTTCTAGCATAGACATGCTATGAGTTAAAGCTATTTTATTTATGTCCCTGAGTCTGGAAAAGTATTATCTTCTTGAGCAATGGAAAATGGAGCTACTCTTTAAGTAGCAAAGGTGAACCTGGGGCTGTCCATTGCCTTTAATCCAATCAGGAAACGCTAGACACTGCCTCCTGGGAGCATAAAAGATGAAGTAGCTAATAATGATGTGAAGTCCATGGTGGTGTGCTTAATGATCACTTACTGAGTTCCAGGTGAGACGCAGTTTTCAGATATTATCTTATTATTCTCACCACACTCCTGTGAGGTCTATTTTACATGAGAGAAAATTGAGGGCTTGAGAGTTCAGTAACTTGCCAAAGAGCACGAGCCTGCTAATTGTCCGAATGAGGTTCAAACTGAGGTTCTGCTTAAGTCTAACAGCCAGTCTTGATCTGCTAGGCTCCACAGTCTCTATCTGCAAAACTCACTCTCCTTCATTTGACCAATATTCATTGTAAGGCATCATGTACTGGCGACTGCTCTAGAAGAGATGATTGGGATAGATTACAAAACGGGCAAAAAGCCTTCCTTCAATGCAGCTTGCATTCTGGCAAGGGCAAATAGTGTCAACAGATATAATAAACACATGATTTATATGGTATTTTAGCAGGTGGTGAGTGCTATGGAAAAAGAAAAGGCAAAGTGGGTGAAGAGAGTTGGAAATGTGTGTGAATAATAGGGTGGGTTGCGATTTTGACTTGGGTGGTCAGGGTGGGCATCATTGGGATGGTGATTTTTGATGGACTCGAGGGAGGTGAGAAAGTGAGTCAAAGGGACAGCTGGTACTAGAGCCTTCTGGGGCAGAGAAAACAGCAGGGTTCTAAGTGGGATGTGTGCCTGATTTTAGCAATTCAGTTATTTATGACAGAGTAAATAGCCAGAATAAAGAGAACACTGAGGACCTAATAATATAGACACTTCCATTCCTGCTCATGGTTCTGTTTATTTTAGAGGCAGGATGACTTCTTTCTTATCAGTATGCTCCATCCTGTTTACCCCACATTCTACCTGAAGAGTTTGTTTCTCACAAGAGGGTTTTCAGTCTTCATTTTACTTTGCTCAAATGAAGCAGTTATCAAATCTCCTGATCTCCAGACACTTTTATACTCTTAAAAATTGTGGAGGACTCAAAGAGCTGTTGTTTATATCAGCTATATTTATTAATATGACACTGTATTAGGAATTGAACAGAAATTTGGAAAATACTTAATTTGTTTAAAACAATAACTCTTTTGCATGTTAACGCAAATAACATATTTTCATGAAAAATTACTATTTCCAAAATAAAAAACATAGAATACTGGCAATATTTTACATTTTTGTAAATCTCTTTGATGGTTGGCTTCATGGAAGGCAGCTGGATTCTCATACCTGCATCTGCATTTCATCTGTTGTAATATGTTATTTGAGTTGAAACATACGAAGAAAATCAGCCTCCCACAGATGTGTAGTTGGAAGAGTGGGAAGCATTTTATTAGCCTTTTCAAGTAACCAGATATTCTTCCTTGACACTACACTCAAAGTGGTAGTTTCTGAAGAGTTAGTTGCGGTGTGGCTTTTTGTATTTTGTTACCCTCCTGAGTGAATGAGCACGAAGAAAGCACATAGTGTCATAGGGTTAGTGTGAAAACAGATTTGACTTTGCAACCCCCGAAGGGATCTTGGAAATCACCAGGAGTCCCCTGTCCACCCTTTAAAGCTTTGATGAGGTGAAGAGAAAAGTTTTATGAAAACAGTTTGCAAAAAACCCTGTACCATGAGAAAACCATGAACACGGAGAACTTTCTAATGCTTCTGCTTCAGTGTGAGGCAGGGAGGTTTTGTTGTCTCTTTGGGTTCTTTAGTCAAGGGTGTAAGTCACTGCCACAGAAAGCCAGTGAACACATAATCTAGAGAATGGGGAGAAAGGCTCTCTCAGCCACCCCTCCACGCTGTGGTCCCCACAGAGCTAGAAGTAAAGTGATCCACCAGGATTATATACCATGGGGCAGTGCTGCTTCAGCTTTAATGTGCAGCCCAATCACCTGGGCATCTTGTTGAAAGGCAGATTTCGGTTTTGTAGGTTGGGGCCTAGGATTTTGTATTTCTTACCAGCTCTCAGGTGATGCTGTTGGTGTTGGTCCACAGACCACCCTTGGAGTAGCAAGGGTCTAAAGGTTAAATTGAGTACTCTGAGGGTAGATTGACTCTGCACTTCTGGTAAATACAGTGCTACTCAGCACGGCCACGCCTGCTAAACTCTGCATCATCAGATGATCAGGGAGATAGATTATTGAGTAAAGATACGGACAGTGCCACCCTCACAGCAGTCTAGCAGGCCTTATCAGCCACATGTTACCATGCTCAGTCTCTTTATACTGCCTAAAACCTCTGATGGCTTCCTGATTACCTGGGAATACAATTCAAACTCCATACCCTGATTCACGAGACCCTTAATAGTCTGGCTTCTGCGGACCTCTTTGACCTTGACAATGATCATTTTGTCTCACTCACTGTGGTGCTGTCACAGAGACAGTGTTTCAGTTTCGGAAGGTGCTTGGATTCTCAGTGTAACTGGCGATGGCTTGTCAAATAAGCTTTCTAATTCTTTGCCTGAGATATAGCAAAGATACAGACCCCCCCGAAAAAAATGTTTTGGAAAGAATTTAATAAAAGCAGTAAAGTTGTGAGTTTTTGGATTTTAAAAATACCTATTCAATCAGCAGGTATTTACTGCATACCTACTGTATGTCAGGCATCATTTTAGGCATTGGAGTCACGTCAATGAATAAAATAAAGATTTCTACCCTTGTGGAGCTTTAATTCCAGCACAAGAGAGACAATGAACAATAAACAGAATAAATAAATCATGTAGTACTGATAAAATATAATAAGTGTTATGGGAAAAACAGTGTAACAGAGAAAAAGGAGTTGAGAAAGAGAGGACCAGATGGGAGAGTGAAGATATTTGAGCAAAGGCCAAGAGGAAGTGGGAAGTTACTCATCCAGATGATGTTGGGGAAAGGTCTTGGTGCAAAGGCCCTAAGGCTCCCTGGCATGGGGTGGGGAACAGGCAGGTGACCATGCCAGTGTGGCTGGAGCAGAGCAGTTGAGCAATGTGCTCAGCAAAGTAATGGAGTGTGTGTTTTTGTGTCTGTTTGTCTGTCTGGGTGTCTGTATGGAGGCTACCTAGTTTAGATTTATATATACATTTTTCAAAAGTTAATTATGGAGTAGAGAACCATTGTTTAAAGCTCCAGTGTTCCCTGGCTCCTGCTTTCTTAAGAATTAATTTTAGGGAGAAGTTATTTTAATTTGCACAATTTTATAAACTATAAAAGCTTATTTTTTTTTAAAGATTTTATTTTTTATTTATTTGAGAGAGAGTGAGTGAGAGAGAGAGAGAGAGAGACAAAGACAGAGCACAAACAGGGAGAGCAGCAGAAGGAGAAGCAGACTCGCTGCTGAACAGGGAACCTGACGCAGGACTCGATCCTGGGACCCTGAGATCACAACCTGAGCTGAAGGCAGACACTTAACCTACTGAGCCACCTACAAAAACTTATTTTAAAGTGGTTTAAGCTGTGTATTGGCAGGAATTGAATAGTCAAATGAAAGATGTTTCAGGAAGATGACCTAGCAAATGAAATTTTTGTTCCATGCTTACAGTATAGGCCAGCGAGGATTTAAGTGAATACTTGGCCTCTTTAACCCCCTCTCCTTCTATGAAAGAGTTGCATCTGTCTCTGCAAAATGAGAAAGTCACTGTGATAGAGCCTCAGTTTCCAGTCAGGTCCCACCATCTTTGATAGTGGGGTTGTCCCTTTCTACAGAGGAAGCTATTGCCCAATCCTGGGAATCTCTGCCTTCTCTGGGTGCTGGGCCATTTGGAGAGTAGAAATACTTAGTGCTGTGTTGAGCAGTATGTAAACGCTCCACAGGACACTGGACCAGCAGCTTCGGCATCACCTGGAAACTTGATAAAAATGTAAATGCTCAGGTCTAGGGCTGAGGGGTAGTAGGTACTGGCAGGGTAGAGTGTTTATAAATGAGAGACGCCTCTGGAACAGATGTTCTCAACCCTGGCTGTACATCACACTCCCTGGGGAATTTAAAATAACAAAACAAAATGAACAACTAATACCATGACCCCTATACCAGAGATTCCAATTTAATTAGTCTAGGGATAGGCCAGGGGCAAAGGCATCAGAATCTTGTAACTCTCACTGAGTGATTCTAACATGCAGAATCACTGTGGTAGAACAGATTTCTCAAACCTTAGCACTATTGACATTTTGAACTGGATAATTCTTTGTTATGCGGCTCTCCTGTGCATTGTAGGATGTTTATCAGCATCCCTGGTCTTTACTACATTTCCGTAGAACCTCTGCTCCCATTTATGACAACCCAAAATATCCCCAGATATTGCCAAATGTTCCCTGGGTGGCAAAAGTGTCCCAGTTGAGAACAATTGCTTTACAGAACATTTCTCAAAGTTTACCGAAGCATTGCCCAGTATAATTATCATGCTATCCACATATGTAATTTAAAACTTTTTAGTAGCTACATTAAAATAAGCAAAATAAAACAGGTGAAACTATGTTAACAGTATAGTTAATCTAGCCCAATATATCCAAAATAGTATTTTAACATACATTCAATATAAAAAATATTAATAAGGCATTTTACATTCTTTGTCCAGGTCTTTGAAATCTGGTGTGTGATTTACCAGATTACAGTGTATTTCAATTCAGATTAGCTACATTTTGAGTCCTCAGTAGCCACATGTGACCAGGGGCTCTTGAATTAGGGTTGAGTAGGCATCAGAATCACTTTGAAAGTTGGTTAAAACAGATTGCCGGGCCACACTCCCAGAGCTTCTGATTCAGCAGGTCTGTGGTGGAGCCTGAGAATTTGCATTTCCCAACAAGTTTGCAAGTAATTCCGAAGCTGCTGGTCTGGTGACCACAGTTTGAAAACCAGTGACTAGAGAAATTCTAGTGCCTTTATTACTAAAAAATATGGTTTGTGAACCAGCAGCAGACCTTGGGGTCTGTAAGAAATGCATAAATCCAGGTCCCACCCCTGACCCATTAAACTGGAACCTGAATTTTGACCATAATGCACGTGAAAGTTAGAAGGTGAGACTTCCTTGAGCAAGACCCTGTTGTGTGTGGGTCTCTATTGTAGCCGCCTGTTTGCTTCCTTCTTAGAGCTTTCTCAGTTCTTTTTCTCTGTTTTTCCCACTTGACTAAAAAATGTAGGCTTTTATTATTATTATTTTCCTGTTAACCATTCTCTATCCAGGGCCTAGTATATCTTGCACATAATAGGCACCTAAATATCTATGAAATTAATGATCCTATAAAAGAAGAGAAGGCTGGGACAATGATTAGGTATATTCTTTGGCTTTAGAAATTTAAATAAAAACGTGTTTGGAGATGAGTTGAACACTGGGATTCCGAAACTGATTGTGTGGCTCTTGCTGGCCTGGAGGGTGAAATGGTTCTTCCTGTAAACTTTACCTGTACTGAGGGAAGTATGGGTGACTCACCTTGAAAGAATTGCCTGTAGGAAGCTGCTCAGATCCCTCTTCCTGGGAGGGTGGAGCCAGATTCTTTTCCTTTTAGAGTAGTGGCCGTGCTCTACCTGGCTGTGACATCACACAGCACCCAGGAGGTTCTTGGGATGGTCCTTCTTCAGGACTGTGGGTGCCGCTCAAGTGTCAGTGACCACACAGGCTTCTTCACACTTCCATAGCCAGTTGGCATTCCAGAGGCATCACGTTCAACTGACTCAGTTCTCAATCATTAGAGGCACGATTACAGAGTGGAAATTTCGTTTCCAAAGGGAATTACTGATGTTAAAACGCCTGGCTAAAATACATTTTTTTCACACATAAAAATAGCCTCTTGACTCTTGGATCAGTTTCTTTTTTTTTCTTATGCTTTTAATAATGGAAAATAGTTTCTCCATACTTCTTTGGGAAAAGACAGGAAACCCTTTTTTCCTTTTCTGTTGTGATTTAGTGTTAAGTGTGAAGTAACCAGTGGACTATTAACTATATATCTTAATATACACAAACAGCTTGTGTGTAGACAGATGGAAAGATGAAGTAATTCAGCAGTTACTTTCAGAGGAGGGCGAAGAAAAAAAAGCAGGAATGAACAACAATTTCATAATATTCTTTGCACTTTACTTCACTGCCCCCCCCTTTTTTTTACCCAGCTGCCTTCTCGTCATGCCAGACTTGAAAAAACTGAGACTATGTGAGAGTGAAATGTGTATTTTATGTTTTACAGGAGGATTTAAATGAGAAACAGTGGCATTGTCCAAATTAAGAAACTTGGTTCTTGTCAGGCAATGGTTGCCTAGGTGTAGAAGCAGTATGACAGGCCTGGTGTGGGTAACACAGCTGGCTGACATGACACCCATCTTTGTTAACCTCACTGTCCTAGAGATGTGTTACAATGTTTTCTAGTTGAAGGGCATATACTTTAAGCCTATGTAATTTGTGGTTTGTTTTTCATTTTAAGCTATTTCTTAAATCTGAAAAAGGTCAGTGGGGGGAGATCAGTGCCATATAATCACTGAAGAATATTGAGTGAATGCTCCATAGGTGAGGCTTGTCTATGATTATTCCTCATGGTTACCTTTGCTTTATGAGGCTTCTAAGTGCCTGATGCATCTCTAATGATAGAAGATAATAATTCTTTTGGCTCTGGTAACCGAGTTTAGCCACTCACCTGGGAAAACATCTTTGCTCTGACTCCTTGGGTAAGTGTGAAGTTCTCTGACTGGGTTATGCTGCCCTACTGTACTTAATCAGTGTGCATAAAAGTCCTGTTACCCAGTGTTGCAGTAGCTTCAAGAATGCGGTACTGGGTGCACCTGGCTGGCTCAGTCAGTAGAGCATGAGGCTCTTGATGGGGTCATGAGTTCGAGCTGCACATTGGGCATAGAGTTTATTTAATTAAAAATAAAAAAATAATAATAAAAGAATAGACTACTGTACCAGAGTAAGGGCTGGTGATTATATGGGCTGCTTGGTGGTTATGTAGGGGAAATAGAAAATAAAAATAATGGGAACCCTATATAATCACAAAGCAGGAAGGTCAGCACACTGAGGTCAGCACCTTACTAAGGGTATTAGGAGGGGGGAAACAGACTAAATTGATACAAGGGCTGAAAAGTTATGGTAAAGGAAATATTATTTGAAATTGTGCTGTCTCTGTACATTATCTCATTCATCTCCAGGGTAATCCTCCATGACACACTGCAGACATTCTTCCCGTAATTAGGTGAGGACGCTGAGGCATGAAATACTTAGTGACTTCCTGGTTCACAGAGAGATAATTCGAGAACCAGAACTTTGATGCTAAATTTTCTTTGAAAGCTCCTCTGGGACCTCTTCTGGCTGTGTGCTTATTATGTATAGTTGTTAGCATCTACGAGTGTTTCACAACCATTCACAAGAAAATGCTCTGGCTAGGAGGAAAGCTGTGATGTGCACTGTACCTATCCTTTAAAAAAGGGACACTAGACCAACTTCTGATTTAGGTCTTAGGAGACTTTGATCTAAAATTTTTAGTTCACAGCATTCATTTTGGAGTAAAATAGGCATGATTGCTTCATGCAAGTACTCTGCAATTTAACTGCTTTGTGAATTTCTCCTCTGGATCTATTAGTGTCTTTTTAACCCTTTGGTATCTGGCAACCAGAGTCGCTTACTTAAAAATATATTTCTTTTATTAATAAAACCATTACCATTACTTATTAGTCAATTTTTAAAATATTTTACAGACGATAAATAACCCTCGTAGTTTCTTGTTGAAGCAGTTAAGTTGGGAAGAAGATCACTGAAATTAATCTGTAATCAAGCAAGAGCAAAATGGACAATATTGTGTTCAAGTATTTGAAGTGCATGTCATTGTTTGCTAAGAAAATAATAACATTTTTGAAGCTTTTGTAAAATGGTGTGATCTCTAGATTGTACATTTTGTTACAAACGTATTTTCTGCTCTGGTTATTAGTAGTGGGGGAGATGTTTATAGGGCTACATGTACAGAGGTTCAACCACATTGGAAAAATAAAGACAAGAACAAATAGCAACAAATCCTCAGCACATGCTCCCTGGCTTGAACACAGTCTGCCCAGTTGACCTCTGACATTCACCACGGGTCATCCTCCTTCAGTCTACTTCAAGGTAAAGGCTGTATCCCAGATGTTCTTAATCAGCACAGGTTTATTTTAAATCAACTGGTGTTTTCAGCACCTGTAGGGATAATAAAATCTGGAAGTTTACCACCCTCAAACTAAAGCAGTAATTTATAATTGAATTGAAAGGTTTATTTGATTGGATTCTCTAAGCAATTCAGTCGAATCTAATCTGGTTACAGAGCTTGTGGGTCTGGTTCTGTGAGGGAAGTACAAGAGGACCCATCCAGCTGGTTGTGACTCCTCGGGAGAAATTTACTGATGTAATCCACTGTGTGTGTAATTGTGCCCACCACCAGTGAGTTTTTCTGTGGCACTTATATTATGTGGCACTTATAATTGGGTACATAGATGGCCTGCTAAGGTTGTTTTGTCATGCTACTTTATATAAACATGACAAGCATAGTATCAGATACCTGTTCTGTCCAATGTTCTTCCCATGGCCACACCTTCCAGGACTCTAGTATTAGCACAGCTCTATAAAGATATAGTTACCAGATTATGTCTTTAAGTGACTCATTCTATTTGTTCACTTTTGAGGATAAAATTTCAAAGGATTTTCAAGCAGGGGAAATTTGTTGATTGTAAAATGATGAAGAAAAATAATTCATTGTATTGGAAACCTCAAATCTTTGCTTCTCAAATATTTTTGTAGGCTGTATTGCATATAGTATCAATTCAGTCTCATGTTTTACACAAATTGCCAGGAGGGAGAGAGCTACCCAATGGGGAAGTATTTGCTGTGAGTCATTCCTGGTAATGGTAATGGTACAGATGTGCTCTTCTATATGGTGGAATTGGTGATGGGAGGGAGAGTTTGAGTATTCTGTGTTGTGTGCCCCATATTCCATTGCACACTTTCCAAAACTGACATAATTATAAGGATCATGTGAGGTACTTATTACATATGTAGGCCTTCCCCAGAAGACTGAATTAGAATTTCCACTGATAGGATCTAGGAATATGTATTTTTAACAAGAACCTTAGATTATAAAAAGAATTATACACAATGATTAAGGATTCCGTTTGCTAATATTTTGTTGAGGATTTTTGCATCTATGTTCATGAGAGATATTAGTCTATAGTTTTCCTTTTCTCTAATGTCTGTCTGTTTTTAGTATTAGTGTAATTTTGGCCTCATAGAATCAGGAAGTATTCCCTCTGCTTCTGGCCTCTGAAGGAGATTGTGGAGGATTTATATAATTTCTTCTTTAAACGTTTCATAGAATTCACCAGTGAACCCATCTGGGTTTGTTGCTTTCTGTTTGGGAATGCTATTTACTCTTTAATGGATATAGGCCTTTCAGATTGTTTCTTTTTGTGTGAGTTTTAGCAGATTGTGTCTTTCAAGGAATTAGTCCCTTTATCTAGGTTATTAAATTTGTGGGCATAAAGTTGTGGTATTCCTTTATTATCCTTTTAATTTCCATGGGATCTGTAATGATGCTCCTCTTTCATTTCTGATACTAATAGTTTGTGTCCTCTTTTTATTTATTTATTTTTAGTTAGACTGGCTAAAGACTTAACAATTTTATTAATCTTCTGAAAGACCCAGCTTTTTGTTTTGTTGAATTTTCTCTATTTACAATAGCCAAATTATGAAAGTAGCCCAAGTGTCCATAGATAGATGAATGGATAAAGAAGATGTGGTACATTTATGCAATGGTATATTATTCAGCTATAAAAAAGAGTGAAATCTTGCCATTTGCAATGACATGGATGGCGCTAGAGAGTATAAGTCAGAGAAAGACAAATAGCGTATGATTTCACTCACATATGGAATTTAAGAAACAAAACAAATGAGAAAAGAGATTTAGAAAGAGAGAGAGACAACCAAGAAACAGATTCTTAACTACAGAGAACAAACTGATCATTACCAGAGGGGAAGTGGGTGGGGGGATGGGTGAAATAGGTGATGGGGATGAAGGAGGGCACCTGTCGTGATGAGCACCTGGTGAAGTATGAAATGTTGAATCACTATTTTGTACACCTGAAACTAATATAACACTATATGTTAACTGTACTAGAATTAAAATAAAATTTAAAAAAAGAGAGAACCTTAGATTATTCTCCTGATCATGCAAACTTAGTACCAATCTACACTGGTGGCTACTGTAGGAAGCCTCTTGGCTCTTTAAATTACAGCCAACACCTTCGTCATATTTTCATCTTTCTGAGTACATCTATCCTAGTTCCTAAAGGAGGGCAGGACAGATATTGTTACCTTCATTTTATAGATGTGATGTCAAATTACCTAACTAAGCCAACAACTCTTAAGGTTTTGGTTGATAAGAAGAACAATCAAAGCTTTTGGAAAGGTGAGGGGTGGTTAGCTACTCCTCCATAGGTGCATGTCTAGGAGTAAGGAGAGCATGTTTCAGATGATAGTCTGTGACATATATGGACACTTGCTAGACATTTACTAGAGAGGAAGGCACAAAATGTGTCTGTAAGTTTGATGAAGCACCAGTGCACTCTTCTTTGAGGTCCCGTAACCACACTTCATAAGAAAGATTCACTTGAAGCACACATGGCAACATTTAGAATTGGATTCTGTGCCCTCCTGAACTATTAGCTAGACACTGATTAGTGAGTAGGGCACCAGTGCTGTCCCTAAAGAACTTGGGGTATAGGCTTCAGTGCGTTCTTGTATTCCATTCAAGCAGTGGTGGGGACTATATCTAAAACATTCAAGCCAATCCACATGTTTTGAATACCATTAATTTCAACAGAGAGCCTAGTTCTAACATTATGTATGCTAATTATCTAGTCACTAGAAAACCCCTTTCTGATTTTCAAACTATGTTGTTTCTTTGCCTAGACCACCTTTATTTTATTTTACTGGGTAAGTCCTATTCATTCTTTAACACCATCTCTTCTTGGAAGTATTTCCTGGTTCTGTAGGACTTTGTTACTTAAAGTCTAGTCCACAGACCAGTATCATTGCCATTATTTGGGGGCTTGTTAGAAATTCTCAGGATTCTCAGTCCCACTCAAGACATGCTGACGCAGAATTTTCATTTTAACAAGATTTCTGGTGATTTGGAAGCACAATAAAGTTTGAGAAACACTATTCTAGAAGTTAGATGCTCCTCATTTGTGACCCATAAAACTGTGATCATGGCTCTATTAGAACAGTTAATATCTTTTTGCCTGTTCTTCTAGGTTAGTCACCATGTCTTACTCATTTCTACACTCCTGTCACCTGTCACATATTGGATGCTTCATTCATGTTGAATAAATGAAAAAACAAAGTTACCCATGACAAAATTAGTTGTTTAAATCTAAATGGTGGTTTCTCAGATGTCCAGCTGGCTTATGTGTCCTTATACCCTGAAAGTCAGAATGGGTAGAAGATAATATATTGGCCAGCTTTCTAGGGCTATTGGTGAGAAAGAAGTGATTCTTGGACATAAGAACCATATAGCAGTGGCATGATGGGAAATTCATGAAGGGCAGATTTGGTTTCTAGATAATGTGAATGGTCATAGGGAGAGGGCAGAGTCACCTAAGGCAACCATGTGTGCTAGGGGTTCTGAATACTTTTCTATCCCAACACACCCAAGCGATTAGACAGATTTCCAGCAGTAAGAACAGCTAATTGTAACAGGTTTTCATTGGGACTCCTCTGTCAACTATATAAATCTGCTATAACCCTAATACCCCATCTTTTTTTTTAGACTCACTGAGACAAATGGTTCTATGCCTGGTGTTTTGAGTGGAGAAAGAGGGCCTTGAGAGATAGTAGGGACAAAGAGCACATCCTGAAATTGGAATCAAGTGTTTGGAATGGATGGATAGATTCAGATATTTAATCTGGCAGGTTAGCTCTAGGTGTCTAGAAAATTAGCGTAGGGTAGGAAAGAGCAGGTAATAAGAGGTCCTATCAGAGTGAGGGCTGGTCCAAATCCAGGTCTCCAGGTACTTAACAACTGGATGGTTCTTGTTCTACATCTGTCTCAACCAGGTCTCTTGGGGTGGGCACTGTTAATTAAGGCCTAATGTTGGCTAAAAGCGGAGGGAGGGTTTTGGGTGCCATGGAAGTACAAAACAGTTTGGTAATGACCCAGAATCCAGTGAATAGATGTAGAATAATATCCAACCTATAATTAAGAAGAAAATGTTTTTCTTCCTTTAGTTGGGCCTTAGGGGCAGTTATCACAAATCAGGGGTAGGAGTGGGGAATAATTTACGGAAGGGAAGGGATTTCAGAGCTAGTCAGAGGTTTTGGCCTGAGGCAGGGGACTTAGAATACCTAGGGAAGCCAGCAGGTGATGTATAAACTGAAGCTGGGATGGAGGAGACAGTGATGTACTGAAGAACAAATGCCCATTTGAAGGGTCAGCTTTAACTGGTAGTGTCATATGGGAATCTGGACCCCAGATTTCACAAATATAGAAACAAGCATCTTCTTTTTAAATGAAACCGTCTTCATTTTTAAACCTTGGCAACTAATTTCCAAGGTATAGAATGCCACGAGGGCTGGAGTCAGTTTGATGGGTACCGGTTTGTGACATCTAGCCTCCGAAAACTTTTTGGCTACAAGTATTGCAGGATTTCTGTCTCCTGGGTGCTTTGGGGTCTCTTTGTGTCTTTTTAAAAACCACAAAGGCTTGGGTTGAAACCAAAGGGAAACAAGAAGCCCGTTAGTTAGAGCTTGTCGTTGAAATGAAATCAATTAATCATCTCACTCTAACCACCTTCTAACTCACCAAAATTAAAAGCAAACAAGCACAAATGAAACCAAATGAAAGGCAAAAATAACCGCCCCAAACCTCAGCTTCTTCCTGAGTCTTCATGGATGGCATCCATCACCTACTGTTATTCAACTAAGAAACCGGGCAGGGTTTATGACTCTTTTTTTCGCCTCAACCTTCACATCTTATGATGACTCAGGGCCAAAAAATATCACCTTCTGAACTTGCACGGCTCATCTCCTTGTCTGTCCATCCCTGTTTCCATTGTTCTACATCACGTTCTATTGTCCTTTGCCAGGATTATTCTAAAAGTTTCCTTATTGGCATTCCTAACTGATTTTGTGAGGAAACAACACGAACACACTCTATCTTTTTCCAGGACTAGGTCTTGGCTAGGGTCTGCGTCTGAATCCACAGATGGGGCTTAGCAGATCCGGTCCTCTCACCTGGGTGACCGAGACAAGAGGCCAGAATGTTTTCAGCCATAGTGGGGGGTCTGCTGGAATAATTCCCAGTTCTGAAATTAGAACAATGTAGCACACAGGTCAGTGCTGTCTGGGAAATCTCTTTTTCCTCTTCCAATTTTTATGTGTTAGCACAGACTATATATTCATATTTTTATGAAAGTAGGGTCATTAGGCGAGTTTCTGAAAAATGTACAGTAATGAGATAAACCAGATCAGGCAAGGATTGTTTTGTACCACGTGTCTCACCAATCCCCATAGCCTATTAGAAACTTAAATGTCCATTCCTTAAGTGGGTTTCAGGTTCATAGATCAAATAATTAATGTTAGATAGAACATGAAACTGGGGAGAAAGTGATCTTATCATGGTTAGGTCAACCTCTGGTCTCTAAGGTTAACCCGGGGAGTACCTCCGGAGGCCTGTATCTTTCAGGACTAATATAGAGCTGTCCCAGCAGGACCACAGTCACTGACACCAATTTTTCCAGTGCTAACATGAAAAGGAATGAATGAGTATAAAAGAATTAACTAGAGTTTATAACTGAATTAAAAACCAAAAAAGGACCCAGATTGGGAAATGTCTACTAACTTGTTTTTAACTAAAAGGCCCTATGGTTAGACTGCCTAGATTTTATAGCGACAGGTTATACTAGCTACTTACTTGCTATGAGATCTCAGATAAGCTGCCTATCCATTATAAGTCTTAATCCCCTCATTTGTACTATGGGGAAAATATCACCTACCCCAAGTTTTGTGATGAGGATTAAATAGGAAAACACATAAATCTCTCAGCAAAGTAGCTAACATTTAATAATAGGCAATTAATGAATTTTAACATCTTTATACTTACTTCTCAATGAAAGTCTATCCCCCCTACATGTATCGATATAAAATCATTTTAAGCATACTCCTAAAAATAAAAATGCATATATTTGGAGGAATCTCAGAAGGATAAAATGTTCTTAATAACTTTTGAAAATATAGTCTCATGGTTCAGAATTCAAAAAAGAAAAAAATAAAGCTGAAAGCCTTTGTATATCAATCACCTTTCTCAGCTAGGTAACCAGTGTTACCAGTTTCTTGAATATCCTACCAGAGAAAATTGATGCATCTACGAGCAGAAGCAAACAGACATTTTTTCCCCAATTTCTTTAAAAGTGTTTTTCAATCTGAACTTTTCATCTGTACCAATAGGAAGAATTATTATTGTTTTCAAAAGGAAAGGAGATGGTGCCACTTTGATATAAATATGTCTACTGTAATTTTTCTAAGATCATATCTAACACTTGTCTTAACATGTAGGCTATAGGACTGTGGGACATATTTTATGGCTCTAGTATTTGTGCCAAACATTATCTTGTATATTGAATTTATATGACAGTTCAATATGGTTAGGCCCAGATGATAAAGGATTTGCTGTGCTTAATTAAATTAAATTAAATGCAAATATATTTTCCTTATAAAGAATATTCTGCCCTTTGCAAGACATAGGAAGCCTGAAATTAGCTCTGGTATTTCCAGTGAGTTTCAAAAACTAGTCCCTGAAATAAAGTAGCAAAATACCATGGTGAAAGAGCGGTTGTGAAAGGAGTTTTTCGGAATATTGTTCTTTCTTCTCTATTCACTCACTCAAGACTAAATATGGCATTTCCAAACTGTAAAAAAGGTATTGACTATTGAAAAGGTAATGGCAAACTCTATGCAGGGCAGCTTCCAAAAAAAAAAAAAAAAAGTGTTAGGTGGATGGGAAAGCCTAACTGTTCCTTTTAATATACCACTTACCGGGCCACATTCAGCCTGCAAGCGGACTTTGCTATAGGAACATGAAGTCTTGGAAACTGTAGTGAGTTCTATGGGTGCCCCCTCTAGACCTCCATCACCAGCTGGAGCGCTCCTCCACTCCTGCCCTGAGTTCTGTAAGTGCTGCAGCTAAGGCTTGCGGCAAACCTGCTTCGGCAGAGGAGCTCTCAATCAAACGGGACCCATATCCTAAGAGGTGAAAGCCCCAAGGCGCAGTCCTCAGCCAATGCTCCTGGACCAACACAGGTTTTCTTAAAGCCAGTCCCCTTGCCTGGGGGTGGAATAACTCTGACTGGCTCAGGTTCCCATGCTCCCTGTGGGATCAAGCTGAAGTTAGAGACTCCCAGTGAGAGCTCATCCTTGTTTAGAAGTGAAAAGGAGCAACTGGAGAGCGGAGGGCAGATGTTAGGGATCTCATTTAGAATGGGATGGTCCTGGAACAATTATGGCAACATTCCCACCCCCCTTTTTTTTTTTGATGTTAACGCTTTTTTGAGCAAAAGTGAAAGGAAGCTCCCTGTCTGTTCTGCTTCTACCTCAGCCTTCCTAAGCCTGATAGAGTGAACCAGTTTTCAAGTTGATCCTGTTGGAGCCCACCTCATCAGCAATGTTTTGTACTGTACTCAGAATTGCTAACGTTGTTCCTTGTACCATTAGAATCCTGATGATATTCCCTGCTCATACATGACTCAGAGTCAGTGATGGAGCTAAAATACTAGGTTTTTTCTTTCTTTCTTTACTTAATATCTAAAAGTCAACTAGAGGAATTGAAAGAAGGGGCCACCAGCTACAGTAGGAAGACAGGAACACCTGTTTTCTACATATTCCCTCTTCTTTTAAGGCCCTGACTTCCTGTTCACAAACCGAGTAGGTTCCCAAGTTTTGGTCTAGTGTTGTTTTCATGCATTTTTTAAAGCAATAATTTCCACAATGGTGGGAAGGAAGTAAAGGTAAATGGGGTTTTAAACAACTTGGTGAAGTTCATATAATCTGGCACAGCTTTAGGAACAGCCTATTTCCTGACTCCCCAAATGTGCAGGCAACTCTAGACCCTAAAAGAGGGTGGATAAATATTTTTAGCATATAATAAAACCTTGGAAAACAGAAAAAAAGACATTCAGTATGACACAGAGTGATCTCTCAGCTGAAAATGAATAGAAGTCATATGATCACATGTTAAAGAATCTTAGGGTTGCACCAGCTCACTTTCTTCAGCTTTGTAATTTTGAAGAGAAGAAAACTGACTTGCTTATAATTCCACAGCTGTGTAGGGACAGCTACGGCTAGAGTACAGACCTTGATAATGCAGTTTGCTGTCTGGGAACACCACAGACTAGATGTCCTGAAAACCTCTCCACTTCCATATGATTGTCCACTCAGAAAACTCAAGAGTATCTTTAAAAATATACTTGCTGGATTAAAATAAGAAAATCATTTGCATAACTTTAAACCAACAACGTGCAGTTATAAAACAATTGGTTTGAGTTGATCATTATTCACTCCCTGGAGCTGTGGAGAAGCAACCCTTACTACAGACCAAGGGAGTTCTTTATTACCACCTGAACACAAGAGCAGGCTTTGTTCATAGGGAAGTGGACTGGACATTGTGTTGGGCAAGCAAGAGACAGTGTCTGCCATACTTTTCCAGAATTATCTGTGTCAGTGGCTAAGTTTTATAAATGTTCTCTGTGTGCTTGAAAAGAATTCTTAATCTCTAATTATTGATTACAGATATTGTATGCACCTGTAGAGTGGATCATATATATTCATTCTATCAAATTTCTAAAGGGTAGTGTTCAGATATTATGCAATTTTAACTTTTTGAGTGCTTAATATGAGAGTATACCACTAGGTTTGTGGGTTTGTCAGTGAAAACTGTTTGCATGTACTCTGTACTGTGCTTGCTGATAATGCTTGGATATATTCCTATCATCATTATTTTTCCTTATGATCATCCTTTTTTTGTTGCTTTGTCCCTTGTTTCTTATTTCTTTTTTCATCCTCGAAATTTCATCCTGGCAAAATTTCACGGTCTACTACTGCAGTAATTCTCTTAAATTTTTAGTATACATACTTAACCAAAGTTTGAACTTAATCAACATCTTTACCCTTCTCCAAAATAATACAAAGATTTTAGAATGATAATGTCTTATCTCCTCTCCTGTAATTTTTGTCATACTTATTCTAGCAGTTTATTTCCAGCTTGATTTTCTTAACCCTCTTCTCTCAAATTAATCATTTTTACCAACAGATTTTATTAAAACTTTCTAATTTTATTTTTCAAATTCTGATTTTATTTGCTCAGTGTTGTTTCCTGCTGTTTACTCCTTTATTAGAGGTTCGGTTTCCTTTATGCAGAAGTGTTCTTCCACTAATTCTTTTAGCCAGAGTCTGAAAGAGAAAGCTCATTTTTTTGGTATCAGTGTGTTTTTGCTTTTCAGCTTTTAAATGATTGTTTAGCTGGGGATAGACTTTGACATAGACAGACATTTTTTTCTTAGCACACTTCATTCAGTAGTTACCCCTTTGACTTCTTGTTGATATGAAATCTCTTATACATATCATTGTTGTTTCCCTTTTCTGTTTGTTTCCTTTAAGATTTCTTTTGCTCTGTATTTTTAGTATTTGATATTTTATGCATTTGTATTTATATTTACTTGATTAATTTTGCTTCCTTTTTAAAAATTTTTAAAAATGTTTATTCATTTGAGAGAGACAGAGAGTGAGCAAGAGCATGAGCAGAGGGGAGTGTCAGAGGGAGAGGGAGAAGCAGATTCCCTGCTGAGCAGGGTGCCTCACTCAATCCCAGGAGCCCAGGATCATGACCTGAGCTGAAGGTAGATGCTTAACCGACTGAGCCACCGAGGTGCCCCGAATTTTGCTTCTTTTATATGAAAATTTGTCAGTCATAATCTCTTTGAATATTTTTCCTTCACCATTATCTAGATGCTGTTCTTTTAGAATTCTTTCTTGAGCTTGACTTTCTCATTCTCTTGTTCCTATTTGCTAATCTCTCATATTTTACATCTCTTTATCTTCGTCTGGTATATTTGATAATTTTTTTCATGTATTTTCTAGTTTGCTATTTCTGTCTTCAGTGGGTAGTCTGATATATTACCTGTCCTGAGTTAAATTTTTTTTGTGTGTTTATGTGTGTGTGTTTGTGGGTGATATGCATTATTCACGCAGAGAAGTATGTCAAACATTTATAGTAGTAATATAAAATGCATGTACTCTCCACTTAGGTAATAAAATAGAATATGACTAATGGCTTAGAATTCTCCTGTCTACTTCTCTCCAGCCATACCACCAACTGCCAGGTAGCCATTGTCCTGACTTTTTGTTAACTCTTTGTATTAGAGTTCTCCAGAGAAACAGAGCTATTAGAATGTGCATGTGTTTATGTATGTTAAAATTTTGGCTTATATGATTATGGAGATTGACAAATCCAAAATCTATAACATAGGTCAGTAGGACAGAGACCCAAGGAATAACCAGTGTTGCAGTTCAGGCCTGAAGGCGGTCAGGCTGGAGACCCAGGGAAAAGTAGCAGTTCAGGTTCAAAAGGAGTCTGCTGGCAGAATTCCCTCTTGCTCAGAAGTCAGTCTTTTGTTCTCTTCAGGCTTTCAACCGATTGGATGAGGCCCACCTGCATTATGGAGGGCAGTCTGCTTTACTTATAGTCCACTGATTCAGAAGTTAATCTCATCCAAAACTACCCACACAGAAACATTCTCAGAGTAATGTTTGACCAAATATCTGGACATTGTAGCCCCACCAAGTGGAAACATAAAATTCAGAATTAAAAGCCCATCCCTTGTCAACTTGGCATCCATACACAGCTCCTTAAACCATACCTAATCTCCAAATAAAGACAGCAACAAGGTTATAATTACACCTGACATGATACAACTATCTTGCATACAACTGCAAATACACTAACCCTTTCCCCAGAAGAGGATGCAATATTCTTGGGTGGTGTTTACTCTTTTCCTTGACACTCTATTCCTTAAATATTGTGTATAACTTTTGATTCCCCCAAAACTTAACTACTAATAGCCTATTGTTGACTGGAAGCCTTATCAATAATATAAACCAATGATTAACACATATTTTGTATGTTATATGTATTACATACTGTATTCTTACAATAAACTCTGCTAGAGAAAAGAAAAAGTTACTAAGAAAATCATAAGGAAAATACATTTACAGTGCTGTATTTATTGATACCATAAGCTTATGTTTAGAAGACGAATTGTCTGTTAGTACTTGCATCAATATTTTCTTACATGATGCAAAATACTATATATTTATTGAAAAAAATCCACATCTGGAGTGGATTTGCATAGGCCAAACCCATGTTGTCCAAGGATCAACTCTATTTATAACAAAATAAGGAAGAAATGCTCATTACAGTTACAGTTCTAATTCTTAACTGGTCATGTGGTTGTAGCTTGTATTTAGAACTAACTTCTTTTACTACCCATTCCATATTCCCATTGCTCTCAGCAAACACCTCAGCTGGTGATAGTTCTTAATCTGATTGGATGACCTTAACCTTCATTCTTGAAGGGTATGGCCCATTAGTAGTCCTGCCTGGATTGAGTTGTTGTAGTTTTCCATTGACATTTTTTTTTTAAAGATTTTATCCATTTATTTGACAGAGAGAGAGAACACAGGCAGGCAGAGGAGTAGGCAGAGGGAGAGGGAGAAGCAGACTCCCCACAGAGCAGGGAGCCTGATGTGGGGCTTGATTCCAGGACCCTGGGATCATGACCTGAGCCGAAGGCAGACGCATAACAACTGAGCCACTCAGGCGCCCTTTTCCACTGACTTTTCTCCAGCACCTGGTAATACTAAGCAGTACCCTAAGGGATCTCCTGTATTCCAGACATATTCTGCCTTATCTCCACTGTATAGGAGCAAGCAAATGTTTTTTTGATAGTCAGAATCAATCATTCTGAAGAGCACAGAAATTCTCTTCTTTGTCTATTGATTTAGAGGCATGAGGAGTCCAAAGTGGTCAGGTGGTAGTCTTAACTTCCTGTTCAATGGATCATTTCTCCCTTTGGAGCTAAGACTTCCAGGCCAGCAGAACATAAAGTTGTGGGGAACAGGAAGCAAAAATCTTATTATTGGGTCACTAGGGGTAATAGTGAGTGATGCCCCTCCCATTTCTATTCCCTGATTGCTGGAACCATGAATCTTGGCTATGGGAGAAATAGAACCATATATTGGATGTTGATTCAGAGCATATACATGCTCTCCTGAAGAACCTTGCCCCACCCCTGAAAGGAATTTTCACCTAGCTGGCATTTGTAACTGAGTCTTTAAAAGGCCCTTCTACAATTCAGTCAAGCCAACTGCTGCAGGATAGTGGGGAACATGGTAAGTCCACTGAATTCCATGAGCTTGGGCCTATTGCTATAATTCATTTGCTGTGAAAATGAGCTCCTTGATCAGAAGCAACAGTGTATGGAATACCATGTCAGTGGATAAAGCATTCTTTAAGTCCATGGATGGCAATTTTGGCAAAAACATTGCATCCAGGGAAGGCAAATCCATAACATATCTTCCCCTTTTTGCCCATTCATGGAGGTCTATTCACATACCTCTTTCCCAGACTTCCTTGTCACCAAATTTCCAGTCATGTTCCTTCCAAGTCCCTTACTAGCCATACCATTGCCCACAACCCCTGACTAGCCATACCATTGGCCACAACCCATGAATGGTAAATAAACACACATCTGGCCATTTCACCCAACAGGCAAAATGAATAACCAGATGGACTGCTTGAAGTTCTGCCCACTGGGAGGATTTTCCTTCGTCACTGTCCTTCAGAAATGTCTTAGAGAGGGGCTGTAGTGCTATGACTCTCCACTTACAGGTGGTGCCTACATATTGTAGAGAACAACTATCTACAAAGCAGGCCTAAGTCTTCTCTTCCTCTGTCAACTAATTGTAGGGCAGTCCCCCTGAGGCCATAGGTGAAGCCTGGGTGAGACAAAGTAGTATAGCTGGAGTAGGGACCATGGGCATTTGGGCCACTTCATATAATTTACTTGTGCCTTCAGGAACTGTTTGAGCTTCATCTCACATATACCACTTCCATTTGCTGATAGAATGCTACTGTGTACACTCAACTTTATGGGCTGGTGAGTCAGATTATACCCAGTTTGTGATGGACAGCTCAGGTTGCATGGTAACTTGGTGGCCCATGGTCAAGCCTTCAGTCTCTACTAAGGCCTAGAAGCAGGCCAAGAGCTGTTTCTTGAAAGGAGAGTAGTTATCCCAGAGGATGGCAGGTCTTTTTTCTAAAGTTCTAAGGATCTGTAATGAGATTCTCCTATATGGGCCTGCCACAGGTTCCATCTATCACCCCTATCTGCCACTGACACTGCACTTTGGATCTGTTGGATCATATGGTCCAAGTGGCAGAGCAACTTGCACAGCAGCCTGGATCTGTTGCCGAGCCTACTGTTGTTTTGGGCCCCATTCAGAACTAGCAACTTTGGGGTTACTCAGTAATGGGCCAAAGTAGCACAGCCAAATGAAGGATATATTTCTTCTAAAATCCAAAGAGACCCACTAAACATTATACTTCCCTCCTCTTCCCCTCCTTCCTTCTTTCTCTTTCTTTTTGGTTGTAGGAAGAGCCAGATGCAACAACTTACCTTTCATCTTAGAAAGGCTATCTAAATATGTCCTACACCATTGGACTCCTAGAAATTTGCTGAGGTGTAAGGCCCTTGAATTTTTATCAGATTTATTTTCCACCCTCTGTCATGCAAATGTCTTACCAATAAGTCTAGACTAGTTGCTACTTTTTGCTCACTAGGTCCAATCAACATAATGTCATCAGTGTGATGGACCAGTGTGATACTTGTGAAAGGGAAACATAATCAAGGTCTCTGTGAACTAAATTATGACATAGGGCTAAAGATTTGTATATACCCCTGAAGTAGGGCAGGGAAGGTATATTGTTGGTCTTGTCAGCTGAAAGCAAACTGCTTCTGTCTGGTAGTCTTTATTAATAGGAATTGAGAAAAAAGCATTTGTCATTTTATTAGCTGCATAACAAGGTTGTGTTAACTTGCTCAAGCAATGAAACCACACCTGGTATTGTGGGTGAAATTGGAGTCACTACCTTGTTAGGCTTACAGTTATCCACTGTCATTCTCCAAAATCCATCTTTCTTCTGCATAGGCCAAAGAAGTGAGTCAAAAGGAGATATAGTGGGAATTACCACTCCTGTATATTTCAAGTCTTTGACGGTGGCACTAATCTCTGCAGTCCCTTCAGGAATATGGTATTGCTTTTAATTTATTATTTCCCTATGTAGAGCCAGTTCTAGTGGCTTCCACTTGGCCTTTCCCACCAGAATAGCTCGTGGTCTGTAGATCAGAGAACCAATGTAGGAATTTTGCCAGTTGCTGAATATGTCAGTTCCAATCATGCATTCTAGAACTGGGGAAAAAACCCACATGATGTGTTCAGGGACCCACTGGGCCCAGTGTGAAATGGACTTGAGTTAAAAAACTCCACTGATCACCTGACCTTCATAAGCCCCTCCTCTGACAAAAAAACCTGTCATGTTTTGGGCCTCCTGGAATCAGTGTAGTTCAGAGCCAGTGTCCAATAGTCCCCAAAGGTCTTATTATTTCATTTTTGCCAATGTACAGTCACCCTGGTAAAAAGCCATAGGTCTCATTAGGAAAGAATTGGAAGAAGGATTAAGAGTGTAAATTTTGGGCATTGAACTAGGATCTTTCCTTAAGGGGATCCAGCTGCCTCTTCATTGAAGGGGTTCAGATCTGTCAGCTAGTAGAAGTCCTGGTTAGATCTTAGGAAGCATAGAGCCTCTGGCAGGGCTATATTGAGGCCCCGGTACTAAACTTCTAATAGGGGTATTATCAAAGGGATAGGAAGTTTTGTATTTTCTGCCTTTAAATTCACATGGCTTACCTTGACTGCTCAGCAGTAAATAAAAACAGAATAATTCTGTGTGGTGAAATGGCTATCCTCAACTGATAGCTGGGCATGGAGAGGAGAGAAGGACTTTCATTAGAGTATGACCAAGACATGCCAGATAGAACTAAGAGATGAAGCCAAGCCCATCCAAGCATTCTTCTTCAGGGTAAAAAGATAGTATGATGGCAGTAGGTATCTGCTTTTTGAATCCTTCTGTTACAATACAAACTGGCATATTTACCTATCTCTTCCACAGCTATCATTCTGAGATCATTATTGTCTGTCCTTCTTGGGTTCTCATCACTTCTCCCTTTTTGGATTTCCTCTTCCTACTCTGTGTGTGTCAATAGTATTAGTTTCTTGTGGTTGCAATAACAAGTTACCACAGCCTTGGTGGCTTAAAACAAAAGCACCAGGTGTTATACACAAACAACGAATCATGGAACACTACATCAAAAACTAATGATGTACTGTATGGTGACTAACATAATAAAAAAAAATTAAAAATATTCTTTTACGGTTCTGCAAGTGAGAGTGTAAAACCAGTTTAATTGACCTGAAATCAAGATATTGACAGGACCATGTTCTCTATGGAGATGGTAGGGGAGAATCTCTTCCTTGCCTTTCTACCTTTTGCTGGCTGTCAGCACTCCTTGTCTTGTGGCCACATTACTCCAACCTTCAAGGCTAGCATCTTTAAGTTTCTCCCTGCTCCATGTCACATTGCTTTCTCCTCCGTGTGTGTCAAATCTGCCTCCATCTTAGAAGGATACATGTGGTAGAAATGATTATATTTAGGGTTCACCTAGGTAATCCAGGATAAAGCACCTCAAGATCCTTAATCACATCTGCAAGTATGCTTTTCCATAGAAGGTAATATTTACAGGTTCCAGGGGTTAGGAAGTGAATATCCTTTTGCAGGGAGGGGCATTTTTCATCCTACTGTAACATGTCTTCCTCTTTCTTGACTCTCTCTCTCTCTCTTTGCTTACCCCTCTTTTTCTCTGTCTCTTTCTGTTAGAACACATCCTCTAATAGCTTTAGAGAATGGATACATGCAAAAAGTTATCTGAGATCCTATAATTTTGATTCTACCCTCATATTTGTTTGTGACTTTGTACATGGAACATTAGAATAGAAAACATTGTTCTTCAGAAAACATTAGTATGGCCACACCTGTCTCTTTCCTTGCTGCTCTTCATTAATTGCATTTTAGAAGAGTTTGAGCATTTGAGGTATTTGTAAAACATCCTAAATGTTCTGCAACTCTATGAACTTTTGGGGAAATCCTTTAACTTGTGCTTGTATTCATTCAAAGCCTCTTGGAAAATTTTAATCAAGGCATTCAATTAATAGAGCACAAAAACTTAGCTTTGGAATTGTTTAATCAATTGCAATTAATTAAAATAAAGCTTGAAAATAGGAAGCAGTGGTATGTATTCTACAAAAGCAAGTGAAACACTGAACAAAATAAATGATGAGAGCTCAGATGCTGTTTTAATTTTTAAAATCTATAATTTTGATTTGGGTTATCTTGATTTATGGAAAAAATCTTTTGATGGAGTTCCTAGTTTTGTTTGGATAATTTCTTTTCTATACTGGAAATGGGATATATTGAGAAGGATTTCAGTTTTCCAGCATTTAAACTTCAGTTAGTCATGGAGATAATTTAGTTGATGAATTTTATTTTGTAAAAGTATTTGTCAGGTGAGTACTCTGAATGAAAATATATGGGCTGAGATAATAATATGATGCAGTAGGGCAAAATTATAATTGCTCTGAAGTTACCAGATACTTCATCATCTGCAGGGAAAGTTGTTTTTCAATGAAACATATGGCCTATAGAGAAAAGCTAACAAAAGATGTCAACATTTTTGCATTTATTAACTATTAAATATAGAAGATTGAAGTCAATATGAAAACAAATATAATCATGAGAAAAATATAAATGACACATTATTAGAGTCAAAGATGGCTAAGAAAATGATTAATTGTAAATGAGTAAGTGCCAGAAATAACCATCTGCCTATTCAGTGTCTAGAAAATCCATATAAAGATTTTTTTTGCTTTAATGTAGCAAGCATATGTTATTTTTCTTAGAAGTAACTTCATTTTTGGAAACTAGCTTTTTAAAAATTTATTATGTTTAATTAGCCAACATATAGTACATCATTAGTTTTTGATGTAGTGTTCAATGATTCATTAGTTGCATATAACACCCAGTGCTCATCACATCACGTGCCCTCCTTAATACCCATCACCTGGTTGAAACTAGCTTTTGGGTGGAACTGTTTTATACTGACAAGAAGTAAACCAATTTGTCAGTCAAGAAATTTTTTAAAGTTACCTAACTTTATTTTTTTCTTAAGATTTTTTTATTTTTAAGCAATCTCTACATCCCACGTGGGGCTCAAACCCTGAGATCAAGAGTCACATGCTCTACCACCTGAGCCAGCCATATATGATCACTTTATTAACACTGTATGTGACCTTTTCTTCTTTAGATGTTTGTAGAACTTTTTATTTTTTGTTTTTCTGTGTTCTGAATTGTCTCAGTGATGTATGTTTGTGAGAATCTTGACCCTCTTTCAATCTGGAAATGTATCCTTTATTTGGGGGGCAATATTTTGTTAAAGATTTCATCCCTTCAATTTTCATGTTTTCTTTCTGTATTTTTTTTTTATCTTATCCCTTATGGAATGCCCTTTTCATGTTCTCCTCTTTTCTCTTTTTTTTTTTTTTTTTTCATTTCCTTTTGCTTTCTTTTCTGGAAGATTTCCTTAACTTTATCTTCCAACTTTTCTATTAAGTGTTTCATTTTCAGCATAATTTAAAAGAAATTTCCAAAAGTTCCTTTTTTGTTATCTTAATGTCCATGTTATTTTTATAGCATCTATTCCTTTTCATGGATTCAAACATGTTTTCTCTCTGGAAATGTTAATGATGGTTTTATTTATTCATTCATTCTTCTCCCTTTATAATATTGGTTTATTCCAAGACAATTTGTGTGTGGCTCTGTCTCTTGATTGATTATTCATGATTAAGAGCTGGAGATTTCAAAGCTGATTGGAAGATCCGAGTGCTTGAGTGAGGTTTTGCATGTCACTGTAGGGTGAATGGTATCTAAGTTTTGCCTCCTGGGTGTTTGGAGACTCAGAAGTCTGTTACAGTGTTTTACTGGATAATAAATGTTTGACTGCATTCCCGAAGCCAAGCCATTCAGCATTAGGTATTTACATGGTCACTATACTGACCTCTTCTTGGTAAACGTCCCATAAAGACCCACAACTCTGACCAGTATTTACTAGTCCATACCATCTTTGTTTACCTCTTCAGAACAAAACCCTCCAAACTTCTAGGGCAGGAATAATTGTTACAGACAGTGGGCTAAGAAAGGTCAGAAGAGGGAATCTGGGCTAGTAGAAATAAACCGCTCCTGAAACTCTCTTTCACCCACAGTCCTAGAGTTACTAGTGTTGCCAGTTCCAGAATCTTTTAGTGTTCTGTGGTACTGTGGACTTGGTTATTTGTTTTCTGGCTGTCAAATTTGTATTCATCTTTCTCGGGTCTCCTAAGTCATTTATACTTGTCCTGCTTTCCAGCTCTCAAAATTCAGCCACTGTTGGCTCCCCTGTTGCTTCCTCCATTCTATTACATTCTTCTTCAAATCTGTCTACTATTTCTTATATAGTGATTTCATTAGGGTTCCTATTGCTTATTATTTTTTTCATTTTAAATGTACTGACTTTATCATTTTTTACATTAAGTCCTCCACTTGCTGAAGTGAGACTTGAGTTATCAAGGTGAAACTATTTACTTGTGTGGTCTCTAATTTTTTAGACCGTGAGCTTCTTTCATCATCCAACACCTCCCACCCCCATCTCCACTCCTGTGGGAGTTGTCTGTCTCATTCATGGCAGAAATATTGCTATAGTTTTGCATTTCCATCTGCATTTCACCTGCTCCAGACTAGTCATTATGTTAATTTCTTAGCTTGAGGCTTCTTGCTTCTCATAAATCATGTAAATTCTGATTCCATGTGTGCATGTTTTGGAGGTCTCACTTTCTTGTGGTAGTCTTCTTTTTATTATTTCCATTCAAAGAGCTTCCTTATGGTTTGTCTAAGCTGGGGGTGCTTCTTGCACTGAGAGGCCTATTCTTCTAGGCTCCTGGCTTGAGGCAGAATATTCTGTTCCAGTTACTACCTTGTAAGAAATCAATATCTTGTGTCTCAGGTTGACTTCCCCAGAAGGAGACTCTGAGATGAGGATTCGTGTGAAAGTAATTTATTAGTAAGTGATCCCAGGAAAAATAGGGGTTTGGAGAAATGGGACTGGAAAAGGAATTTGGCCAAAAAGGGCATGGTATCAAGTAAAATCCCACCTGGGAAGCTTTGGCTTGGGTCTGAAGTGAAGATTGGAAGGTCACACTTTAGAGCCCTCCTTACAGAGAGAAGGGAGCCAGAGTGGTATGAGCTCTCAAAGTGGTTCTAGCAGTCTGAGGCCAGCTCCCTGACAAAGAGATGAAGGTGCTAACTGAAAAGTACACAGGATATTTGGGCGCACAAATTGGTAAAGAATCCAGAGGACTATGGGTGGAGCATTGCTAGTGCATCCTGGCCTGTCCCTGCCTGGGGCTATGCCATAGCCTTAGCTTATGTCTGGATCTACTCTGCAATCTTCCCTCAGTGGCACTGTATTGCATTGGCATGGGGAGAGGTATGCCTCTGTTTTTATGTACCCCCCCGCTTTGTTTTCTGGGACTTGGGCCTTTCCTTTCTTTTTTGTATTAAACCATTCCAACAGGGGTTGTGCTTTTCCCAATTTTATGTTTAAAGTGGACAGGTGTGTCCATGTTAGCACATTCTATCATGGTATAAGATATGAAGCCTAATATATATGTATCACTTAAGTAGAAAAAATGATCACATTTCACTGTGGGTAAAGCCGATTACATGGCTGAAAAGAAATAATTTGGATTCTGTTAGAAATTACATGCCAAAAAGTCCTAGAAAGAATTGTGGAATATGGGCATTTGGCCTTTGTATAATGTGGTTTATTCTCTACAGTTTAGCATACTTCAAGACTGATTTGAAATTTGATGCTAGTCTTATGAAATTGTGAACTGGGATTTTGTTTTGCAAAAATTATCTCTTTGAATTTTATCTTTCATTTTATTAGTAACATTTTGAGGACAATCAAAAGATATTTTACCAAATATAGTTTATTGTAAAGAGTATGGTAAAACTTGGTAAGAGTAAAAAGACCATATCTTAGATGAAGCAGGTTTATATTCCCTCCCATTATCCATTCCTTTACTTCCTAAGATGTCATAGCAATATGAGAGACACAGGCATGTTAGATAAGTAAAATAATGCACAAATGAAATCCAGAGTCGTCTTATTGCAGCATGACTCGTCTCTTACAGGGTTTGATCTGATTTGTGAGGATGTGCAGGAAGAGATGCTTTGTGTGTGTGTGTGTGTGTGTGTGTGTGTGTGTGTGTGTGTGTGTGGTGTGTGTGCTTTAAACAGATTTGAATGAATCATGGTCCCTGGTAAATTTGTCTCTGGAGGCTTAGGGCTTAAACAAAGGATGGTTTTCTTCTTAAAAGATTCTCTCAATAAAATAACAAAATGAAAAGTGAAAGAAATAAAATGAATATAAAAGAATGTAATGGACATGAACTCTGGAGTCAGACCTGGGAGGGCTTCTTGCTCTGCAGTGCTAGTTCTGTTGTCCTCCTCAAATCCTACTACTCTGTGTAAACTGCAGGTTCCTCCTCTATACAAGTTGTATGATAATCATACCCACTTCTTGGAGTGTGGTAGGTACCAGATGACACAATCCTGAATTATGCCTATCACAACACTTAACCCCTAACTAGAGTTTAATGAATGGTAGTGACCATGAGTATTTATTTCATCATTGGTATCTAAAAATAAGGGCCTACAGGGTACATATTTCTCTTTGACAGCTACTTTAAAGTCATTAACATTATGTCCATACAGAATTATAATAGCAAATTTGAATAATATATCCATCTTTCCTTCTTTCCTTCATCCTTCTCTTTCTTCCTTCCTCTCTCTCCCCTACCATCTCTCTCTTCCTTCCTTTCTTCCCTCCTTCTTTTTCTAGAATTGTGTGTTAGATTTAGATTCAGAGTAATATATAAATACTGCCCTCCCCATCTCAATCATATATATTATTAAATCAGGAAATGTAGTCTTTCCAAAATCCCAATGAAACTACATAGCAATTCACAGAAACCTCTCTAGGTTAAACATCAGTTTCAGTTTGCACTCTTTGAGAAAACACTGCACCCTAATCTTAAAACTACTTCCTCTCTTTCAAGAATAGCAAAGGCAAATCATTTCCTAATTCCAGACACAACGGCGCTCTGTGAATTTAGTCTATTAATTCACTATAGGCCTTAGCTAAATCACATACTTAGGTTGTCATTATAAAATGAATCATAGACTTAAAGCAAACAAGCCAACAAGCACACAAGCAAATACAACCAGAGGATTTGCATTATCAAATAAAATTGCCAATTTTCTGAGCTGAACTGAACTAACAACATGTTCATGTCTCAGGTCATGGACAAGGCCTGCACAGGTTGGGTTAATAATCCTAGTTGATTTTATTATGTAAAGGTTAACGAGAGACAGGCGAGTGTTGATCCCATCAGTTTACTGTATGTTTTAAAATCATGTTCCTAAAGAATACTCAAAAGTCAGATAGCCACTGGACATTTTTCCTTGCAAATAGACATTTGTTGATGATTTTACTATGACAGATACTGGAGACTTCTTTCCAAGACTAAAATTTCTGTGATACTATTTTCCTGAATGAGTTATGGTATTAATATTTACCTTTCTCAAATCCCTCAGAAAGAAAGTCTTTGTAGAAACAATATAAAACTGATAAGGTCAAAATGCTCTTTGGATCAGTATCGATCAAAAACTGGACATTATCTTAAATGACCTAGAAGAAGTCATATTGGTGATATCTGCAGGGTTGAGACATTACTGCAGTATTACTGGAAAAGTCCCAAATCCTCAATTTACTAGAAATTAGTAAATTTGGACACTTGTTGACCAAATGTTTCCAACTCTACCTCTTCTGTAATGTGGAAACATTGATCTCATGGTCTTTTGTGAGGATTAAATAAAATGATATATTTGGAGTTCCTACACATTGGTTGCAATTGAATAGGTACTAAATAGTGGGGTTCCCTTTTCTTTGACTCTAAGTCTGAGACCAAGGCAATGTTGGACATTTAAACAAAATGACATATGGTTATGAGTAATAGGCAGTTGAAACTGCCTAAGTGTCTAATACCTGGTGCAGACAGTAAAAGTGAGGAAACCCTGATGAGGCAGAGATCACTGGTGATGCCATACTCAGTGTATAATGAAACATGACCTAGCATTTTGGTGGAGGCAATGTGGAGAGGAAAGGTATTTATTATAGCTTTAATGTTGTTATTTTATAGGGTTTTCCACCTTTAAAAAGTGGTGATTTGTAAATAATGAATATGCCAAATATTGTGGAACTAGAATATTTGTCGTTTTAGTGTACTTTGAGTGCATTGTGTTGCTAAATCAGCCAAATGGCATAGTTTATTTATCATATACATAGATGTATTCTAAATTCCTTTCTCAGAAATTATGGTTAAGACCAATTTATCTTTAGAGTATATAGAATTTAGCAGATTGAATATGACATGGTAAATGAGAATTAGTAGTTTTACTAATGACGATTTCTAATTTAGATCCATTAATTCTCAAAACAAGCTAGTTCTGAATCTTTTACAAGTTGATACTGTACTCTTGATAATTAAGATTTTAGGTGAGCACAGTTTATCAAGTTATAGTAAGATGTTTCACTGTAAGTACTATTAGAGGGCTCTGGCTGAAAAACCACAGTTCTCAGGGATGAGCTTTTTTTTTTTTTTTTTTTTTTTTTTTTTTTGGTATAAATTACCTACTTCATCTCCTGTGGCATCATTTGAAGCTTTCCATGAGTTGAAGTCAGTGATGTAAAACAAAATCCAGGTGGGCACAATCATGAAAGGGGCATACTCAAACTTTGAATTAGCCTAGAGACTCATTTTATCTATACATTTGATTGGAAATGTACTGAATTTAGGGAGCATTGTGGTAGGAGTTGAGAAGAGATGAGTCTAAACACTGGTTCACCAGTAACTTGCACAAGATTAACTATTAATCTTGTGCAAGTTACTGAAATCCTTAAGCCTTAGATTTGTCATCATTAAGAAACCAAAGGCACAATAGCAACAAGAAAAAACCAACTAAACTCATTCATAGGGTTGTTATAAAGATAATTCATTTTTCTAACAGGTAGTTTTTAAATGCCTCCTAGTGTCAGGCACCATGCTGAACATTAGCCTTGTGACTGAATAAAATCAAGCAGGATCTGTGCTCTCAAAGAGCTTGAGAGACAGATAGGTACACAATCAGATAAACACATAATACATGTAGAATCATTTTTTGGGGGAAGGTTCCACAAGGGAGAAAAATATGGTTCTGTAGCTAAGTTGACTTGTCATATTTGGTAATAGTCATTGAGGAAATGGCTTTCAAGTTTCTGTTTACAGAATGAGTAGGGAGTGAGGCATGAAGAGAGGTCCCAGCAGAGGGAACAGTGTTGTGCAGAGGACAGAGGGAGAGAGGACTGAAAGAAGACCTGTGAGGGTACTGCAAGAAAGAGTGAGAACAATCTGTTGTGCACTGAGACTTGAAACACAAAAATGGCTTTGAGGGCAATATTAAGGATTTGGGTCTGTCCTCAAACAGTGGACAGTCACTGAAGAGTTTTAAGCTGTGGGAGGAGAAAATCAGATTTTGTGGCTACAGAGCGCAAGAGCAGATCATAACGGGCAGGAAAACATTTAGAAGGCTGTTATGTGTTTTAGGTGAACGAGTGATTGCTTTGACTAGGGTGTTGTGAGGTTGTGGAGAGAAATGAAATAATTTGAGAGGTACTTATGATGGATTCAGTGTAGGAGTTGCTGACAGAGCGGCATCAAGCCTGACTCCTCTCCTCTGTTACTGGGTTGTCTAAATGGTTGGATGGTGCTGTCTTTTGAGAAAAGAAACCATTGCAGAGGAGGGAGCCTAACTCAGTTTTTAATTTATTACATTTGAAATATTTTTGAGACATCCAAACACGGATGTCAAGAGAAATTTGGATTTTAGAGAAGGTAAATCTTGTTATTTTGTTATTTCTTCTTCTATTGTCTTTTCAGCTCACTTTCTTTTGGCTCTTTCCTTATCAGCCTTTGAAACATTCTCAGGACTTTCTTAGTTTACAAACAAAAGAACTCTGAAAAAAACTTAATCCACATCTAGCATTTGCCCAACCTCATTGACAGATTTCCACTGTTTCCATTGTCCTGCCTCAGTCACACCTGCGCTTACCGGTCTTTACTGATCTTGTCTCCAACAAACAACTTTGCCAAATGGCACAGTTCTCATTTTATTTGACTTGTCAGCACATTCTGTGCTTGCTCCTTCTTTGAAATGCAAATCAATATGCATAACTGCTTATGTAACTTGGGGTGTTAAAGGCATCTCAAACTCAATTCATCTGAATTCGAAGTTGGTCTTCTGCCTCCAAACTTAAAGGGTCTTCAGTGAATGGCTGACAATTCACTCAGTGTCACAAGCTAGAAAACTGGGTTTATTTTTGATATATATATTTTTTTATTTTATCACCCTCATCCTGTATTCAATGATAACAGATTTGTCATTTGTACTTTCTAAATATATGTTTACTCTTCATTTTTGCTGCCATCACACTAGTCCAGGGTTCTTAATTTTGTCACTATTGACATTTGGGGACTGGGTTATTCTCTGTTGTGATGTGCTGCCCTAGTATTTTAGGGTATTGGACAGTATCCTTGGCCTCTACCCACTGTATGCTTGTAGTACCACTCTTCATACTTGTGACAACCAAAAATGTCTCCAGACATTGCCAAATGTACTCTTAGAGGTGGGAGGTATCAAAGTGCCCTCAGTTGAGAACCACTGTTTTAGTCAAAGCCACCATCATTTCTCCCTTGAACTTTTTAAGGCTAACTGATCTCCTGGCCTCCATATGTGATTCCTTTGACTCTATTTTTCATCTATTGTTACAGCGATTAAACACACACACACACACCCATACACACACACATCTGTTTATGTCATTCCTCCGCTCCCAAATCTTCAGTGTCTTTGTGTTACTCTCAGAACAAAAGCAAAATTCTAATATGACCTATAAGACATGAATCTGCCTCTACCCATCCATCAGCCTCATTTCACATTCTAGCCTCATCCTCTGTCCACTCTGGCAACATTGACCATCTTTCAGTTTATTGTCTCTGCTCCAGATTCTTTGCACATTCTGTTCCCTTCTCTGAAATGTCTTTTGTTCCCCTTTCTCCATCTCTTCATTTCCTTTTTGACTTTGCTAATAATGTTTATTTGTCCTCAGTATTTCAGCACACGTGGTTTTCCCCCACCCCTTCCCAGAGGAGGCTTTCAAAAGTTTCTCAGTTATATGCTATTAACACCCAGAGGTCTTCTTTACACCATGCACTTATGACCCAGTTGTGTAATTGAGTGTTTTATATCTGTATTTACCTTGGTGAGAATAGGAACCACCTTCTTTTGGTTCTGCAGTATGTCCCCAGTGCTTAGTAGGGCATTTTACCTATAGTCACCACTCAATAAATGGTGGTTGAATGAATGAATTATTAAATAATTAAATATGAATGTGAGGTATACAGATGATATATCAAATTGCTTTGATAGGGATGTTTTATTTTTATGATTGAACTTAGAATATTGGAGGCACTATGCTAGTTTCTGATCTACTCAAAGTAAATTTCTACTTCATGCTGTGAGAAATCTATTTGAACATGCTTTGGGGTTTTAAGTTTTGGTGCATGGGGTTGGGGGGAGAACTCTAGCCTAGGGGGAACCTCTATCCTGGATGTCAAGGGATATATAAACTTGGCTCATGAAATAAACAGTTGGTAGGGTGAACTATGAAATAGTTGCTGGGGCTTGCCCCCAAATATCTGCAAATTCCATGTACTACTATTCGTATAGTGCAATAAAATTACCTCCCCTCTGGGAGTTGGCTGAGTAGAATTTAGTATTTAATGAAAGGTTGGCTTGATAAGTCATAGTTTCCAAATCGGAAAATAAAACTTTAAGAGGAAGAGACTTGGACAACTGTTCTATGAGTTTGTACGCATTAGGACTTGGCTTGAAGCTACTTTTAATTACATAAGCCTGTTGGGAGTATGGTTAGTGAAAAGGGATATAATATGGAACTTGGATAATTTTATGTATTACAGTGTTTCCAGTTACTAATATAATCATCAACACTTACCTATCAACTAAACTATTTAGGCAGTCTAAACATACTATTTTCCCTCTTCCATGAAAATAGAAAGAAAGCCATAGATAAAGAGAAAGCAGATGTTAATTTTTGTAACAAACAGCAATAATCTGGGGCTGGTTATCTTCATGACTATCCATCTTAAGGAAACATATTTTCCAGTAAAGTTGTCAGTGCTCTTGGAATTGTTTTGGGAACTCTTAATGGTATTTTGCCATAACCCTATAATGTCTGGTTACTACAGCTTCTGTCTTCACTCACAATCTGAGTGACATCAGACCATCCTAACATCCATACAGTCACAGAGTTCAGTGTAGGAGCAATGCTCCTCCAGTAATTAACTAATCTTTTAATTTTTTTCTCTAGTGTAGGACACAGAATACTTTGAAGTGATGCCTCAGTAAATAAATGCCAATGAGTGGCAACATATTTTCTGTTGTAAAAATAATGTCACAACATTAAAGATTACATTGCAAATAATACCTATGAAGCGAATTTCTTGTTTACATTTTAAAATCCACTTCATATTTACATACATAATTGCACACAATTTTGTAATAGTTATGTTCTATTTCATGGAATCATTGTGTAATTATGTATGTATGTATTTATTTTAAAGATTTTATTTATTTGGGAGAGAGAGCATGAGCAGGGGGGAGGAAGGAGCAGACTCCCCACTGAGCATGGCACCTGACTCAGGCTCTATACCAGGGCCCCAGGGTCATGACCTGAACTGAAGGCAGAAGCTTGCCTGACTGAGCCACCCAGCCATCCCCATTGTGTAATAATTTAATTAATTTTTCCCCATTTATTTAACTTACAATTGTACGTTTATGTCTTTTGCTTAATTTGGGGAGTTTTCATCTATTATGTCTTCAAATATTTTTTTGCATCAAGCACTTCCTTTCCTTCTGTGACTCTGATGACTTGAATGTTAACTTTTTTTGTATTGTGCCACAGATCCTCAAGATTCATTAAGAAAAATATTTAAATTCGCTGTTGTTTAGATTTTTTTTTATTGCTTTGTCTTCAAGTTTACTGATTTTTTTTCCTCTGTCATTGCCATTCTCTATTAGGTCCATCCATTGAGTTTTTATTTTAGTTGTTGTATATTTTAGTTCTTAAATTTCTATTTGTTTTTTTCCAGTGGCTTATCTTTAATATTTTTGTAAACCTAAAGTGTAATAGACAAACACTCAAACATTCTAATTCTGTTCTGTTTTGTCCATAAAATTTATGGGTTTAAATATTAGCTTCAATAAATCATTGTTGGCTGTAGAAGTTAATTTTGTGTCCAATGTAGATGTGATGTACTGGAAATGTAAGTCAGATTCCTGAGAGTTAGCACTGAGAAATGATCAGAGGAGATATTGGGATTTTATTTTTCAGTAGCCCCTGAGATATCTCTTTGGGCTCCCTTGGTGATGAAAACAAATTGAAGAAAAAAATGAAAGATGAAAATTTGCCAACATGTTATGGATAACAATGAATAGACTTTATCTTCTAAAATATGATGGTTATGATTTGTTAATCTTTAGTTGTCTCTGAGAGAATTTTTTAAAATAATATACTTTTTTTTTTTTTCTTCCCAGTTGATGATTCATATTTTTGGGGGAGAATATTTTTGGAAAAGTGATTTTTTTATCATCTATTTAAAGCATATTATAATGTTAATAATGAAAAAAGGTAGTGCTGATTCTTTATGTCTATTAAAATTGATAAGTTGATTTTCTTTTAAAATTTTATTTGAGAGAGAGAGAGTGTATGTGCACAATTGGGGGTAGGGCAAAAGACGAGGGACAAGCAGACTCTCCACTGAGGGCAGAGCTAACACTGGGCTGAATCCCGGGACCCTGAGGTCATGACCTGAGCTGAAGTCAGACACTCAACCAACTGAGCCAACCATAAGTTGATTTTTAACAATAAAACCAACATTTATTGTGCGATAATATGTGCCAGATACTATTCTAAGGACTCCATCTCTTTATATGTATTAATTAGAGGATTAAATTAGATAATTAAACATATTAATTAAATGAAGTAGATCCTCTCATTATTCCCATTTAAAAATCAGGACATTGAGGTACAGAGAATTTATTCAGTTGCCCCAGGTAACCTAATGGCAAGTGGGGAAGGCAGGATTTAATTAAATTATTTTGACTCCAGATCCTTCTCTTCCTTTTACCAGTTTTATCAAGGATATATGCCAGCCACAGGACTACATAGATCAAAAAAAAAAAAACAATGCCTTTCTAAAAGTCTATTTGGGAGACAGACACACAAACAGAATACAGTGTAATGATTATTATAGTGACAGAATGTTCATGTGTGCTGTGGGGGGAATGACAAGAAAGTGCAAAATCGGCTTCAGGAAGTTGGATCAGGCTTGGCAGAGGAGGTAACACATAGTTGTCTCTCAAGCATTGAAAGGGTTAAGTGCATTACCACCAAACCACAAAAATGGGTATGGGATAGTCAGGGAATGTGCCTATAATTCTTCATAAAAGCAGAGCAATTCTATCTACATATACGTGCACCATGACGGTTGTACTGGTCCAGATTCACTTGCAGACAACAGAAACTGTCTGAGCTACTGTAAATAGAAAGATTTAACACAGAGTATGGTGTGCATTATAGGAAGGTACACTGAAAAGGGTTAAAAAGTTACTGAGGGAATTTCTCTGCAGTTCCTACCTCATAGCAGTTTCTGCAATAGGGATAGCAGAAGGGTAAATGGAAATACATGCCCAGAATTCTTCAGAATCCTGTGAGTACTGGTATCTTCAGTGTAATCACCTTCACATATTGTGTACTCTTTTTGTTTTCTATTTTTTGTTTTGATGATATCTCTTTTT
Organism: Callorhinus ursinus; assembly: GCF_003265705.2. Lineage (NCBI taxonomy): Eukaryota > Metazoa > Chordata > Mammalia > Carnivora > Otariidae > Callorhinus > Callorhinus ursinus. The sequence goes on from NW_027397065.1 coordinate 61,452,361, forward strand.
TTCAATACTGGTGTAGGCTCCTATCTTGGATTTGTTTTCAGAGCTCACATTTTCATTATTGAGTAGTATTGATTATGATGAATGTTCATTTTTGAAAGTGAATTTGAATACTGGAAATAGTACTAAGTAATGGCAAATAAGGTAAATTGTCTTGCTGAGTAATACTATTTAGATCGAAAACATTCACAAGACCATAACACTTTGAGCCAGAGCATTGTCAGAGTGAAGAAAACAGTCCTTGAGTGGCAATTCAGGCCAACTGCCTCCCCTCTGACTACCTGCAGTGCCTCAATCATTAACTCAGGTATTTATTGAACATTTAACATGTGCAGTGCCTGTGCAATGTGTTACAACATTTAGAAGTTATATTTAAGTATTGCTTTATAGCTCTTTTACAATGTGTGTGTATTATCTTATTTCATATGCATGGCCAGTTTGTTTTTCAAAAGAAACTGAGACCCAGAGACTTCATTTTGAAGAATGCCAACCAAATGAATAGCTACTTTGGATATTTTATTTTGTGTAATTCAGTATGACCAGTGGCATTCATATTCCAAAGACTGAATCAATTTTGTTTTGACTTGTGATTTTTGACATATACAGTTTCTGTGTTGTGTTAGAAATTAGAAAATTCTGACTGAAGATCTTGTTACTTTCCTGTGAATTATATGGAAAATGTCACATTTTATCACTAATGGCTATTATCTTTAAATGTCAAATAGCTTCCTTATAGAGGGGTACCTTACATTTCATTTTCCTTAAAAATGCACTGAACAATATATTTCTCTCATTCAACAATGACTCTGCTTTATAAACTTTACAAGCCACACATGAAGCATTTTATTTTAGAGGTGCACTCATACATTTAATTATGGCAAAGCTGCCACTGCATATATAATTTAATTGATATAGGTGATAAAGATTTTTTTCTATTGAATCTATCTATAATCTTTTGTCTCTTTGCACTCATTTTTTTTAAAAGATTTTATTTATTTATTTGAGAGAAAGAATGAGAGAGAGAGAGCACATGAGAGGGGGGAGGGTCAGAGGGAGAAGCAGACTCCCTGCTGAGCAGGGAGCCCGATGTGGGACTCGATCCCGGGACTCCAGGATCATGACCTGAGCCGAAGGCAGTCGCTTAACCAACTGAGCCACCCAGGCGCCCTGCACTCCTCTTATTATTATTATTTGCTTTTTCTACAAAAAGGGACAAAACATGGATGAGTGTTTCTTTTATATTTTGATAAATCCTAGGTTTTACCAAGCAAATATTTTAAAAGTTGAATTGTCTGCATACAAACTACCTCATTTCTGATCTTTTCTGATTTTTCCACTGTTAATTTTTTAAACCTAAAAGTTAATATAATTCTAGTTAGACAATTTCTGAGTCTTTCTTTTCTTGGTATAAAGTACCCCTGCCCCCAGAAAAAGAAAGATAAATCTCTCTCTTTTTAAAATTTTATTTGAGAGAGAGAGAGGAAAAAAAAACACAAGTGGGGGGAGGGGCAGAGGGAGAGAATTCCAAGTAGGTTCCACACTCAGTGCGGAGCCCCATGTGAGGCTCAATATTATGATCCTGAGATTGTGATCTGAGCTGAAGTCAAGAATTGGACACCCAACTGACTGAGCCACCCAGGCCACCCTCCCCCTTTTTAAGATTTTTTATTTATTCATTTGAGAGAGAGAGATAAAGCATAAGCAAGGGGAAGGGCAGAGGGAGAGGGAGAAGCAGACTCCCTCCTGAGCATGGAGCCCGATGTGGGGTTGATCCCAGGACCCCAAGATCATGACCTGAGCTGAAGGCAGATGCTTAACCAACTGAGCCACCCAGGCACCCTGCTCCTCTCTCTTTTTTAATCTTTCAATTCATCCATCCATCCATTCATTCATCTCATTTATCCATTGAACTAGTTTTCCTTGTTTACTTTTGTAGTGATTTGCAGCATCCTAGTTTTATTAAAGAACGAATGGTTATAATGTATAGTATAGAAATCTATTATCTAAATGGAAACCAGTAAAAATAAAATAAGAAAACCAAGGGCTTATGCAAGTGGTATACCCTGTGTAAAGGAAAATACAGACTTGCCTCTGTTAATAAATGTCAAGCTAAGTACAAGATTAGTGGAGATGAAGAAATGACACTCCATATTTTTTCTCATTTGGTCACTACAGATAATGACCAACATCCAGCTGGTGTTCTGAAGTGAATTTGCTTTCTTATGTGTAAATGGACAGCCAGAAAGTAGTGAAATGATGGAAAAGTTAACTTTTTCTGTTTTGCTCTCACTCAACGAATTGAAATCTGGGCTGTGATCAGTGTGACACGGTTCTGATGGTTTGTGTAATGACCTGTTCAGATGCCTGGTCAGGGTCCCTGTAATTCTACACATCTGGGGTCACACAGCCTAATTCTAGAGTTTATGATCAACTCAGTTCCCAGTAAGGAGGGATTAAACAGTTTAGTACCTTAGCCCAGCATTATAATATCAGCTCGTATAATGTTTCCTATGTGCTGACGCTGTGCTAAACACTAGTAGTACATACGTAACTCAGTTAATCCTCAAAAAAAAACACCTGATGAAGTTGGTACTATTATCTTTATTTTATAGATGTGCAAACTAGAGCATAGATGGTGTAAGTAAGACGCCCACAGTCACATAAATCCTTAAATCACAGAGCCAGGATTTGAATCCAGGCGGGCTGGGTTTAATATCTAGGCTGTTAACTGCTGTGTAGTATGTCTCCTCTGTATTATACTGCTTTTTCATTAAGTCAACCTCTTTAGTCTTGCTCTTAACCTTTTTGTTTTTTTGCCCTCATTATAGTAGCTATGCTCTTTCCTGATTATTACTACTGGTATTGATAATAATTTCCACTGTTTTATTATTAAAAATAAGACATTTGTGCATGAAACTATAATCTAAATACATAGATCAGCTGATCCTCATAAGAATAATAGGGAGAAGTTAAGGTGAGTATTGTTATCTCATTCTACACAGATGAGAAAGAGACTCAGCGAAATTGTGCTTCATTCAAAATCCTGTAGATAAGAACCTGTAAAGTTAAGACTTGAACCCAGGTGTTCTAAGTGCAAGTGCACGGCTCACTGACCACCCTGTATCTCCTCCCTACAGTATAACTTTCTTAGTGCAGGTTTTCTCTCTCAGGTCCCACCTCTTCCTTCAAGTCAGCTAACACAGAGACTGCTGGCCCCTTCATGAGGTGCCTGCCTCCACCCATGTCAGTCCTGTCCAGAATCACCCGTTCAGAATCCGATGCATCATTCATGTGAGAGATATGCCCAGACAGAAGCAAGGGGTGATTTTGTTTGACCTTCTACTGTTCATCTTTGCAATCTCAGCCACCTTCTCCTCTTCCTGCTTATTCTGAGCTTGTTTTGGTCTTCCCAAGGTTTGTGAGAGGTTTGATGAATTAGTTGTAATTAGTGTTCTTGTTGCTTAGAAAAGGTCCCAACCTTCTTTTATTGCAAAACTAATAGATACCAGGAAGGAGAGACCTATAATAATACCACTCAGATCCTGCCAGGTTGTTACTGAGCTTCATGACCCATTAGCCTTTTTTTTTTAAAGATTTTATTTATTTAAGAGAGAACACATGCATGAGTGTGTGTGGGGGTGGGGTGGAGGGAAAGGGAGAAGCAGACTCCCCATTGAGCAGGGAGCCAGAAGTGGGGCTTGATCCTAGGACCCTGAGATCATGACCTGAGCTGAAGGTAGACACTTAGCCGACTGAGCCACCCAGGCGCCCCCCACCCCCACCATTAACCTTTTCTTGAGAAGGCTTTTCTTCATCATGAGTTTGTTCCTAATAAATCAGATTCACTTTGTTGTTTTAAAAACATGACTTTTAGCAATTAACGTTTATTTCAGAGCAAAATACAGATGAATATTATCAGATTTAAAAAGGGGATTTGACTTCTACCACATGACAGCTATTTTATGGTTGATGATGTTTCTTATGTCTCAGTAAAATCATCCACTTCCTATGCCAACTGAACAATTTGGTGGCAATGCAAGAGAGGATAAATGGCTATTAAATGTATAAAACAAAGAAGCCAAGGAAAGAATAAGCACAAAGGTGTGGTTGGTCAGTGTCTGCAAAAGAAGCCCGGTTGAAACTCTGGCAGGCATTCTGGCCCTGAAGACCTCAGTGTGCTTTCTTAAACACATAACATACCGTGACCTTTAGCAGCCAACTTTGTGAGTCAACTCTCTTCACAAACAGATTTAATTTCGTTTATCATCTCTTTGCAGTAATTCTGGTCAGACCACACATGACAAGTTATAACAATTTATCAACAGCTCAGAAAGAGCTGCAATCACTCAGGGAGCACTGAGAAAAGAGAAAACTAAACAATGAATAAAAAATAATTTCTAGAGGTCACAGAGGTATGAGTTGGTAATCATGACTCTAGATCTGATTGTACCCTATTGGCACTGAATTCTTCATATTGCTTCAGATCACTTGTCCTAATATCTAAGCTCATTTATGAGATTGTAATCTTTGCTTGCACGATATTGGATCTGACAATAAAACATCATGCCTTTCACCTGGTATGTGATATTCAATCAGAAGATACTGTGAAAATGTACCTTCTAGTTTAATGTTTCTGACCAAGGGATTTAGAAGTCAGAACACAGATATGTAGCCAGACATCCACTTCACCCCAGCTATTGTAACTCTTCACATATACATTCACATTTCACATAAGTGGAGTCTGTTTTTTCCTTTTTTAGATCATATACTTATGTTCCATTGTGTAACACGTTATTTCCTTTTATAGTTGCAAATCCAATCTTTTGAGTGACTCGTCTCTTTGCCCTCCTTAAGTTGGCTTTCTACTTATTTGTAAAGCTCTTCTTCCATCTTCAGTTCTTATTGAAGGCCTTTCTATTTTCTTCTGTTTTTCAGGTTCTTTCCTATTTTTCTTTAGCTCCTCTCTTTGTCAATCAGTATCTAACTTAAAGCTAAAAAAAGGTCTCCAAATTAATTTGTGATAATCTTAAGTATATTTAATTTTCTGGAAATTGATTCAGTAGCCAGCTGAATTTTATTTCCATATAATTATCTCAGACAAACTCCTTGTTTTTAATTTCCCTCATTGGCAATAAATTTCCCTTCAGGCTAAAACCTGTAGGAAGATTGTCCTCTTTTCTGGTTGCTGATTTTGTGGCTGAGATTACTTGTGAGTCTGTTAACACTTTTAGGAAACTTGTGTTTTTTATTATTCAATATAGTCCTAATTCTTCAAGGACTTCAATTTATCTCAATTTACTTCCTTTGAAATTTGAAAATCACTCCAGTTTACCTCATGAAAGATTCCATAACTCTTGTGGAATAGTCCCCAGACTTTAAGTTCACCAATTACAGTCTTATTATAGACCGAGTCTCTGTATGATTTCATGCCTTCAAACAGTCAGTTGCTAAGATACCCTATCAAGAAATCCAGCAATTCAAAAGGGAATAAATAGTCTTGTTTTTGCCAAGTCATTCCAGTCAAAATAGGTAGACTGTAATAAAAATACAGAAGATTATCAATGAACTCTTAACCCCTAAAATAATGTGGAAAATTGTGATCTGTGCATATATGCATTTTCTGGGGAGAAGATTGACTACTCTTATTAGATTCCCATTGCCTTGCACATGCTTAGCACATTCTTGAGTCTGAGGAAGTATTAGATGAGTGAATTATGAATGAAATAAGGATTCCAAAAACGGTCTCATTATTTAAAAAAAAAAGTTTAGCAATAACCAGAGCCACATCTTTTTCTCTTTGAATTTTACCTCTCTAAAAACCTTTTTAGTCTCTTTTTTCTTGGTATTTCTAGGAGGCAGGTGTTAGAAATACTGAATTTATCTTTAATATTTCTTGACTTTTCTTTCATACTTTTTGATCCTTAATCCCCTTATGATATGTTCTGGAAAGTTCATCAGCTCAGTCTTCCAGCTCACCAGTTCAACTTCCACTGTGTCTTTTCTACTATTTATTTTATTGAAAGGCTTTAATTTTAATGTCAACACCATTGTTCTTTTTTTTTGTTAAAGATTTTATTTATTTATTTGACAGAGAGAGACACAGCGAGAGAGGGAACACAAGTGGGGGAGTGGGAGAGGGAGAAGCAGGCTTCCCTCTGAGTAGGGTGCCCGATGTGGGGCTTGATCCCAGGACCTTGGGATCATGACCTGAGCCAAAGGCAGACGCTTAATGACTGAGCCATCCTGGCGCCTCCACCATTTTTCTATGACATTCATTATTTTTCTCATTAGCTTTACTCCTTAGACTTAATGGCCTCTTTTTTCTTATCCCTCTCCAGAGATTCCTCATGTTCTCTGGTTTACTGGGGCTCCTTTTTATTTTTTAATTATGTGTGTGTGTGTGTGTGTGTGTGTGTGAGAGAGAGAGAGAGAGAGAGAGCGCAGGAGCAGGGGGGAGGGGCAGAGGGAGAGGAAGAAGTAGACCAGATCCCTCAAAAGGGATCCTGATGCAGGGCTAGATCCCAGGACCCTGAGATCATGACCTGAGCCGAAGGCAGATGCTTAACTGACTGAGCCACCCAGGCACCCTTCCTTTTTCTTTATTTTGAATGTATTTATGAATGTAAAAGATGTTTTCTATAGTTTTAGAAACTTAAATAATCAGAGCTGATGGAGGTAAGACACTGTGTATGTCCACCATGTTCTATTAGAAGTTCTTACATTTTTTTCCTTAGTGTCATATGAAGTCAATGGTGATCACTCATTTAAAAGAATAGTGTTTCTCCTTATATTGCCAAAATTATATAACGATGGTGTCAGGTTAAAAATAAAGAAAAAAATCTAATGAATAAAAGCTAAATTACCTATAATTCTACTATTAAAAATTACTACTATTAGGGCTTTGTATGAATACTTTGTTATTTATCAAGACTTTCCTATCTCATTTTTGTTGAACTTTGGGGCTGGAGGGAGGGTAAGGAGTGTGGTGAATATCCAGAACTAGGGAAAACACTCTTCAGGTTAAATTAATAGGGGGGAGACACTGTAATGTGACTTGCAAGGAGATACTCTCTTTAGCAAAGTAAGACCTAAAATGTACGCTTTTAGAGTTGGGAGTAGAATAAGAAGGATACGCAGAACTGAAGAGAGCTATCAGGATGAACTTAACTTTCTCAGTGTAAGATGTCTTTGGTTATTATTATTGTTGTTGCTGCTGTTATTATTATTTTGGTTTTCAGGCAACCAAATAAAAGAATATCAGAAACCTTTGCACAAGATGACCCCAACATCATGTCTGCTCTTATGTATTATCAGGATGAGAAATTTCCCCTCCCTCTATCCCACACCATAATGAGGGAAAGACTATATGTATAAGAACAGTTATGTGAAAAGTTTCACATAGCTAGCACAGGAAGCTAGGAAAATTTCTAAGAAATGGGAAAGCTTGGAGCTTGCTTACCACTTGGTAAATGACCACAGCTCTGTTTGAAGGAGGGGGCGTTGGGGGATTTGGGGCTAGGAGAAGACACTAAAAGGAGTGCGGTATTGGTGGAAGAGAACAGCAGGATGAAAGCTGGGGATGTATAGACTATTCTCCACTAACCTAGACAACATCCAGGTGGGGATCCCTAGAGAGCTGAGCAGTGGCTCTCCATGCTTGCATATGGTGCTTTGGGAGGAATTGGATAGACCAAAGGCGAAAAGTCGTTCTTGGTTTCACCCCTTTCCCAAACTCACTACAGCTGGAATCAGCCACCGTGAACTTAGAATAGTTGATTGAGACTTGTTAGGGTATGTGTTCACATGACAGAGGGAAAGGAACAGACCACGTCTCCCATCTCCACCTGGTCAATGACAGATATCTAAGACACTTTCAGTGTGTTCATCATTGAACACAATGATGAGGGTGGGGCCAGCAGGGAAGCTGTTTTTCATTATTATGAGGCTAGAGGAGCACTAAGACCTATTTCTAAGCTTGTAGCACTTTTATGCCCAGTTGTTTGCTTAGCCAAACTAACTTCCACCCATACTTCTTGTCCCAACTGAGGTGCTTCTCTCTCCCAGAAGGGTTTTTTTTTTTTTTTCAAATTAGGTAATGCTCTTTTGCTCTCTCCCTTTACCTTGCCCACAGTTAGCGTGGCACCCTGTACTACCTCTGTCCTAGCAGTTACAACTTTGGGTTGCAATTGCACGTATATTGTTTGTATTCCCAGACTGAAACATAAGAGGGCAAGAACTGGATCTTGTGTATGATCACACCTGGGACATCCAGCTCTGTGCTGGGAATATAGCAAATGCTCAGTTTGCTTTGGTGGTTGTATCTATCATTAAAGAACTAAATAATAACAATCAATAATACTTGTATAGTGACCACTATGTGCCAGGCTGGATTCTAGAAACTTTACATATATTAACTCATTTAATCCACACAATAGATAGGTACTACTTATTATATATAATAGAAAAATTTTGTATAATTTAGTCTGTGCACTATAAGCAGACACTGTTAGAAAGGATTTAAGTTTTGCAGATGAGTAAACTAAGGTACAGAAAAGTTAAGTAACTTGTCAAAGGTCACACAGCTAGGAAATGGTGAGGCTAGGATTTTAATTCAGTTGATCTAGTACCTGAATGTGTGTTCTTAGCAACAATATTATACTGTTTCTAAATTAAGGTATTCTCTACCTCCAATAATTGGAAATAATAAATTTTTTTTTCACTTAAAAGAGACCCATTATCCTGGACAACTCTGAGATAAACATAAATATCCTCCCAAGAATGACTTCAGAGGTCAGGAAAGAGCCAGTTTATGAAAACCATAACTTGCATGCGGAGGAAAATTATTTTCCTGTAAAGAGGTCAAAGGAAATCACTTACCAGACAAGATGAAAGATGTGAAGCAGGCTTGGGTTTTTTAATATTATTCTTGACAAAGAGAATAGATATTGTAGCTTAATTGTTCACCTGACAGAGATCCAACAAAGAGGTCAATGGCTCTGTGAAACTATATTTTCAAATGATAGCTTTTCTCTGAGTACAAAGAATGATCCTGGTGGGCAAAATTTCAAGTATGCATCTCCTAGGTATAATTGAAATACATCAAGTCTTAGCCCTTTTCCCCTCTTAGGTCAGCTACACAATGCACCTGGAAGTATGAATATTGCTAGGTTTAATCTGGGTGTGGATAATGTCCTGTAACAGAAGTTGAGGAGGAATTTGGCTTACAGTCTTAGCTTGCCTGTCAATTAACATGGTGAACTTGGTCAAATTACTTAACTTCTTTGTGCCCTAATATAACTCTTCTATACGTAGCCCTCTATGTCCAAACTAGAGACTGAACTTTGACCTCAAAGACCTGATCTTTGACATCACTGCTCCTGTTCCTTCTTTCAACTGCTCAGCAAGAAAGTCAGAGTTCTATCTTATTTTTAGCGGCAACTCTGTAACCAACCCAATCTCAGAAACAATGAGACACCAAATGGTTGGTTGTTCATGTTCCAGTAGTAGAATTGAAGGTAAATCCGAAGTGATTTCTGGAGGCTGGGCTACTTCTAAAGAGGGAAGAGAGTGTTGAGGTATCAGGATGCTTTCAGTTAAAGTAATGGGAAACTAATTCAGCCTTGCTTATACTGTATAAGTACTTTTTAAAAGTTTCACATAACTTCCATGGGTAAGGGGGACATTAGGCTTGTTATACAAGGCCTCTAATTTTATTTCTTTGAGATTTTATTAATTGTATTCTTTTTCTTGCGTTAACTTTATCTTCTGGTTGATTCAGAGATGGTGGTAGTATTTCAGACATCTCATTTAAATATGAACATGTATAGGGAAGAAGAGTCTATTTCTCTTGTCTTTCTCCATAATAATGAGACTATTTCTAGAAGTGCCCCAGCTGACTCTCCTCATGTCTTATTGGCTGGGATTGTATTAAATATCTATTCCTAAGCCAATCACTGACAAGGAAAATGAATTGCATGACTGGCTTAGATTCTGACAGTTTTTGTAGTTTATTAGTTGTTTTTGTGAAGAGGCAGAGCTCTGATGTTCCCTACAGGGATGTCACCTTAGCTTTCTGATTGGCTTAGATTAATCAACATTTACCTTTGGAGCTGGGGATGCATAGAGTCATTTTTAGAAGAGAGAGAACCCAGATAAATCAAGCTTAGCAAGGAGGAATGGACAACAGTGTTTACTATGAGAGATGATTCTAATAAAAGAGTTAAGCATCATGAAGGAAGGAAGGTGATTATAGATGAGAGTATCTATTTAGGAGGAGAAAGCTAGGCCAGAGCAGCGAAAGGAGCAATCCACCAATGGAGAAGACATCAGAGTCTTTGGAGGAGGATAGACTTAGGCTCCAAATCTGCTTTATCACCCTCTAGGTATATGAGTGTGGGGAAATCAGTTAACTTTGTTGTACCTCAGTCTCATAATCACAATAAGATGGGGATGATAATGTCCCCATTTTTGAATTGATGTTAAAGAGATATAGGAACTAAAATATGTCCGAGGGAACTTAGCGTATCATCGATGGTTATGGTTATTATGCTGATAATGTGACTGACCCTCCTGGAACAGAGACTAGCAGAGCAGACTAAGTAGGGAGTTACTGGTAGTTGAATAACTGGTTAAATCACAGTGTTCAGTCTTTATTGAGTGCTTCCCATATGTCAGGGGTCACTTATTGATTCTATCAACAAGTCATTACTGAGTGCCTATAATGTGTCAGGCACTGTTCCTGGTACTGGAGATACAGCACTAAAATACAAAAGATAAACACCCCGGTTCTCAAGGACTTTACAGCCTAGCAGGGGAAGACAGACACAAGTAAATGTATGACGCATTTTGAATGTGAGATAGTGCTGAGTGCCGAGGGGAAGTGTGAGGCAGGGAAGGAGGATAGGGAGGGCCGGAGTGGGAAGGCAAGTTTAAACAGGGTGGCCAGGGAAGGTCCTCCAGAGGACGACGATGTGTGAGCAAAGAACTGGAGGATGTGAGGGAGTAAGCCATGTGGCCTTCTGAAGGAGGAGGTCGCCAAGCAGAGGGAACAGCAAGTGGAGTGTGCCTGGAAAGTTCAAAGACGAGCAATGAAGACAGTGTGGCTGGAAAACAGAGAGCAAAGCAAAGATCAGGAGGAGGTGAGGTCAGAAAGGTGGCAGGTGAGATCAGGTGGGGGAGTTTGTAGAGCCTTGAACGTGATTTTATAGACTTTGGACTTCATTCTGAGTGATACAGAAAGTTGTGGAGGGATTTGAGCAGAGGAATGGTTATTTTCCTTCACTCTTCTTTTGATTTTCTTCTATTTGCATTCCTTTTATTTTTTTAAATTACTTTTTAAATTTAATTTTTTTGGCCAGTCCCTGCTCAGTTCCTAGTCTTTGGTATATTAATGTTTCCTACACCTGTAGCAGCTGTTTTCTCCAGATGCCTAGACGTTCTTCCTCTGCCCTGAAACTACTCTGAAGCAGTTTAGCAATAAATCAGTAGCCTCGTTTCATTTACCAATAAGGTGTGGGCATAACCTTTGCCTGCTTCTGCCTGAGAGGACCCTTAACATGTCCCTAAGGAGGTTAGTCCTTGGCTTCTGGAAATCCTTAGGAGACTGGTGCTTGTTAAAAGCTACCTCCTAGCCCTTGAGTTACCTGGCTAGAGCCTGGGTCAGGGTTGGTGACGTGTTGTCCTGGTCTCTTTGCAATGTGGGATGGATTCCCCAGGCTCTACTGTGAACTAACAATGAAGTCAAGCCTGGAGCCTTCCTCGAGTGCGCTTGTGTTCATTTCCCTGGACCTTGCTGACAGCCTGCATGCATCTAGATTGTAGATGCCTAATCTCTTGGTTAGCGGTCTCACCTCCCCTTTTAGACATGTGTTAGGTTCTCTTTTTCTATCCCCTATGTATCCTAGCTGCTCTTTCAAAATTTTTATCCTTGTCCTCTGTTCTGCATATGAGAAATTCCTCAGCACTATATTTTTATTTATTAATTCCTTCTTCGTTAAATCCTGAGTTCATCTCTTTTTTGTTGCTGTTTTCATTATTTAAAAAATAACTAATTTTTATATCTATACTAATTCTTATTTTACTTTCCTGTTTTTCTGTGACAATTTATGATTCTCAACAAATGTTCTCTGTTTCTTTATTTGTATGAACGTTCAAAATACTTTTTATAATTCTTGGGTGGAATATTCTTTGAATGTTAATCGCCTGAAGGGGATTCTTTTTCCCATTATGGATTTTGTTGGCTGCCTTTCTTTACAGTAGATTTCTTTTTTTTTTAAGATTTTTAAGATTTTAAGATTTAAGATTTTTTTTTAAAGATCTTTAAAAAAAAGATTTTATTTATTTGACAGAGAGAGACACAGCGAGAGAGGGAACACAAGCAGGGGGAGTGGCAGAGGGAGAAGCAGGCTTCCCGCGGAGCAGGGAGCTGGACGCAGGGCTCGATCCCAGGACCCTGGGATCATGACCTGAGCTGAAGGCAGACGCTTAACGACTGAGCCACCCAGGCGCCCCTACGGTAGATTTCTTCCTTTGGTGTGCAGGATCAGCTTTTGAGTGATACGATTTTATCTTCTCTCTTTTCTCTTTTGTGCTCACCTCCTCCTTGGCTAGTGGTTTTCTCTGTTGTCTCCATCCAGGTCTCAGGGCCTCCAGTCTAGAATCAGGTTTTAGCAGATTGGGGCTCCTGCTTTGTTGTGAGATTTGATATAGTGTAGATCCAGTCTGGGAGCCAGTTCCTGAGCATGGGGTCATGCCTTGTCAACCAGCTTCACTGAGTCCACAGTTTATAAAGCCTTGCTTGGGCTCTGGATGAAAGCAGTTTCATCAACCTCTTTCTATGAGCAATGAGGAGGGGAGGATAGACAGGAGGGAGTACTTCTGTGCCAGCACCTGGCTTTAAGCAGTGAGTCTGGATCCTATCCCTTGTCTGCTGTGGATTTTAAGTCCTCCCATCACTGTCATTTCAACTGCCTCTGCCTGTTTCCAGACTACAAATCCTGGAGACTCTGGGCTATAGTCATATTCCCTGCTTTGGGTTTCTGTTCCAATTCTAGTCCATAACAGTGTTTATTTTGCTTTGAAGCCTTGTTATATATTGTGGATTTTCTCATTTTACATTTTTCAAGTATTCTTTTGGAGGAAAAAGGGTATGTCAAGATATGAAGTTAATTCACCATCTTGATTGGAGTTTTCAAATAGATTTTTAGGTAGAAATTTAGAATGCTAGTTGTGTCAGTAAGTTGTGCAACCAGTTAAACCCTAATTTTCTTACCTGGGTATCTCAGTCTGCTCAGGCTGCTGTAACAAAACACTAGGGGGCTTCAACAGCAGACATGTATTTCTCACAGTTCCAGGAGCTGGGAAGGCCAAGGTCAGGGTGCCAGCAGATTCAATTCTTGGTGACAGTCCTCTTTCAAGCTTGCAGATGGCCATCATCTCTCTGTGGGCTCACATGGTCTTTTCTTTGTGCTAGTGCAGAGGGAGAGAGAGAGCTTTAGGGTCTCTTCCTCTTCTTATAAGGCCACTAATCCCATAATGAGAGCACCACCTTCATGACCTCATCCAAACCTAATTACCTCCCAAAGGGATTAGGACTTTAGCATATGACTTTTGGGGGAACACATTCAGTCCATAACATTGGAAAATCACTACATTATTGTTTCTGAGTTTGATTCAGAACTGTGGTTCTAGTAAATTCAATAGGTATATTGATAACAAAGAGTGTCCCCTAAAACAAATTTGATAAATTCTGTATTAATCCAGGTCAAACAGATTTTTCCCTGAAGTTCCTTTTGGAACCTGAAATGTGTGTTACTTATAAAGAGAATAAATATGCATAGTCTCCCAAACCCATTTCAACATGACATTTTTTTCATGCCATGCTTACTACTATATCCCAGAGGAGTATTCCATGGAACAAAATGTAGAAAATGTTAATACTAACCAGACAAAAATGTTTACATATATACACATATATATGTATATATATAAATGTTTATATATATGTATATATATAAATGTTTACATATATATGTATAAAATATGAATTTGAATGTGAATTTACATTTATGTGTGAGTTTCTGAGTACCTAGAAAAAGAATGGTGTTATATATATATGCATGTGTTAAGTATTATTGCATCATATGTAATTAACATCAACAAATAGCATAATATATGAATAAAAAGTCATTGTAAAGTGTCTTGCTTCTTAATCAATGGAACATAGGAAATAGGAATTATAGAGCAATCGAATGTCAGAATGAAGGGTATATTGATACAGAATTGAATATTTTTCAAATTTTTAAAGTTCAAATTTTATATGGAAACTATCTCATATATATGCATATATATCATATATATATATAGCAGAGTTGCACTGTTTGAAGTGAAGTTGGGAAAATGGGAGTCCTCACCCTTCCTTTTTAAGGTCAATCTTGAGGACCCTCGAGGACCCTTCTTACCTTCATAGGGCCTGGCTTAAATTCTACCATCTGTTGCTTCAGTTCCACAGCAGGGGAGTCAGGCTCTAAAAAGGTAACATGAGTTCTCAAAGTCTACTGGCTAATTAGGGTCAGAAGCAGGACTAGAGTGAAGATATCCTAATTCTTAGTTCAGTGCTCATTCCCCCACAACACTGGTTCTTCATTTTTTTAAAGCCTTTGAATTACTTTTTTCAAATGAAATATCATATAGAAATTCTACATATAAAACAAATAAAGCTCAGCTTCCCTGGTTGAAGGATGAGAGATGGGTCAGATGTCTGGAAGGACGGCTGAGGGTACTGTGGCTTTGTGTACTACTCTCTAGTCCTCCCATACTGGCCCTTAGTGGCTTAGGGCAACACTGTTTAAAAATGATACATGAAACTGGGCAGAAACAATACACCCTGTTCTTCAAACCAGAGAGGATACCATTAATACACATGAGAGGGAATCTCTTGATACCCATTGGTCTTACCCCTTACAAGAGATCGTGGCTCTTATCTAAAAGAGAAAGAAAACTTTGTCTAGCTACGGGATTGTTCTTTGTCAAAGAGCAAAATGGCAAAGTTTATTCTTTAATTTAAATGAGGAGACCAGAGTTCCTGCAAACCTTACCATTTGAGCTGGCATCAGAGTTGTCACACACAGCAGAAGCAGAAAGAATCCAGCTCTTGGGCCTTAGGGCACAAGCTTCTAGAACTTCGGTCATTATGCGTGTGATTCAGTGGTGAATCAGTGCCTTTCTGTGATTTCAAATAATAACAAGTACCCAGGAGGGTACAAGGCGGCAGCATTGTTCAGAGCAATCAGTCTCTCATTTGTGTGCTCAACTGAATGAGGAGAAACACAAGTAAATATTCCGCGTTAATAGCAAAATTATGCCTTTGTGCCAAGTTATTCACACAAAGTTGAAAATGAGTCACACATAACATTCTGTGGGTTTTCTGCCTTTTGTTCTTCCTATTTAAGAGAGTGAAGATGAGCTTAGAAATCTGATTGCTGTGTTGCCAAGGGAGATGAGAGGGGTAATTGGAGCAAGGACTATTTCCTACAGACTCAGCCCCAAGGTAGACAATGGGAAGCTAACTTCTGTTGGAGGATTGGTCCAGTGCTGAGATATGAGGGGTTTCATGGCTATTTTTCAGAATCTTCCCTCCTCAGAAGAAGGCAAGGAATCCTATTACCAGGGACTCTTTATTTGAGAACACAAAACAGTAAACATCAAGCTTTGACTAGGAGAAGTTACATTTAGCAGTAAAGATATATATATATATAATCTACCTAAGCTAAGAACAAATAAATACATATTTTCCTATTAGAGTCTCTGCAGTATTTTGTTTTGCTTTTATCTAGGAACTTATTTTTAATTAGAAGACCTGCATCTAAACTTGTTTCATTTCTAGTTTGTCTATGCAGGGATTCTGTGGAATCTGGCGACACTTTAATACTATTCAAAAACAGTCCTTAATAGATTTTAATCTCCATTCTTTCTACTGTTTAGAAGTTGTGGGGAAATAGCTGTGGTGTTCATTGGTTTATTGATTGATTGATTATTTATTTCGAAAAATATATTGAGCACATACTATATGTCAGCCATCATACTAGTGTCTGAGGAAGAGAAATGAACAAGAGAGACAGTCCCTGCTTTCAATGAGCTTAAAGTCTAGTTGTAATTATATATATTCTGTTAACCTACATTTATGAAGTACATACAGCTTTCATCGTTTTAGCATTTTGAAACAAGAATGTTTTGTTCCAAAAGTACTTGAAACCTTCAAGATACAAGATACACAGTTGGAATTAGTTGTAATGGATGCATTAGGAGTTGAGTAGTAATGCCCGTAGAGGTGATCAGTTACAGCAAGAGATTATGACTTTCAAAAGGAGGGTGATGAGGATAAAGAACAACACCCAAGAATAAGAAAAATTCACTTGCATTTAATTTTGGAATGTATATGACACTTTTTTTTTTTAAAGTTTGTTCTCATTAGAGACATGTACCTTGATTTATTGATTATTTTGATTGGGCTATTTGTATTCATTCTGGAAGTCCATGCTGAGTACCAGGGAAATCTGCCTAAAAGGTGAGTTAAAAAAATTTTTTTTTAAGAAGGAACAAGGTGGTAGAACTCTGTCATTTTCTCATCTCATGAATGTATTATAGGGTTGCATATTCAATACACCAGTCTTGGTACCATGCTCTTGGTCATTCCTAAGTGAAACTTCTTTACTTGTAGTTAATATAGCAGGTCTAGGAGTACTATGTGACCTCATAGTCTTTCCTACCAAAATCCAGAGACTGGCTAATGACCTATATTTGGCCTGGTGCAAAAAGATGTATAAGCCAAACAGATTTTTTCTTGTTTGGACCAAATTAGGAAATACAGAGAGAAGTGGGAGGCACATCCAAGAACATATAGAGATAATTAAGCTATGTGGTTGAGGTCATAAGTGAGGGTCAAGCTGGAGTTAGAAGAAAGCAAGGAGTATTAAAGAGAAACATAAGAAAATGTATGAAGGTGAAAAGAAAAAAAAATCAAGAAATTGGTGATAGGATAGGAAAAGGCAAGCAGAAGAACTCATACAGGAATTTAGTAAAGTGGCAAGATATAAAATCAATCCACAGAAATCAGTGGCATTCCTATACACCAACAACAAGACAGAAGAAAGAGAAATTAAGGAGTCGATCCCATTTATAATTGTACCCAAAACCATAAGATACCTAGGAATAAATCTAACCAAAGAGGCAAAGAATCTGTACTCAGAAAACTATAGAATACTCGTGGAAGAAATTGAGGAAGACACAAAGAAATGGAAAAACGTTACATGCTCATGGATTAGAAGAACAAATATTGTGAAGATGTCAATGCCACCTAAAGCAATCTACACATTCAATGCAATCCCTATCAAAATACCACCAACTTTTTTCAAAGAAATGGAACAAATTATCCTAAAATTTGTATGGAACTAGAAAAGACCCCAAATAGCCAGAGGAATGTTGAAAAAGAAAAGCAAAGCTGGCAGCATCACAATTCCAGACTTCAAGCTCTATTACAAAGCTGTCATCATCAAGACAGTGTAGTACTGGCACAAAAACAGACACATAGATCAATGGAACAGAATAGAGAGCCCAGAAATGGACCCTCAACTTTATGGTCAACTCATCTTCAACAAAGCAGGAAAGAATGTCCAGTGGAAAAAAGACAGTCTCTTCAACAAATGGTGTTGGGAAAATTGGACAGCCACATGCAGAAGAATGAAACTGGACCATTTCCTTACACCACACACAAAAATAGACTCAAAATGGTTGAAAGACCTCAATGTGAGACAGGAATCCATCAAAATCCTCGAGGAGAACACAGGCAGGAACCTCCTCGACCTCAGCTGCAGCAACTTCTTTCTAGAAACATCGCCAAAGGCAAGGGAAGCAAGGACAAAAATGAACTATGGAGATTTCATCAAGATAAAAAGCTTTTACACAGCAAAGGAAATAGTAACAAAACCAAAAGACAACCGACAGAATAGGAGAAGATATTTGTAAATGACATATCAGATAAAGGGCTAGTATCCAAAATCTATAAAGAACTTATCAAACTCAACACCCAAAGAACAAATAATCCAATCAAGAAATGGGCAGAAGACAGGAACAGACATTTCTGCAAAGAAGACATCCAAATGGCCAACAGACACATGAAAAAGTGCTCAACATCACTCGGCATCAGGGAAATCCAAATCAAAACCTCAATGAGATACCACCTCACACCAGTCAGAATGGCTAAAGTTAACAAGTCAGGAAACAATAGATGTTGGCGAGGATGTGGAGAAAGGGAAACGCTCCTACATTGTTGGTGGGAATGCAAGCTGGTGCAGCCAGTCTGGAAAACAGTATGGAGGTTCCTCAAAAAGTTGAAAATAGAGCTACCGTACCATCCAACAATGCACTACTGGATATTTACCCCAAAGATACAAATGGAGTGATCCAAAGGGGTACGTGCACCCCAATGTTTATAGCAGCAATGTGTACAATAGCCAAACTATGGAAAGAGCCAAAATGTCCATTAACAGATGAATGGATAAAGAAGATGTGGTGTATATATACAATGGAATATTATGCAGTCATCAAAAAAACCCGAAATCTTGCCATTTGTAACAATGTGGATGGAACTAGAAGGTATTATGCTAAGCGAAATAAGTCAATCAGGAGACTAGTATCATATGATCTTACTGATATGAGGAACCCTTATTCTCAGGAAATAAACTGAGGGTTGCTGGCGTGGTGGGGGGTGGGAGGGGTGGGGTGGCTGGGTGATGGACATTGGGGAGGGTATGTGCTATGGTGAGCGCTGTGAATTGTGTAAGAGTGATGAATCACAGACCTGTGCCTCTGAAACAAATATACATTATATGTTTTTTTTTTTTAAAAAAAGAAGATAATAGGAAGGGAAAAGTGAAGGGGGGGAAATTGGAAGGGGAGATGAACCATGAGGGACTATGGACTCTGAGAAACAAACTGAAGGTTTTAGAGGGGAGGGGGGTGGGGGGATGGGTTAGCCTGGTGATGGGTATTAAGGAGGGCACACGTTGCATGGAGCACTGGGTGTTATATGCAAGCAATGAATCATGGAACACTACATCAAAAACTAATGATGTAATGTATGGTGACTAATGTAACATAATAAAATTAAATTAAAAAAAGAAAAAGGAAGCAGAGATATTAGTAACATATTGGTACAGGGTAGTCATAAAGTCTGAAAACAGTAGTATTTCATCAAGCATTGTAATACAATACCAGTAATATGTTTGGCTATATTCATAGACTTCGTGTCTAGGCTGTAAGTAAAGATTTTGTAGCTTGGCTCTACTATGGATCCTACTCTAGTTGTTTGACTTTTCCTGGATTACTGTGTATTTGTATTCATACAGTACACCCCCTCACCATCCCCAGCATTACTTTATTACTTGGGATAACTAAAGTGAGCCATCTTTTCTTGCAACCAGAAGATACTAACTGAACCAGACTCTTTGAGGGTGGAGCACATTTCCTAACATGGATTTATATGCTTTCTATGAGTTTTCTTTGTTCTTACTTTTCTTGTGATCTGTGAAATATTTTGGCTCCTAGAATTTGTAAAACTTACATTTTCTTAATGTTGCACATCGATTAGTGCTTTTTTCCATGTAAATATTTCTACCACATTATAAACGCAGTATTTGATTTAAACCATAGATTTGTATTTACAGCATGGAAAACAAACTGTTTAGTTTACTTCTGTCCATCTAATAATAACTATAATATCATGCTTGCCAAAAACTCCATTAAAGACATATGCCTTGACTCATTGATTCCAATAATAGGAAAAAGCACCATTTCCCAGCAACTGGAGATTTGATGTTGCTTTTGAGGAGGGACAGAAAGGATCCCACCGAAATATTTATATAGCATGAGAACTCGAGGAAGCCCTCAGTAGTAGACACAATTCTAGGATCCCTAGTAGAACAGGAATTGAAAGTTTTTGTAGGGATATAAGTTGGCTAGTAGTGAGAACATGGTACAGATGGAGGAGACCAGTAACATAGAATAAAAGTCAAACTTTAAGTTATATAAACTTGAAGAACAGGGGCATGAAGAAGAGAGGCAAAAATAAAACAAATTTCAGACTGATAATAGTAATAATAATTAAACCTAAACTTTAATTTGGGTAGCCCAGGCAAGACAGAAACTAGATAATGATGTAGTTCTCATTATTTGACAATAGTATATACAATATATTAGCTTATTAAAAGAAACAGCTTTTTTCTGTCTCTTTGATCCCAGGTGAGTGTATCATGAGGTTTTTATACAGACAGCATTGAATTTCAAAATTATGAATCTCAACATATAGGCAGGACACTAAGTCTGTAAGTATATTAAAACACAAAATTATGTATCAAATAGCATACTTAAAATTAAAAATCCATATGGATTACACAACCAGTGGTTTCTTACAGTGGCCCTTGGTGAAAGCCAAACTCTAAAGATAAATTTATGGAGGCTTGGGGTGGACATTGAGTGGTATCTTCAAGATACATTGCTGTTATGTGCTTTCTTTGGGTGCAGAGTAAGACTTATTCCCCCTCTAATATCAATGGATTGAATAGAAGCCTCAGTTAAAATATAGACGACTAAAAAGCATCCTAAGCTTCTGATTGAGAGAAGAAGATTGATAGGATTTAATGGTATGCATAATAACTGAGAGTATGAAATTGAGGATTCAAGGATCCTGTGAAACACCTTGCCCTCTTCTGACTCCCCTTCAGTCTGTCTTCTCTCTTCCTCTCCTCCCTATCAAAACTCTATCTCTTTGAGGCTAGTTTTAATCAGGTGCTGGTCATATTAAAAAATTAATAACAAATTGGGAATAATCATCGTCTTCTCCAGAACCTACTCATCTTCCTGTATTTTCTCCCTTTGGCCGGAAATAGTCTTATCTTTTTTTTCTCCTTCTTTCTAATAGTGTACAGTCCATTAGATGCCAAGAACTTCATCCTGCCACATTAATAATTTTCAAATCCATTTTATTCTATCTCTTTGCTGCTGTATTACTTTATGATTTTATTATTTCTCAACTAGATTATTTTTTTAAGTTTTTATTTATTTATTTGAGAGAGAGAATGAGAGATAGAGAGCACGAGAGGGAAGAGGGTCAGAGGGAGAAGCAGGCTCCCTGCCAAGCAGGGAGCCTGATGCGGGACTCGATCCCGGGACTCCAGGATCGTGACCTGAGCTGAAGGCAGTTGCTTAACCAACTGAGCCACCTAGGCGCCCTCTCAACTAGATTATTGTAAGTCTTCTAACTCATTTCCAATTAAGTTTTCATATGGTTCTAGAATGATCTTTCTAAACTGCCAATTTTGTCTTCTGCTTATAACCATTCAGCATCCCCCTAAAGTATGAGACATGAAGCATGGCAGACAATGCTCTAAATCACCCAGGCTTTGCTTACAACCCTGGACATATTTTGACATTCTCATATAAACTGTTAACAAGGGACATCATGCTATGTATCAGTTGGAGCCAGAACATCCTTGAAGATTCACATCATAAGGAAATGTAAGCCACACATTTTTTTTTTTTTTTTAAATAGACTCCACACCTAGCATGAAACCCAGTGCAGGGCTTGAGCTGATGACCCTTGAGACCCTGAGATCAGGAGTCAGATGCTTAACCAACTAAGTCACCCAGGTGCCCCAAGCCACATATTTATTATGCCAACTATCTACTCACCATTTTGGGGAATTATATATAAATTATTGTTTAATTAAGGATTAAATTAAATCAGACATTTTGTCTCTTTTTTTCTGCTAACCAATGTCTTGGCCTAAAGGGAAAGACATTATTTAAAGAAAAATTTAGAAATTAAAATGTCTATGTATATCTAAATGGTAGTGTGGTAGCATGATTTAAATTTTGTGACCTTGTTGCATGCAGAGTAAGAAAAAATTTATTTTATTTTATTTATTTTTTAAAGATTTTATTTATTTGACAGAGAGAGACACAGCGAGAGAGGGAACACAAGCGGGTGGGGGGGTGGGGTGGAGGGAGAAACAGGCTTCCCACAGAGCAGGGAGCCTGATGTGGGGCTCGATCCCAGGACCCTAGGATCATGACCTGAGCTGAAGGCAGAGGCTTAAGAACTCAGCTACCCAGGTGCCCCAGAAAAACAATATTTTAAAAAGCACACTTTAGTTATAGGGGCTATTTACCAGATTGTGTGCAGAAAAATTCCATAAACTAGGTCACCATATTACAGAAGACTTTCCACAAGTACTTTTTTCTTCCCAGAGCCTCATATTCATAGTTTTCCCCTTCACTGTTGCATGCTATTGTTTTTATGATGCTTACTATTAAATTTTGCTTCAACAGAGATACCAGAGAGCATGTCATTTCTGTAAACCAACATTTTACTATTGTTCTCCCGCTTTTCATCCTACTTTCTCCTACTTTTCATTCTTCATTGCCAGAAGTCCCTGGTTGCCTGGTATAAGAAAACATCATAATTATCTCATTAATATTTGGTCCTGGCCTCCCTGCTAATCAGGTTAGTATTGCTGAGAATTCAAAAAAAGAAAACAGAAATCTACTAAGAAGGAATAATTGATCCTCAGACAGTTCTAGAAAGCTGCCCAGGAACAAAAGTTCATCTGCTTGGTGAAATAGGAGATAGTAGATTTATGTGGAGAGTATAGCTCCATCAATTTTAACTAGTCTATACTTTAGGCTTCTGGAAGGCAGAGAACATGCTCTTAGCCCTTCAGCACCTTGTCTGTAGCAGGCTCTCACATTTGTTGATTGTTTCGAAGATAAACAAATTCTGAAATGAATTTTTTTTCTTTTCTGTCCTCTCTGAATTCACTTACTGCTCCTCAGAATGTGCTTCCTGAGTGGAAAGCAGTCTCTACTGCATATGCTCAAATGGGCTGTTATAACTCTGGAGATAAGTTTTTGATCTATCTATCATATTATTATTATTTTAAAGTCATTGGTTACAGTTGGGTAGACATGCTTGCTGAATGTTGAGTATGGTATTTGACACTGGACTATGGTATTACTCTGGGCTATATATGTGACTATAATGGATAAAACTAATTCAGGTAATAAAGCTATTTGTGGCTCAGGTAAATGAGACCCTAGAGCAAAAATAGTTAAACACCTAAATCAAAGCCAGTATTGCTGGTCACTATGACTTCCAAATATATTCTAGAACAACTGTGACTCTTGCAATAACTCCATAAAATATGAGCCAGCTTAAAAAGGAGATTCTTTTCCACTAGGTGTAGTATTATTAGACAGATGGCATTGTGTAGATTATTCATATCAATTATAATTATAGATTCTCTAAATTAGTACAGTGAATATTGACAGAACATGTTCTTTATGTCCATTCTCACTGTATTTGTTGATGTGGTCTCTAATGAAACTAGAAGTTTTTAAGAATGAATGAAAACCTATCTATTGCTTACATTCTTTCTAGAATTTGCAACACAAAGATACAAATTCCAAAAATAGCTAGTCAAGATAATAACCCATGGAAGTCTTGTCTTGTACCTCAGTTCTTTGAATTGCTCCTGGGAAATAGATGGCTGAGCACACCTTGAAATCCTATTCAATCTGGTAATATAATTGGAACCACTTTAATTCTTGCTATTGTTTATTCACTATTTGTAAAATTATAAGTGCTGTTATTTATTTGTTGAAAATGCCACAGGGGTGTCTTGGTAGCTCAGTCAGTTAAGTGTCTGACTCTTGATTTTGGCTCAGGTCATGATCTCAGGCTAGTGGAATCGAGCCCTGTGTCAAGCTCTGTGCTCAGTGTAGAGTCTGCTTGGGATTCTCTTTTTCCCCTCTCCCTCTGCCCCTCCCCCTGCTTATGCTTTCTCTAAATAAATAAATAAAATCTAAAAAAAAAAGAAAAGAAAATGCTGCAACATAACCCAACTGTCATCTATCTATCTATCTATCTATCTATCTATCTATCTATCTATCATTTCTCTATTTATTCATTTATAAGTAAGGTCTACGCCCAGTGTCAATATTGAACTAATTACTCTGAGATCAATAGTCACATACTCTACTGACTGAGCTAGCCAGCACCCCCACTCTCATTTTTTAGTCTAATTAAAATGTGTTCTGATATTGAAACTTGCTTATTTTGTTTACTATCTGGAAGCAAGCAATGTGAAGAATCATGGGGTTTTGTTTGTTTGTTTTGATTTATTGTTGTTATTGTTGTTGTACCTAATTGTCAGATCATCCTGAATATGCTGTGGTTACAGAGGGCATGGTCACTTAGTAGAGGAGCAATCCTTGGAGTTGAATTTCTCAGGAAATCTCTTTGAACAGTTATTTGTTGTCCTGAAGAAAAAATAGATAGTACCATAAGCAAAATGTGTAGTTTTTGGTTTTCCACTGAATCTGAAAATGTCAGAGCTAATGGAGACTAGTTAGGAATGAAAATACAATGTGTTGAATTGGATATGAAACATGCAGCAGGCTGCTTCTTTTTGCTGTTATTCCAGTCATAAGAAAATGACATGTACTTAAAGTCATTTGGTTTTCTGCATCAAATTCTTTGATACACAAAGGACCCTGGGGTTGATGTAGGGTTGTATGGGGTTTGTTAGAAAATTTTTCAAGCCATTTCCCTCTTCCATCAATGTGTTGTTTCATCATAGTCTTTTTTAGGTCAAATAAGGGCCAAAAAAAGCTATTCTCTGATAGAATAATGAGGAAAGAACATTGACTTATTTCCTGATTTTCAACTGGTAAGAATGTTGCTTAGCCAGTGTAGATAATTTCTAGGAGACTCAATAAGTACTTTGACTTCTCATGGTGACATTGCCCCCTAGACATTTTAGGGTCTAGCATCTGTTGGGGAGAAAGAATTTACTCTACCCTTTAAGGTCCTTCTAGCTGGACTAAGAATCAAGCTGACACAAGACAGATTCACAGGAGAAAATCAGATTTAATAGTGTAGCTGCAGGGAAATTCCAGAGGCAGTCAGGCAACATGATGCTTGCATAATCTTAGGAGAAGGATAGGGGTCTAAGGATACAAAAGAGAGAAAGACCATTAGCAGGAGGATGAAAGATGTTTAGAAAACAAAGGTTATCCTGTTATATAGATAAATTTCTTAGGTAAAAAGGAATCTCTGTTAATAGTTCCCTATGTGGTAAATCAGGCAGTTAAGGGGGAGATAAAGAGCTTTTCCTGAATCTGCTGGGTTTTAATTCAAAATAATATTAATTCAAAATAATATTTTTAATTCAAAATAATGTTCATAACAAAGAAGCCCATCTTGGAGCAGCCTGCCCTTGGCCCTTACACATATAAAGAATAGATTAATAGATTTATTTTAAATCTTTTTTTAAAGATTTATTTATTTAGAGAGCATGTGTGAGTGGGGGAGGGGCAGAGGAAGAGGGAGAAAGAGAGAAGCAGACTCCCTGCTGAGTGGTGAGCCTGAGATCATGATCTGAGCCGAAATCAAGAGTTGGTTGCTCAACCAACTGAGCCACACAGGGGCCCCAGATTTATTTTAAAGTAATCAATAAATAGGAAAGAATCAGATCTGTGAGTGCTTTTCAACCACAGAGACCTGCCTATCAGATGCTAAGCATCTTCCCTTGAATCTCCTACAGTCTTCTTAAAGCAAATATATAAATCTACTTCCCCTTTGGCAATTAATTCATGTGTCCAACCAATAAGAAATTTATCAAGCATCACTGAGAGCCAGACTGAAGCCTATGCACTGAGGATGAAATGTTGAACAAAACAACAGTCGTCCTTGTATTTATAGTGTTTATTAGAGAGGAGAAACCCTCATTAATCACATTATTATGCAAATAGACAATTAATTCCAAGCTGGAATCAGTGCGAAGAGGGGCAACTGCAGTATGCTGTGAGAGCATCTCACAAGAGAACTGACTTCTTTGAGGGGAAGTAGGGAAAGGGACTGCAAGAAAGGCTTCCCTGACCGACTGCCAATTAAGCTAAGATAAAAGAATGAGTAATAGTTAACTAGGCAGAAGATGACATCCAGGCAGAAATTGCAACATCTGTAAAGGCCCTGAGGTCGAAGGGGTTGGGAGAGCCCAGCACATTAGAGGAACTGGAAAGAAGATTGGTATATCTGGGGGAGTGGTAAAAGTTGCAGATGTAGATGAGGTAAGCAAGGACAAGACCATGTAGGGTCCTCTAAGATGTATTACATATTTTCCTCTTAGGAAAAAGTCATTAGGGGGGCTCAGTCACTGAAGTGAAAGAATAACATTTATGCTTTGAAAATATCACTGTGGCTGCTGTTGAGAGAGTGAATTGGAGGAGAAAAGAGTAGATACAGGGGAACCAATGAGAAGGATGTTTCAGTGGTCTAGGTAAGAAATGGTAGTATTTTCTCTCATTACTCTTGTGTAGGGAAGGATGGCAGCCTCGGAGATCAAGATAAAAAACACCCAAATCTGCCTTAGCATTTAATCAGCAATCTTGGAATCACCTCAATTTCAGTCTTTTTCCTACTTCTATTACCCAGTTATTCTGTTGATTTTACCTCATCATCTTTTGTATCTTTTTCCATATTTCCATTTGTTTTTGACATTTGTGGAAGACATTTGTCTTTGAGGCTGTCCATCCTTGTTCCGGCACTTTTTTCTCCTTCTTAATGCGATTGTAGCCATTTCCCACCCCCAAGCTCTGCCCAGGCTGGTGCCGGCTACCAGCACATCCATATGATCCCCTGACTCTCTGCAGCATGCCTTCAGGCCAGCAGTCCCTTGAGGAGTCCCTTGCATGAAGTACTTGAATGTGGACCAGAAGGGGAAGGGAGGATTGTAGCATTACTTCAGGCTTGGCCTATGATGGAAATGATGGTGCTACTGATTAAAAGAGGGGTGATCAGATTTTTGAGGAACTTGATAAATTTAGTGTTCAAATGTTGAATCTGAAATATTTATAGAATACATAACAGACAATTGAAAATATAGGTTTGGAGCTTGTAGAAAAGTCTAGTCTAGTGATGAGAATTAAAAAACAAAAGTAGCTGTAGAAATTATGAGTTTATGTAAATTTACCTGAGAGAAGTGTACAGATTGAGGAGGGGGCTGAGGATGGAGCTCAGTGGAACACCCACTTGGGTAAGGGTAATGGAAGAATAGAGCCCTGGAAGGATATTGAGGAACAGCTGCCAGAGAGGTAAGAGAAAACCAGGGGAGGGTAGTCTTGTAGAAGCAATGGAAGGGGAGAGTTTCAAGAAAAACAGAATGGTCACTATGTAAATGGTTTCAGTTGTATTGTCTGCTCAACAAAGTTTGCTCTACTTGGGAACCACCTCTCCACTAACCCGTGTGGTTCTAATGGTACTGTCAATCCCAGTGTTCTGCCTGCATGCTGACACAAAGTAGATATGAAACTCAGATCTAATTTTTCTCTTCACAGGGACTGGTTCAAATTAGTAGGAATGCGGTGGAAGCAGAGCCTGAATTCTTCCATGTGAGAGTGGTTTCCCAAATTGTGTTGATACTGTTTTTTGTTTTGTTTTGTTTTGTTTTAAGCCACAAAAAAAACATTATGGGCATATAAGCCAGCTGTCAGTCTATAAGTGGGTTACAGGATCCAGATTCTAGAATCTACCATTTGATAATTAACCTTAATTTTCCTGGTTAGATTTTAATATGAAACTAACTGATGAGTTAGTAACAAAAAAAAAAAAGGAGGATTTTAAATATATTCTTAAATATGAAGTACCTGAATATTGAGTTGAGTGATTCTATTGTCTGGGATGTTATTTGCAAGAGATCTATGTTACAGTAATATTAACACTTTGAAGTGATACCATTATAATAGGAAAAAGAAATGATGGTTCATTTAAAAAACTTTTTTTCAGATCTAATGAAAATCTAGGGTTGGTCATCATGCCAAATTATGATACTCCGTTCACAGGACCGTCTCTCAACCTTGGACTATCTCATTAACCATCTTCAGTCATGAAAGAAAATGTCTTCATTCCTGATGGATTATCAGAGGGATAATACCGGGCTTCATCCTGAATATTTCACATTTTGGACTTTTATAATTTGTTACTCTAAAGGAAAATCTTGCAGTCATTCTTATGGAATCTTAACTATACTTCTTGACCTACTCACTAATCTGAAAGGTGAAGAGCATCATAGACTTTTACATTAGAAGGATTCTTTAGAGATCATGTAAAATTTGAATCCCCTTCTGTTTATAGATGAAGAAAATGAGGCTGAATTGCCCAAATTCACTCACTGGGAGGCATATCAGGAACTTGTACCAGTTCTCAGCCCAGGCTTACCTTGCCATGCTCCTCTAGGATTATCCCTTCTTAAATATCAAAGGGGGCACAACCAGCCTCTGACTTAAAATGACTAGAATGGCTTTATTATTAAATGTTTCAAGCTGTAAGGTTAAGTAGGGGTTCACATAAATAATGTGGTTAGTACTTTTTTGTGACCATGTGCTTTGTCTCTTCATAATTGGGATGTGAACATTGTTCACAGCAGCTAAGGAGACCCTGTTCTTTATAAACGTTATGGAACAGCTGCACAGTATCACTCTGGCTCTTGAAAGTTTATGAAGTAAAGCAAACTACTGAAATAGCATTAACTTAATTTTGTTTATGAGAATTATTTTTGACTATTTGTATATTTTGAACAAGATTAGTAGCATTTCAGATTTCTGACCTGAGTCTGTTATTTTTACAACCACTGTTATGAATGGTGGTTCACTGTCCTATCTGTGGTCCATTAATAATGGGATTATGAAGAATGGTCTGATATGTCCAGTTTAATTCAGTGTACTCCTGTAGACTTCCCAGGAGTACCTGGAGGATACATTAAAATGTGCTTTTGGATGCCTCCTAGTTTCCAGTTCAGTCGACTTCATGAAATGTCCACAAGTTAGGTACTTCAGGAGCTTTAGCACATTTAATTCTATCATGCACATAACATGGCCAGCATTGGCAGTGATCCCATAATATCATGACCTGGTGAACTTGAAAAGGGTTATTATGTACCAAATTTAAGCACTGTCAAATTATAGTGGGCACCATCATATACAGCCCAATCCCCATTAACAAAGGGCTTATTGGGAGTGCAGTCAGCAGACATCCTTCAGTTGTCAACCCCTTCAGAGATTATTTGTTATAGGTAGCCATCTTGCCTAGGGTAATACCCTTTTCCAGATAACCCATGCCCAATGACTGACAGAGAATAAATGTCTGATTATCTTGGTCCAACTCAGGACAACTCAGAGGCCCTTTCTAGCTTCAGAGTTCTCCATTGCATCAGCCAAGGCTCTTTTTTGGGTGGTCACTGTAGTTTGACTTTTCTTTTTGCCTATTTATACTTCTCCTTCTTACCTTACACATATATTGACCCCAAGGGCATGCAAAACTATCTCAGAGTCTGCTTCCTGGGGAATTCAACCTGGGATGTAAATATTTGCCTTTTTCCTATTAGCTGAAATGTATTGTCCAACATCACCATCTATTTGCATGTTGGGCAATTCCATGCTTAGGAAAATATATTTTTATTTTATTATTTTTTTAAAGATTTTATTTATTTATTTGACAGAGAGAGAGAGCGAGAGCACAAGTAGGCAGAGTGACAGGCAGCTGGAGAGGGAGAAACAGGCTCCCTGTTTCTCCCGCTGAGCAGGGAGCCGGATGTGGGTCTTGATCCCAAGACCTGAGCTGAAGGCAGCCGCTCAACAGACTGAGCCACCCAGGTGCCCCAGGAAAATACATTTTTAAAAGTGGACCTGTTTTTCAGGATGATAGAAAGTGCAGAAGCAGAAAGGATGGAGAAAACAGGCAGCATGGAATGCCCCTGTATTTTATTAAAGCAGTTGTCCCTACATACTAGGTGGAGGGTGGGGTGTCTTGGCCAGACTGCAGCAGGTTACAGGCTCACTCGAGGGACAAAGGACTCTAAATAGGAATAGATGGAGGTCATTTCTGCAATTTTGTTTCAACTTCTTATTGGGGAAGTCAGATGGCTGTAGGTAGAACAAGTGAGAAAGAGATCTAACTGGTGTTGCCACTTTGCTGCTTTGATTAGTGGTTCTAGATGAAGGGTTAAAAACTTGCACTTCCTATGCTACCATCTCTCTTGCCCATTTATTGTTTTTAGTAAGTGGGAATATTTATCATAGGTACTTTTGTTGGTATATAATGCTAGGTTTAAGAAAGACTAGAGGTAAAGAGGAAGCAGTAGTTTCCAACGGATATAAGACATGAGGGAATTCTTTTCACTTGGAATTAGCCTGTAAGTACATTGCTTACTGTGGGTAGGGAATATGAAAGTGATTTTGTGAACAATTTTGGATCTGAAAAGAGACTTGCCTTTAACCCAAAGCCTGAACTCATCAATAGTTTTTCCAGGGATGTCACTTTTAGAAAGAAATACGAAATAGTAGCAAAATAAACTATTAAGAAATTTCTTCAATAAAAAATTCCAATTTCTCACTTTATCTTGGAGCTAGTCTATAATCACTGAAATGTTTTTCAAGAATTGCATCTACATGGTCAATGCTGTAAAATTACTGAGTTGCTCAGACTCCTGGGAGATAAAATTTCTGTATTTAAAATGATAGCCCTGACTCAGGTAAGAGCTTTAAGTAGTAAAGACTGACTCATTTATGTTTACAAGAGAGAGATCAACTTATCATAAACATTAATGGATGAAACAAAATAGTTTCTGATTTATTCTCTCATTAATTGGAAAATTCAATTAACAAGAAAAGTCTGCACACTGAAGGGTCTTGTTGAAAGTTTCATTAGCCATATCTATTCTTATAGGGGCAAGGGGGTCTTTGAAAGAGCTCTTTCCTTGGAATGAAATTCAGATCTAACAGAAGTGCTGAAGGAATACCCTCCTGAAGGGAAAAAGTCTTTCTTCTTTGGATGACCTAAGGATAGGCTGGAAATAAAAATGGTAAGATATCAGCTAGAAGCAGAGAAAGCAGGACAAGAAAACATTGACAAGTACATTATTTATGAGATGAACTTTTAAAAACCATTGAGTTGAGCATAAGGAAAGGCATTCAACTTTGGAACTAAAAGGTTTAAAATGTAATATTGGGAACTATGTATGTGTATATGGTCTCTTTAAACAGAGGAATGTGAAGTATATTTTCATTAAAGGTACTTATGTAGAATAGATAATATAATAGCACTAATTACTACCGTTATTTATTCAGCACATGTTTCAATTTTTATTTTGTTTTGCTTTTTATAATTTTATGATTTTTAAAATGTGTCTGTATAAATTTTATTTAATTCCATAATTTCCTATTATTTTAGATTTATTATTCTCATTTTACACTTGAGAAAAGTAGAGGACCAAAAAGCTAACATTTATCCAAAGTCACATTTTTTCTAAAGATTATTTATTTATTTGAGAGAGTGAGAGATGAGCACCTGAGCAGGGGGAGGGGCAGAGGGAGAGGGAGAGAGAGAATCTCAAGCAGACTCACAGCCCAGAGATCATGACCTGAGCTGATATCAATAGTCAGATGCTTAACCGACTGAGCCATCTTTGTGTCCCCAAAGTCACATTTTTTAATTGGTAAAGGAATCATGGGATTTAAACCTTCTGACCTCAAAGCCTTTTCTAGCCACCATGCTTATGGGTGTTAATTGTTCTGGTAATTTTTAGCAGACCTGCAGAGTGGACAGCCAAGGCACATTGATTTTGCTGTTCTTTCCCTCCTGTAGATGTGGGATTGAGGAAGATGAATTCCTGGAGTTGCTTCAGCTCAGAGTGCAGGTCAGCAAAACACCTGGAGTGGAACAAACTGTCCTTGCCTTCTCGCTTTCTCCTTGCAGAGTACAGTGGTTTCTTATGCTCTTTCAGATCTCTATCTGATTGGGAATGCCAAAGGGTGGTAAATTACTCTGCCTCTTCCAGTTGTGAAATATATTGACAGCTACTTGCTGTTAATGATCTTTCTGAGAATATCCTTCATGCCCTGGAATTTCAGGCCCAGCAGTTCACATCTTGTTTATTTCTTGAGTTTATCTTAGCACAGTCATACCGATTAAGCTCTTAAAGAATAGGAAACTCAAGGAAATGGAAACACGGTTTAAAGGTATTTCTCAGAATTTCATATGCTAGTGGGCAAGAGGCTCGAGATTCTTTAGCTATGGTGTTTAGGAAGAGAATATCCAAAGGAAATAATTTTCCAGCTTCCACATTTACTCTGACTTCTTTAGCAGCATCTTCACAGTGATTCCTACCCTCCAATACATCATGGGTCACTCTGAACTGCAGTCATTGTGCTGGCACGCTCTGCTAGGTAATGCATTTTGATTAGTAGCAAAGTTTGAAATTCTAATGCTTTTGAAGTTTGTTTGTTTTTGCAGATATGTGGATTTAATACATGAGTATCTTCAAATGTTGGTACACAAACATCTGACATCTAACTAATCCAAACTTGCACTCCTAATTCCCAACCAAACCTGCTCTCATCAAACTTAGTAGTTACAGCACTGTTTTTCTAGTCACGAGGCAAAAAACGTATCATTAAAAAAATTTTCCTTCTCTCTCTTCCTCTGTAGGTAATTACATGCTATGTTTTGTTGTTTCTGCCTTCCCAATATTTCTCTGTTATTCTTCCCAAACTGGGTGCATAGAATACTAGTATAACTATTAGATGTTTATAGGCTTTTCATGGGATCAAATGAATTTGGAAAATGGTGTATTAAAAAAAAGTTAAACTTGTTTCTTTATGGTGACATATCATAGGTCTTTTAGATCTTTGTGTACATTTTGAATGTTCGAGAGGGGAATGTAATATATGACATTTTTAAAGTTTGTTAGCTCAAAAACAATCCCCTTAATTCACCAATTATATAAATGTTAGTAATAACACTGACACTAATGAGTAATCAAAGATGTTCATTAATAAATACCAGTGTTCTAGTTTGGGAAATACCATTTGAATCCACTTTCTTGGTTTCCTTTGACACTTTTCTATTCAGATCCAGTCATCTTGCCCAAGATTCTAATATTGGAAGGATAATTTAAGAGCTGTCCTTTCCAATCTCTCATCTCCAAATGTGGGTTTTTCACTATTAACACTGGTTTCTTTCTAAAGCATAGGTAAGATTATGTGACTTTCCTCCTGAAAACCATTTTATTGTCCCTAACATCTCCAGAATAAATTACTTATATAATAAACTCTTCGGCATGGTGTCCAAAGTCATTGATGATCAAGTTACAATATGCTTTCTATTTAATCTCCGCAAATCTATATTCTTTGCTGATGGTATTCCATTGCCTGGAGCAACCTTCTATTCATTTTTAAGATCCATCTCAAGCATTTGAAAATCCAAGCATTAGCTGGGACTAACGTGTTCCCATGTGACTTGCCTTCTCCACTGTAAGCATAGAAGAAGATGGCATTAATTTTGAGAATTCTGTCTCACTAGGTATATATTACAGAAAGAGTATTAAAATGAAGTACAAGAAAATAAACATCATACATAATCCTACCACCTCAAAATGACTAGTTAAAACTTGCCGTGTATCTTTATAGTGTAATACGTGTCAGGGTCTATGTTTGTGACTATATCTATTTATATCTACACACACACACACACATACACACACACACACACATATGCAGATAATGCTATACCGTTCTGTCAGGTCAATTGATAAATACTCTCTTTTAAGGACATTGGGGAGGTTATGAGTTGTGGTTAGTGCTATGTATTGTGTAAGACTAATGAATCACAGACCTGTACCCCTGAAACAAATAATACATTATATGTTAATAATAAAGTAAAAATAAAAACAAAATGTAGTAATTGCAAAAAAAAAGAAAAAAACCATTTTTTTTTAAATCAAGGTATAATTGACACAACCTTGTATTGGTTTCAGGTGTACAACATAATGATTCTAAATTTGTTTGCATTGCAAAATGATCACCATAATAAATCTAGTTAACATCCATTCTCATAAATAGTTACAAATTTTGTTTTTTTTCTTATGAAGCCTTTTAAGATCTACTCTCTTAGCAGCATTCAAATGTGCAATACAGCATTATTCACTGTAGTCAACATGATGCGCATTACATCCCCATGACTTATTTATTTTATAGCTGGGAGTTTGTGCCTTTTGACCCCCTTCACCCATTTTGCCCTCCCCAGCGTCCCCCTTCTTCCACAGTCAGAGAAGTCTGTTCTCTGGATCTATGATCTTGGTTTCGCTTGTTTGTTTTGTTTTTTCGATTCCACTTATAAGAGAGATCATGGAGTGTCTGTCTGTCTCTGTCTGACTTATTTCACTGAGTATAATGCCCTCAAGGTCCGTCCTTGTTGTCAGAAATGGCAAGATTTCGTTCATTTTTATGGCCAAATAGTATTCCATTGTATATATATATCACATCTTTATCCATTTCTTCATCAGTGAACACTGATGAATGCCAAAAATAGAATCCCAAAGGGAGATTGGAATATTGTACTGAATTTAACAAAATGCATTTAAAAATTGATAAATGTAAATGTCTACAATGAGTTAATATGCACAAAAGAGAGGTGGCTTTATAACAATATGTATAGAAAAGACTTAAAGATTTTAGTTCATAGGAAGCAGTATATATTCAAAAGTATAGTCTGAAGTGACTATCAAAAAGTTAACAGGATTTTAGCCTTACTGGAAGTAAATTATCTAATAAAATAGAAGTGTTTGTCTCACTCTAGTCTGCTTGTCAAAACATACATACAATCATGTGTTTAATTCTGGACCCTAGGACTTTAAGAGGTATGAACCAAACTAGAATGTGTTCTCGGAAGGTAATCAGATTGGTGGAGAAAGAACAGAGAAAGGAGTTGCTCAGGGAGCATAAGACTCAGGGGCACATGAAAATGCCTTCTCATTTCTGAGGGACTGTCATGTAAAAGAAATATTAGGCTTGCTATAGGCCTTCTCAAAAAACAGAAACCAAACAAATATGTGAAAAATGCAGGAACTCAGCCTTTTGGCCAAATATACAGAATGTACCACAGTGACTCTTATATTTAGCTTTATATTGAATACCAAAACCAAATGACACATTTCTTCCCCTAAAATCTTAAAGATACAGTATTTCAAAATATTTTCTGTGTTTAGTGATTTTTAAAAATTAGTATCTGAAACTTATGTATAATTTTTCAAAATGATTGTACCAGTTTACACTCCCTATGTATACATATTCCTATTGCTGTATGTCACTGCCAAATTTGATCTTGATATTCTTTTTGTTTTTAGCCATTCAGGAATGTATGCATTAGTATCTGAAAGTGGTTATAATTTGCATTTCTTTGAGTTTCTTTTTGTATGTTTACTGAATACTTGTCAATATTTTTCTTATTTTTGAAGGGCTCATTGAAATCTCTTCCTCATTTTTCTTAATGGTGGTGTCTTTCTTTTTGATTTGAAGTAGTTCTTTATATATTCAATATCTTTCAGTTATTAAAATGAAATATCATTTCCCACTCTGTGGCTTTCCTTTTTACTCTCTTTATGCTATCTTTCCAGAAACAGAAGTTCTAAAATTTAGTGTAATCATAGTGCCAGTCATCTCCTTTAGGAACAGTGTTATTTGTGTCTTATTTCAGAAATACTTGCCTATCCCAAAGTCACAAATATATTTTCGTACAAAAATGTTTAGAGCCTGTATTGTTTTATCTTTCACATTTAGATCTTTCCACATTTATTCCACCTGGAACTGATTTTTGTGTATGCTATGAGAAAGGGATCAAAATTTAATTTTTTCCCATATGGGCATCCAATTCACCCAGCAATTATTGAAAAGATGGTCTTTTTTCCAATACTCTGCAAGCGTCTTCATTACAAATCAAGTGTTAAATAATGTGTGACTGCTTTTTCTGGACATTGTATTATGTTCCCTAAGACTATTGCCTATCTTTGGCTAACAGCACATAGTCTTAATTACTGTAGCTTTATTATTAGATTGATATTTGGTAGAGCAAGCCACCCATCTTTTTCTTCTTCAAGATTGACTTGATTATTCTAGGTTACTGCCATTTCCATATAAATTTTAGAATCAACTTGTTAAATTTTGCAGGAAAAAATTGTTGGAAATTAGATTGACATTGCAGTGAATCTATAAATCCAATGAACAACTGATATGTTCCAATTTTGACTAATTTCATCAATGAAAATAATGTATCTCTTTGTTTATTTGGTGTTAATGTCTCATTATTTTATAGTTTTCTGCTTAGAAATCTGGGTGGAAGGACTTAAAGCCATGACCTATGATTTATTTATTTCCCTCTGATTACTGACCTGGTCTCTTCTCCTTACAGACATAATAACTAGACCTCCAGACAAATAGAATAGTGGCAGTTGCTAAGAGAAGAGTCCTTATCTATGGAATGATTTGAGGGGGATGTCCCTGGTTTAGGATTGCCTATTGTAAACAAAACTGCAATATATGGATTTATGAGACACGGCTTCTTGGAGAATGTCACATAAGCTATAAAACTCTCTGGGTTATAAAATGAGATATTTCATAACAAAATTTCCCCAGTGTATGAAGTGACTTACATATCTCATTAGAGACCTCGTCTATTACTCAGGACCAGAGAACTCCTGCCTGATGCAGAAAGGAAGGACTAAGAGCTACAAAGGATAGTTCAGATCTTTTCCAACTTTGTTGGTGCCTCTTGATTGCTCATATGGTTGGCAGTATTAGTAAAACTTAGTAAAGAGTAAGAGTTCTGATTTTTATCAGTTTGATTTGACAATCACATATGCTGCATTAGGTCAAGATTTTATACATATTTTGTTAGTTTATTCCTAGGTACATGGTATTTTCATACTATTTTAAATGCAATTTTTAAATTCTTATTTTCTGTTTGTTACTGATACATAGAATTATAGTTGATTTACTTTGTATCCATCAACCATCAAAGTTTTGATTTTTAATTCTAATGATTTACTGTATATTTTTTTGGATTTTTTATGTATATAACCATGTTATTTTTAGATTTTGACAGTTTTATTTTTTCCATTATTTATACCTTTCAAGTTATCTTTTTGTTTTTTTGCACTAATTATGAACTTCTTGGTTTTTTTGCACATTGTTATGAATTCCCCAATTTTAGAAGAAAAGCATTATTTTATCATTAATTATGATGTTCGCTGTGGGTTCTTCTGCAATACTCTGTATCAGATTAATAAAGTTCTTCTCTATTTCTTGTTTGCTAATAGTTTATTTTTAAAATCATGGATGCAAAATTTTATCAAACTTTTTTATAACTAGTGAAATGATTTTTTCTTTATTCTATTATTGATATTTTAGATATTGATAATGAAAATTAAATTGATTAATTTTTTAAAAACTTTTCAGTGGCACTATAATTTCATCCAGAAAAGTATAGCATTACAATAATCAGAAGACCAGTAAAGTTCCAGAAATGTGATGATGGTGATAATGATAGATGGTGATGATGTTTATTATCACCACTATAAATATCTTAGTAAAACAGACCCTTGTAAATTGTGGAGGGAAACTAGGAAAGAAGTAGAGGCAGCAGAATAGAACCTTCTTCTTATGGTTTGCTGATTCTGTCTCCAGCAGTCTCTGGTTGACTATAAGGAATAAGATTTCTTGTTTTTAGTCTGAAGCTTGTAAGGTACAAGTAATCCTTTAGTCATGATAACAATCTTTCATGAAATGAGGTGAGAAGGTTTTAAAACAAATACTATGTGAAATAGCCCCTATGATTCAAGGACTTACACAAAGAAGTTAAATACATTACAGGAGAGTAGGTGGGAGGGGGAACTACTAAATTCTATATTCTGTGACTTCATTTGGGGAGATTTTCACTGTTTTCCATTAAAGGCATGGCATCTCCAGAACCAAGACTATTAACTGCCCTCAATTATGGATGTGGAAATGAAAGCTTAGAAAGGTTAAGTGACTGGCAGCAGCTGCACGTATCGTCACTGTGGTGGGGTCATTGTTGGAGCTCATGACTGACCCACTGCATGCTGTGCCAGAATGTAACCGAAAATAGGAAGCCTTGAAATCCTCAACAGGATAGGGGATTTCCTACTAGATATCTTCCTATAAAAGTCACTTAGATTAGCATAATGAAAATAAATATTCTATAAAAACCCTAGGACAAGGGCAAGATTTTTTTAAGGGTCTTATATTCCCTTTGCCTTTGGCATTAATCAAGCTCCCACCAGTAGTATGAGATGCTTTGTTCCCCAGTGTGTTTAGACAGTCACATTATCATGGTCCTGACAAGTTCTCTCAGTTTATCCCCAAACTGAGATTAAATTTCTTTCATTTTGGTTCTTTCTCTGGTTTGAGAATAAGGACACTACCAGAGATAGACTGTCAGGCATCAATAAACCATTTGGTCCTTCCATAGAGGAAAGAAAATCTTAGGCAACTTCTGAGGTTGGTCTCTGCCTTGTCTGTGGTTATCCATGGTCATTCCTGGTAGTTGTGATTCTGCCTGCTGAGTCAGTAAGGTGCCCAATAGGGAGAGCTGAAGAGAGTTTGTGCCATCATTGTTCATGTCACCTGAGGGCTGTGCCTCATCTCTGAGAATCTGTTCTCCCAGTCAAGATTTTGGGTATGAGGGGGAGAAGAACGGGGGCTGTAGTGCAGCAAAACTTGTGTTCCCCTCTGTTACGGTGTGAATTGTATCCCTCCCCCAATTTATATGTTGAAGCCCTAGCCCCCAGTACCTTAGAATGTGACTGTATTTGGAGATAGAGTCTTAAAAGAGATGATTTAAGTTAAAATGAGGCTGAAGTGTGGGCTCTAATCCACTCTGTCTGGTACCCTTATAAGAAGTGGGAATTTGGACACACAGAGAGACACTAGGGGTGTGCATACACATGGGAAAAACCAGCTGAGGACACAGCAAGAAGGCAAGCCGAGGACAGAGGCCTCAGAAGAAACCAACACCTTAATCTTGGACTTCTAGCCTCCAGAATTATGAGAAAATGAATTTCTGTTTTTTTGTTTTGTTTTAATTTTTAAAATTTTACCATGTTATGTTAGTCACCATACAGTACATCATCAGTTTTTGATGTGGTGATCCACGATTCATTGTTTGCGTATAACACCCAGTGCTCCATGCAGTACGTGCCCTCCTTAATACCCATCACCAGGCTAACCCATCCCCCCACCCCCTCCCCTCTAGAACCCTGTTTGTTTCTCGGAGTCCATAGTCTCTCATGGTTCATCTCTCCCTCCGATTCCCCCCCCTTCATTTTTCCCTTCCTTCTCCTAATGTCCTCCATGCTGTTCCTCATGTTCCACAAATAAGTGAAACCAGATGATAATGGGCTTTCTCTGCTTGACTTATTTCACTTAGCATCATCTCCTCCAGTCCCAACCATGTTGATGTAAAAGTTGGGCATTCATCCTTTCTGATGGCTGAGTAATACTCCATTGTCTATATGGACCACATCTTCTTTATCCATTCATGTATTGAAGGGCGTCTCAGCTCCTTCCACAGTTCAGCTATTGTGGAAATTGCTGCTATGAACATTGGGGTCCATGTGGCCCTTCTTTTCACTACATCTGTGTCTTTGGGGTAAATACCCAGGAGTGCAATTGCTGAGTCATGGGGTAACTTTATTTTTAATTTTTTGAGGGACCTCCACACTATTTTCCAAAGTGTACACAACAGTGTAAGAGGGTTCCCCTTTTTCCACAACCTCTCCAACATGTGTTGTTCCTTTCCCTGTCCATTTTTGCCATTCTAACTGGTGTAAGGTGGTATCTCAATGTGGTTTTGATTTGAATTTCCCTGATGGCTAATGATGATGAACATCTTTTCATGTGACTGTTAGCCATTTGTGTCTTCTTCAGAGAAGTATCTTTTCATATCTTCTGCCCATTTTTTGACTTATTTGTTTTTTGGATGTTGAGTTTGAGAAGTTCTTTATAGATCTTGGATACTAGCCCGTTATCTGTAGTGTCATTTGCAAATATCTTCTCCCATTCTGTGGGTTGCCTCTTTGTTTTGTTGACTGTTTCCTTTGCCCTGCAGAAGCTTTTTATCTTGATGAAGTCCCAAAAGTTCATTTTTCCTTCTGTTTCACTAGCTTTTGGAGATGTATCTTGAAAGAAGTTGCTGTGGCCGATGTCAAAGAAGTTACTGTGTATGTTCTCCTTTAGGATTTTGATGGATTCCTGTCTCACATTGAGGTCTTTCATCCATTTTGAGTTTATCTTTTTGTATGGTGTTAGGGAATGGTCGAATTTCATTCTTCTGCATGTGGCTGTCCAATTTTCCCAGCACATTTTATTGAAGAGACTGTCTTTTTTCATTGCATGTTTTTTCCTGCTTTGTCGAAGATTATTTGACCACAGAGTTGAGGGTCCATATCTGGGTTCTCTATTCTGTTCCATTGGTCTATATGTCTATTTTTGTGCCGGTACCATGGTGTCTTGGTGATCACAGCTTTGTAATATAGCTTGAAATTGGGCAACGTGATGCCCCCAGCTTTGTTTTTCTTTTTCAACATTTCCTTGGTGATTTGGGGTCTTTTCTGATTTCATACAAATTTTAGGATTGTTTGTTCCAGCAATTTGAAAAATGTCATTGGAATTTTGATTGGGATGGCATTGAAGGTATAGATTGCTCTGGGTAACATAGACATTTTAACAATGTTTATTCTTCCGGTCTATGAGCATTGAATATTTTTCCATCTTTTTGTGTCTTCTTCAATTTCTCTCATGAGTGTTCTGTATTTCCTGGAGTATAGATCATTTACCTCTTTGGTTAGGTTTATTCCGAGGTATCTTATGGTTTTTGGTGCTGTTGTAAATGGAATCGTTTCTCTAATTTCTCTTTCTACAGTTGCGTTGTTATTGTATAAGCAAGCAACTGATTTCTGTGCATCGATTTTGTATCCTGCCCCATTACTGAATTTCTGTATGAGTTCTAGTAATTTGGGGGTGGAGTCCTTTGGGTTTTCCACATAAAGTATCATGTCGTCTGTGAAAAAGTAGAGTTTGACTTCTTCTTTGCCAATTTGAATACCTTTTATTTTTTTTGTTGTTGTTGTCTGATTGCTGTTGCTAGGACTTCTAGTACTGTGTTGAACAATAGTGGCGAGAGTGGGCATCCTTGACGTGTTCCTGATCTTAAGGGAAAGGCTCTCAGCTTTTCCCCATTGAGGATGGGGATTCTCTATTCACTGTGGGTTTTTCATAGATGGATTTTATGAATCTGAGGAATGTTCCCTCTATCCCTATATTCTGAAGAGTTTTAGTCAGGAAAGGATGCTGTATTTTGTCAAATGCTTTTTCTGCATCAATTGAGAGGACCATATGGTTCTTCTCTCTCCTCTTATTAATGTGTTCTATCACATTGATTGATTTGCAGATGTTGAACGACCCTTGCATCCCGGGGATAATTCCCACTGGTTGTGGTGGATGATCCTTTTAATGTGTTGTTGCATCCTATTAGCTAGGATTTTATTGAGGATTTTGGAATCCATATTCATCAAGGATATCGGTCTTAAATTCTCCTTTTTGATGGGGTCTTTGCCTGGTTTGGGGATTAAGGTAATGCTGGCCTCATAGAATGAGTTTGGAAGTTTTCCTTCTGTTTCTATTTTTTGAAACAGCTTCGGTAGTATAGGTATTATTTCTTCTTTGAATGTTTGGTAGAATTCCTCAGGGAATCCATCAGGCCCTGGACTCTTGTTTTTTTGGGAGGTTTTTGATCACTGCTTCAGTCTCATTACTGGTTATTGGCCTATTCAGGTTGTCAATTTCTTCCTGTTTCAGTCTTGGCAGCTTATAGGTTTCCAGGAAGGCCTCCATTTCACCCAGATTGCTCAGTTTATTAGCATATAGTTGTTGACGATAATTTCTAATAATTGTTTCTTGGTGTTAGTCGTGATCTCTCCCCTTTCATTCATAATTTCATTAATTTCCCCCTTAGGACCGCCTTTGCAGTATCCCATAGGTTTTGGACCAATGTGTTTTTGTTCTCATTGATTTCCATGAATTGTTTAAGTTCTTCTTTGATTTCCTGGTTGACCCAAACATTCTT
This sequence comes from Callorhinus ursinus, assembly GCF_003265705.2. NCBI lineage: Eukaryota > Metazoa > Chordata > Mammalia > Carnivora > Otariidae > Callorhinus > Callorhinus ursinus. Next base: position 61,494,443 of record NW_027397065.1, read on the forward strand.
GAGCAGAGTGGTCTTTAGCTTCCAAGTGTTTGAATTTCTGCCAAATTTTGTCTTGTGATTGAGGTCCAGTTTTAAAGCATTTTGGCCTGAGAATATGCAGGGAATAATCTCAGTCTCTTGGTATCAGTTGAGACCTGATTTGTGACCCAGCATGTGGTATATTCTGGAGAAAGTTCCATGTGCACTTGAGAAGAATGAGTATTCTGTTGTTTTAGGGTGGAATGTTCTGTAAATATATATAAGGTCCATCTGGTCCAGTGTATCATTCAAAGCTCTAGTTTCCTTGTTGCTTTTCTGCTTAGATGATCTGTCCATTGCTGAGTAGAGTATTGAGGTCTCCTACAATTAACGTATTGTTATCAGTATGACTCTTTATTTTGATTAACAGTTGGCTTATGTAGATGGCTGCTCCCATGTTGGGGGCATAGATATTTACAATTGTTAGATCTTCTTGTTGGATAGGCCCTTTAAGAATGATGTAGTGTCCTTCTGTGTCTCTAACTACAGACTTCAGTTTAAAATCTAATATGTCTGATAGAAGAATTGCTACCCCAGCTTTCTTTTGAGGTCCACTGGCATGGAAGATGGATCTCCATCCCTTCACTTTCAGTCTGGATATATCTTTAGGTTCAAAATGAGTCTCTTGTAGACAGCATATGGATGGGTCCTGTCTTTTTATCCAATCTGCAAACCTGTGCCGTTTTATGGGAGCATTTAGGCCATTCACGTTGAGAGTGATTATTGAAAGATATGAATTAATTGTCGTCATGTTACCTGTGAAGACGTTGTTTTTATAGATTGTCCCTGTAAATTTCTGTTGTCTATCACTCTTGGGGTCTTTCTCCTTTTATAGAACCCCCCTTAATATTTCTTGCAGGGCCGGCTTAGTGGTCACATATTCTTTCAGTTTCTGCCGGTCTTGGAAACTCTGCATCTCTCCATCCATTCTAAATGACAGACTTGCCAGATAAAGTATTCTTGGCTGAATGTTCTTCTCGTTTAGTACACTGAATATGTCTTGCCAGGCCTTTCTGGCTTGCCAGGTCTCTGTGGATAGGTCTGACTTTATTCTGATGTTCCTCCCTCTGTACGTAAGGAATCTCTTCCCCCTAACTGCTCTTAAGATGGTTTCCTTGGTTCTAAGATTTGCAAGTTTTACTATTACATGCTGGGGGTATTGGCCTATTTTCCTTGATCTTGGGAGGGGTCCTCTCTGCCTCTAGGACATGAATGTTTGTTTCATTCCCCAGATTAGGGAAGTTCTCACCTAAGATTTGCTCAAATATATCTTCTAATCCTCTCTCTCTCTCCACGGAATCACGGCTCCCCACTTCCTACCTGGATACCAATTGCCTGCAATATTCTGTTTGTAGAGATCCAGATCTATCTTCTTACATCTCAGGCTGATTTTGTGGGTGTTCAGCTGGTAGATATCCAGCTCAATTCCGGGGACTGGTTGGAATAGGGTCCCCTACTCCTCCACCATCTTTTCTCCACCCATCTAAATTTCTGTTTTTTAAGACAGCCAGTCTGTAGTATTTTGTTATGGCAGCCCTAGCAGACTAATACTCCCCCTGATCTTATTCCCTGTATATTTTACTGCATTACTTCATAATTTCATCCTCTCTTTCTCTTTCTTTTCTTCCCTTCCTTCCAGAGATGTTTGGAAAGCATGCACTTATCCTAGGAATTAAAAGCAGTTCCTGTTCATTCTTGATGCCTGCTGCATTGCTAAAAGCTACATTGCTGCCATGTCTCAGTATGTGCTACATCCAGTTGCACTGTGGGAAGTATTGTTACTGGCTATTGCTTTATCTTCATGTGGAATATCAGGTCTTATCTCCCACCTGCTGGAGATGTGAGGTTGGGTTCTTTAATTTCTTCCCACCTATTGCAGAGGACAAAATTCACCTGAAACATACCAGTGGAAGGAGAGTATTTAGAATGGAGACTCTAGTGTCACACCATTTCTCTTTCCCACTGTTGGGATTTTACCTCTACCTTCTTTCTCAAAGAGGGACCTGGAAAAACCTAGCCCCATATCTATTCAGGTCCAGAGAAACCAACTATACCACCTACTTTTTAGCTCCTAACAGACATGGATGAGTTTGGGAGGTGGTAGGTGGAAATGACCATCACCCTACTGTCACTGCTTAGTGGACCTTCCAGTACCTGCCCACAACTTCCAAGTCAGCTGATTTCTTGGCACCTGAAAAATATATTCCTTTGACCCTTACCAGGAATACAGGCCATTCTCCCAGTCTTGCAGGGGCCACTGAATCATGACCTCCTGTAGCTCTTTTGGAATCCTAGTGCAGAAGAGGAAACACCAAGCCCCTTGAGGGGTTCTGGGCTTCTGGATTTCACATTTTGCAAAAGTTGTTACAAAATATTATCTAAATGCTTAATCTCTGTTTTTTTTTTTTTTCAATCAGGAGTTTAACTTGACATCAGGTGTTCTTAGCATGAGTCTTATAATTTAACTTCAAGAGTCCACAGCCCTCTGAATTATGTTGTGCAATAGTGCTGTGTATGTCCATTTTTTTTTCCAGGAAGAGATTCAGATTCTCAAAGGGGCTCGGAGACTGCCACAACACTATGAGTTGTTGATTCTTAATGCTTTTGTATATTTGACTTGGGCAGAAAATTCTCTACCTATTTCTGTCCTTTTGTGATTGTTGTGCGTGATCCATACTCTGTTTCCACAAAGCTAACCTTGATAGAAACACATGTGGAAGTGCCACATTTGAGTCTGGTATTTTGGTATTACCGCATATGTTTTAAATCATTGATATAACAAAGACTATAAATCATTCTTTTGGTATTTTTTATTTTTAAATAATTCCCATGGATTGCCAAATGATCCTTTGATGAATTTTAGTCTCACTGAAAAAAAAAAGATAGTATTTTCTTCCCAGTATCCTTTGATATGACTTCAGGTCTGTTACTAGAGGAAGAGTTTGAAAGAGTCACTCTGGGAGAGGCTGACTCATTTTTTTATAAGGATTTTTAGGGTATTTTCCATTTTTCAAGTTTCTGTTTGTTTTTTTTTTTTTCTATCATTCTCTGCTTCTATAACAACTGACTCTGATTCGGTTTTATAGGGATATAGATGTGTATTTGTTAATTTCTTTTTTCTTTTGTGTGTTAACATCTACAGACTGCAAATTATTTTAAAACCAAATAAACACTGACTCCATAGCCCTGTAAATTATTTTATTTTCCCATAATGTTTCTGAGCACATGCAGCTTGTTTAAATAAAACTAGCAGTAGTAATTTAGATGTAGCAAATGACACTGAGAAAATTTCAGATGGTTGTTAGGAGTTTGGGTAGCTTTCATCCAAAAGATTCTTCAAAATGGTATGGAATGCCAGGTCATTTAACCAAACTTCTTTGGATCAAAACTCTTGGCATCATTTATGGATCTGTGCTACCTTTTTTTTGGATTTGATTTCAAGGGTAAATGATTATATTAATATGGTTACAATAAATTATGTGAAGAATATAAAAGATTGGAATATAATGTCAACCTCAGTCATCCCTCAAATTCAGTCTTTTTAAAGAAATGTAAATCTTCTTCTTCCTTACTTATTTAAGGAAGAAGAAATGGGGATGGATAAGGCAAGTAGAGTTAGGGATTTAGTGTGGGTGGGTGTTCAGTGAGTTTTCTTAGTAAGTCCTTATTCTTTCCCCATCTGTAATTACTTATTAGTATTCAGGAATTGAGCAATTTTTTAGAGGAAAGAACTCAGGAGGAACTGTAAAAGGGATAATCTTTCTCCTTCCCCTGATCTGAAACTAATCTCCAGAGAGTAGGTTAAAATTAGCAGCCCCAGAAAGTATGTTTAAATAGTCAATTGCTCTTTGTTGAGTCTTGAAAGAAGGAAGAAAGTGTTGATTGAGTGGAGTCTCTTCCTTAGCCATCTGTGATGTTGGATGGGAAGTGGATAAAGGAGAGAGACAGGGGGAAAGACAGTGGAGGAAAGACACTGCCAGGTTCTCCTAGCCTGACCCAAAACAGGAGAGCTATAGGTTTCTGTCGACCTCAGAGGTCGACAGGTTTCAAGCATGCAGCCCAGACCCTTCAGCCTGGCCAACCACATCCCGCATTTATACATTTATTTATCTTTTTTAAATTGAAGTATAGTTGACACACAGTGTTAATTAGTTTCAGGTGTACAACATAGTGATTCAACAAGTCTATCTGTTATGCTATGTTCACCATCTGTGTACAGTGTAGCTACCATCTGTCACCACACATCACTATAATAATACCATTGACTATATTCCCTGTTCTGTGCCTTCTATCCCCATGACCTGTTCATTCCATAACTGGAAGCCTGTGTCTTCCACTCCCCTTCACCCATTTTGTCCATCTCCTCAACCCCCCCTTCCCTGTCAATATCAGTTTATTTTCTGTATTATATGAGTCTCTTTCTGTTTTTGTTCATTTGTTTTTGTCTTTTAGATTCTACATGTAAGTGAAATTATATGGTTTGTCTCTCTCTGTCTGACTTTTTTCACTTAGCATAATACCCTCTAAGTCTATTCATGTGGTTGTGAATGGCAAGATATCCTTTTTAATGGCTGAGTAATATTCCATTGTGTGTGTGGGGGGTATATATATGCCACATATTCTTTATTCATCATCCCTTTCTTTTAAGAATATCCTTAGGCCTCCCTTTTTTTCACTTAAATAGCAGAATCCAGGTATGTTCACACCATGTCTTTGGTTTTCTCTACCACCTGCCTAACCCTCACCTCCATTCTTCTAGAATTTTCTCACCTTTAATTCCCATTCCAAGTTCTTACCAATTTCCCCTTCCCACTGTCCCTTCTTGCAGTATTCATCACTTGCTAGGAAAGTCTTCTAAAAGACATTGAAGAGACATTTGGGAGCTGGGCAGCAAGAATCCCAACAGACATGGCTTATGTCTCCCAGCTACGTGATGACAAATAAAAAACCACCCCACTAACTGTGCAGAATTAACACAGACCAAACAGAACAAAGTGCCATACAGCTGAGCTAGCTTTATGAGCAGAACCTGAGCTGGGCCAACTTAATTGGCTTTTAAAATGACTTGATCTATATTCATGAAGCCTTCTATCTTAACAAAAGAAAACACAGAGATTGTAAGTTTTCATCTTTTGCTTAGAAACATTTTATTTATTAATGTTGAACTAGGACTCCTTGAAGGTTCCAATAGAAATATTATGTTGTCTGAATACCTTTTTGATGCTTGGTACTATGAAAAAAGTTGAAGCTGTCAATTTTAGGTAAGATATTTGGATACTTATGTGAGGTGGCAGATCTAAGGTGGGAATAAACAGCTGCTGACTTGGCATGATTTAGGAGGAATTGGAAAAATTGTTCGTGTTCATCGAAAGTCACTAAACAGGAGACCTCGATTGCATTCTGTTTTGTTTGGGGTAAATTTCTCCACTCTTAGCTTTAATTTCCTAACTATGAAACAAGGGCTGCAGGGAGAAGTAAAATTACTGCTTTCTAAGGTTAGAGCTCTAAAATCCCATTCTTTTAGACAATTTTGCCAAAATTACCTCCTTCGTTGGCCTGCCCGAATAACTGAAATTCCACATTTAGAGACTGTTTTGCAAAACTTAAGTTGAAGACATTTTTCTCTGGGAAGCAACAATAAATTATGGGCTATTAAGCACTTAGCAGAAGAATAATTTACCAGACAGGTAGCTAAGAAGGTAGCAATGTACAGGAGAGGCTTGTGAAAGAATTCAAGTTCATACAGAATGTTAGCAGGGGATAATTCCTCCAAAATAACTTGGGCCTCAAGGTTCTGGGTGCTAAGGGAGGTGTAGAAGTCTGGCCAATGTGATGGCCCCATGACCAAACCTGCTTTGTAATTTTTCAAAGAGCAGACTGATGCTGGAAGAAAATGTTTCTTCCTCTAAAGGACCCGAGATGATGGTATGGCTTAGATGACTGCCTTCAAAGGTAGAATGACCAGTTTCCACAGAGTTTATCTTACTTCTGGGAAGGGTGGTATTTTTGTGTAAGAGAGTAGATGAGGATTTAGATATGTGCACTATAGACCCAAAAAAGGAAGGAAGCCAAGATGTACAACTATACAGGATTTTCTATGTATTGGGCATTACATCATTCATTAATGCATATAAAGATATGCATGTAGTTCCTGTACAACCTACAGGAAGTCTGTAGGTTACACAGATCTGAAATGCAAATCCATATCAAAGGGCCTGAAAAGAAAAATTAATCACATCAGATGAGTGCATCATGTAGCACCTGTGCCAGCAGCACCAGAAAACGAGGAATAATTCAAAGTGATATCTCGGCAGGGAAAGAAATTGCTTTAGTGGGAACCAAACAGAAGAACCTAGGTCTGGTATTAGACTGATCAGAAGTGAACCCTGGTTCTCTCTGTCCTAACTGTGTGCATTTGGGTAGGTGGCTTAACCTCTGTGAGTCTCAGTTTCATTCTCTGTAAGATTGCAGTCAGCCTCTATCTCTTAGAGTTGGGGAATTAAGTGAAACAGCGTGTAAAAGATGAGACATCACTTGTTCTCAGCAAACAGTTGTTAGAATCATTAGCAATAAGACTATCCTTAGGTGAACACATCAAATTTAAAAAATGATAAAAATTCTTCCCAATTACACTAGGTTAATAAGACCCTAAATGCCCACAGTTGGCTTGGCTAGTTCTATCCATTTCACTCTCCTTGCCCTCTTGCCACTGGAAGAGTTGAGCCATGAGCAAGATTTGCCAGTGTCTAGTGTTTAAGTACAGAGAGTTCCCAGTAAGGGCTCAGGGCCTAGAAGTTTCCAGAAAGGTCTGAAAGATGTTTTATCATCTCACCAGGATTCCCTTGGGCACAGGATTCTCTCTCTCTCTCTCTTTTAAGATTTTATTTATTTATCTGAGGGAGAGTGAGCAAGAGAGAGAGCAGGAGCAGGGGTAGAGAGAGAGGGACAGTGGACTCCCCGCTGAGCAGGGAGCCCAACATGGGGCTTGATCCCAGGACCCTGGGATCATGATCTGAGTTGAAGGCAGACCTTTAACCGACTGAGCCACCCAGCCGCCTCCTCTCTCTCTATCTTTATATGCATTAAGGAATGATGTAATGCCCAATACATAGAAAATCCTGTCTTGTGATTTATTTAATTAGAAGTAGCAGAATTCTGAGGAACTGTGTTTTAGGCTGCACACCATTGAGTATGAATGAGTCACATGTGACATGCAACGATATCATGTGATTTTCCATTTTTATCCTATAGTGACTTCCTTGCATTGGCAAGATTTTTGGAACCAGAATATTAAAGTGGCACTTTCTAAATTTTTTTGTATCTTAGACATAAATTATATTGTGGGTCCTTATACTTCTGAAGCAGTTTTCCCTACTCAAAAATAATTTACGCCAAGTGTTACTGACTGATTGCAAATAGGACATTGGATTTGCACAATGAGATTTTACTGCCTGGCTCACATGATTTTAGTATGCTTTAGTGTGGAGTAAGTTTTCCAAGTGAGAAGATTTGGCAAGTATAAGAGGCTGAAGTTTTCATTTCAGGTACCCTCCTTCCCAAGTCTCTCCAAGGATGAGGGAAATGGTTGGCACGCTGACAGATGTTTTATTGCTATGTGAACATCACATTTCCAGAATTCTTCTTACACAGGCTAATTAACATTGCACCTGACTACTTGTACTTACCTTTTTCAGGTTGTAATTTCCCTTTGACCAAATCATTACTGGCCTCAAGAGGAGTTGAACTTACTCAGTTTTATGTGAAACACAGAAGCATGTGAACAAAGAGCCAGGACATAGAGAAATCCTTTCTACTCGTTTAAACTTCAGTATCTATGGGCACCACGTTTCATCTACAATCCGAGACACCCCCACCTCCTTGGATAAATGTGCCCATGGCAGGGAAGCTACTGCTTTCTGTCTGTATTTGCTTCTCACTACTTTTGCTTTTTGTTGTTTCTGTAGTGGGCTGAAATGATAGCTCCCACAAAAGATATGTCTATGTCCTAATCCCCAGAACTTGTAATGTGACCTTATTTGGAAAAAGGATCTTTGCTGATGTAATTAAGTTAAGGATCTTGAGAGGAGGAGCTTATCCTGCATTCAAAATGCAATCGTAAGTATTCTTAGGAGAGAGAGACAATGAGAAGACACACAGAGAAGAGGAGGAGGCAATGTGACCATGAGGCAGAGACTGGAGCCCTGCAGCCATAAAGCAACAATTGCCAAGAGCCAGCAGAAGCTTGCAGAGGCAAGGAAGGATTTTTCCCTACAGCCTTTGGAGGGACTGGCTCTGTGACATCTTGATTTTGGTCTCCTGGCTTTCAGAACTGAGAGAATACATTTCTATTGTTTTTAGCCTCCCATTTGTGGGAACTTGTTACAATGGCCACAGGAAACTACTTTTCACTGTCTCTTTTACTCCATTTCAGTTCTTCTATACTTTAGTGCTCTTGCCTGTTTATGCCCTCCCTCAAAATTTCTCTCCTTCCCTCTCTGTCCATCTGTCTCATTATTGTATCATTGCCAAGGGAAAGCATATACCAATAATGAATGCATATGGTTATGATTGGGCTTTTGCAAAGTTGATTTGACTGTTAAGGCAAGCTAACCATGTTTTAAACTTTAATGGACATGTAGATCACTTGGGGGTTTTGTTAAAAAATGCAGATTCCTGACTTCTACCCTAAGACATTTCTGATTTTATCCATCTGGAATGGGACCTGAGAACCTGCTTTTTATAGAAGACCCTGAGGGATTCTTATATAGATGATCATCAGTCCACACTTTGGAAAACATTAAAGTAAGGCATGACTCCCTTAATCTATCAAAAACTTATGTGGATTTATGGTATGGGCCTGTCAGTACAAAAGCCCATTACAATCCAGTAAGTTGTGTTTATGGAAATCCTGGCCCTCTGTCTGTGGAAACATAGGTAGCATCAAAAGTATTTAGTTAGAGTTGCATTTAACAACACATACGGGGAGTTCAAGGAAACACGAGTGTTTCCTCAACACTCATTGCAAAGCCAAGAGGGGCTGGCATGCCATTTTCTGGTACATTCCTTACTGCCACTGTCTAGAAAGAGGATTGGACAGGGTTGACTAGGCCATGTTCTCACACCCTGGGCCAATTTTTGGTTTTGCCTCATGGTTGTGTCACTCAGGGTGGAAAGTGCCTTTGTCACCAGTTTTGCCCCACAGTGGAGCTCTTCTCGCCATCTGCTTAGCAGCTCTAAACACTGCCCAAAGGAAGAGTGGCTGTGGAATTCTAGAAGGGTTCTGACTGGAAGCAGCCCCAGCTTACTTCCTTCAGTTTTCCTACAGTCCTCCTCAGACTTGGGAGTTCTCTGGAGCCACTTGGTTTTAGATGTTGCCAGAGGCCACTCAGCCAGAAGGTGATCAGCTTTCAATCCTTGATGGACTGTAAACTCTGCTACACTGGGGACAGAAAGTAGAGGCTGAATAGAGGCTGAAAAGGGTTGTCAGTTTGTGCCTAGAGGAGGGCATTGTATGGATGTGATGGGGCACAGAGTCATCTTTTCTTTTTTCTTCTTCTTCTTCTTCTTTTTATTTTTTGGTAAGTGGAGTAAGCATTCTCTCATGAATTAGAAATGCTGGTTTATTAGGCAAGTCTCCTATAAGGACCCCATCACAGTACTCTTTTTGGATGCCTCCAGACCATATTGACTTTATCTCCTTCCTGCCTCCTCACAGTGCTCCTCAGGCATTTGGTTTGGTTCCTTGATGGCACCCTGTCTTGACCTGTTCTTTAATTGTTTTGTATGCATTGCTGAAATTGCTCCTTTAGGCCAGGATTTACACCTTTCACAGCAACAGAGTAAACACAGCAAAAACTTTACAAATTGATTTAAAATCTTGGCCTTTTAACAATTGAACTTTAAAGTATGTTGTTTTTACCTATCATTGAGCAGTGGTTCTCAAACCTTAGCTGAAGGGTTTGTTACAACAGAAATTGATAGGTCCCACCCCTAGAGTTTCTGCTTCTGCTTCTGTTAGAATTTTCATTTTTAACAAGTTCCCAACTAATGCTGCTGACTTGGGGATAACTCTTAGAGAACCTCTGCTCTAGAGAATGTACACTTTTTCCTCTGATGGTTTCCTATTATGGGCTACAAAAGTCTGATTTTTATATTTTTGGAGAAATTAAATGGTATCTTTGTAACTCAAGTACCAGACTTCAAATTAGTAAGCCAAACAAATGTGATTAACACCTTTATAAGTGTTATGATGCTTTAAAAATAGTCAACCATGTTGGAATGCTAAGTTGTAAACTACGGTTCATTTGAAACTTGGTAGGCTGCCTATTGTGTCATGCTCAGCTTTTCAACTCATGCTTTTTGACCTACAACCATTTCTCTACAAGCAGCCTCAACCCCAGGTTAGATGTCCTGATCATACTTCCCCTTGTTTCACTCCCATTCTCAGAGGGTCATCTTCAGCATCCCCATGCCCAAGAAATCTCATGGTTTGGGGAAAAATTAGGTGTGACCTCCCTTTCACCAACTACCTATTTAAAAAATTTTTTTTTTTAAGATTATTTATTTATTTATTTATTGGACAGAGAGAGACACAGAGAGGGAACAGAAGCAGTGGGAGAAGGAGAGGGAGAAGCAGGCTTCCCGCTGAGCAGGGAGCCTGATGTGGGGCTCGATCCCAGGACCCTGAGATCATGACCTGAGCCGAAGGCAGACGCTTAACGACTGAGCCACCGAGGCGCCCCACCAACTACCTATTTTAAAGCACATGAATAAAATGCATGTTGTAACCAATATCATGCACTTTTGTTTTAGCTCCATGGCCTGTGGGGCTCTTCAGGTTAACATTATATACTTATTCCTAGCCTCATAAGTACAATGAGGTATATTACAGAACTTTTGACGTTTGAAAGTCCTTACTCTCGGAAAGAGAAAAATATTCTAAGCTGAGAAAATGCACTTTCATGTGGATAAGTGGAGCAGAATTGGAGGCTATCAAAAGTTTTGGTAAGTCTGTTCTACAGTAGGAGCTTCTCGCAGCTTCAGGACTAATATTTTGAAGTCTTTGTTTTTTATGGCTTTACAGGGCAAGCTTGATTCCCAGAGTGAGGATGAGCCTATCCCCAGGACTTTAACAATGTCTTCATAATAGATCAGATGTTGTGAGGTTTCTTCTTTTACCTAGCCTTCCGTTGAACCTAATACCCTTGCCACTTATTGCTCAATGTCTTCATATACTTTCTTTGTGTGTGGGAGGTTTGCTGGTCCAGCTCTCTGCACATAGTAGGCTTCATAAGGATAAGTCTGTACATTTTTAGGTGTCCTCCCCTCCCCCATCACGAGACTAAAATGGTCAGATCATGAGACAAGCAAATCAAAGAAAATAAGCAAAACAGATCGTGTAAAAGACAAATACTGCAATTATCAAGCAGAAAAGAAGTGAAAGTCTTTTAAAAAGACAACATATTTGGAATAGGTTGTGGAAATGGAGGCTTCAGAAACTGCCACCCATGTACACAGAACTACTTCTCAGCTGTATTTCACTGAGTAGATGAAAGGAAGAGATTGCAAAAGAAAAAAGAAACAAAGCAAAACAAAGCTGCTCAAGTCACTACCACAGGACAAAGCTCCTGACATTCTAAGTTCTTCAGAAGAAATAGACCATAGAAATGTTATAAACAGCCAGAGTCTCCTCTCCTTGCCCTTACTCAAATTCTTTACACTAATACAAATTTCAGAGTTGTAGTACAGGTCTTTTTGTTTTGTTTTGCTTTGTTTTAAATAGTTTGTAATTAGGGAGATTTCTTTGTTTAGTACAGTCTGTCCAGCCGGTAACTTACATGTGCCAAGAGTAGCATGGCGTCCTTAGGTCTTGTACTAGGGAGTAGTAATTAGAACTGGATGAATCTCATTTAACATAGTGGTCTGATGTCAGGCCCACACCCTTGTTCTTCAAATTCAGAGAAAAGTTAAATTGGTACAAAAATAAATTTTCTTGAAACATTGCTCCCTGGACTTGACATTTTGGTGTTTTGGTTCTTTTGATCTTTAGCAATGAGTACTGAGGAGTAAATAACAATGGGAGCCTTTCTGAGAATACCACATGAACATGGTAATTTATAAAGTAAAAGTTGCCAGATGTCCAGGAGTCTCCATTTTAGGCTCTTGGACTGCAATTCCAGTATCCATGACCCTGGTGTGTTAAATGAGAGTCTGAACTGGTGAAGGTACATCCCATCACATGTGAAGGTGTCTTCACATTGAGCATTGGTTGGAAAGTTCATTAACAGAGAGATTTAAGCTTTGTGTATGTGTGTGTATCTGTATTTTTGTGCAGTTCAGCAATATAAATTACAAATGACAATGTGCTCGAAAACTTTAGAGTAAAATACCCATAAAATAAATAAAACAAAAAAGATAAAATGCCAGAACTGAAAGTAGCCTCAGAGTTCTTCTTTTGCACCACTCATTATAGGTTAAAAAATCGGTGTTAAGAAAGGGGAAATGATGTTTAAGACCCCACAGCTTTATGCCATTTCCTGTTTATCTACTTTTTATTTTTTAAAGATTTTATTTATTTATTTGACAGAGAGAGACACAGCAAGAGAGGGAACACAAGCAGGAAGAGTGGGAGAGGGAGAAGCAGGCCTCCTGCAGAGCAGGGAGCCCAATGCGGGGCTCGATGCGGGGCTTGATCTCAGGACCCTAGGATCATGACCTGAGCTGAAGGCAGATGCTTAACAACTGAGCAACCCAGGCACCCCTGCCACTTCCTGTTTAGATCCCCTATGGGATTTCAATGACTTTCACTCACTGTACCTTTGCCAAGACTTTTTAAAAAATGAAAGAGTGGCGGGCTGAGGATCAGGCAAAGAGAATGGATGAAGAAAATTAGTTGCTGCAGGAAGAGCACCATTTATCAGGAGAAACCCGCACAGTAGTGACAAGAGTGTTCTTGAGTTGGCTGTCCTCCACCTTCATCCTACCCTACCCAGCTGAACTACAGAAGTGATGGCTGGCAGAGACAGTCTCTCCTATGTCCAGGGAAGCGGTGCTGTTTGATCTCATCCTCATGCTTCTTCCCATTTACCAAGATATCTAAAGCTTTTTTTTTCCTTCCCAAAGGTCAGAAATGCTCACTCCCATTTAAGATGATTTTTTATTTTTTTTGAGGTTGGCAACTGCATGTCTGAGACTAGATAACAAAAATGCTTTCATAAGGGTCAAAATACAAAAAGGCAAACCTATGTCATGACACAGGGAAGGATTTTGACTGCTTTTCCAAAGACAGTGAACCAAGAGTGAAATGGAGGGAGAAGTCATGAAAACCAAGTGCATGAAAAAATAAAGACTCTCAGAAAAGCAATCTGAACCTAGGACTTCATTCAGCACTTTTCTTAATCTTTGGGGCTTTTGACATTTTTTTCTCTCCAAATGTAAGAAAATAAGGATAGTTTTCTAGAACAGAGAACAAAATATCTTCTCCAAAACATTAGCTTATGCAGGCTGACTGGGAAAGCCGTTCTTAATGGGGCACTGGATTGATGATAACCCCCCCTAGTGATTTGGGGATTACTGAGTGAAGAACTTCTTTTTGGCTCCAAAAAAATCTAACTGAATTTCTACTTGAAGTTGAACACAAGGTCGGGATAACCCAGCATCATCCTGGAGTTGAGTGAGTTTACTTCTTCAATCAGCTTTTTTGAAAAGCTTTGAATAATTTAATAATAACAGACAGCATATAATTAGTAAATAGATGTTTTAGGAATCCTCAAAGGTTTGGGAAACATGAAGTTTCTTAAAAGAGGAAATTTAGGAAATTAATGGAATTAAGTACCTTCACTTATAAAGAACTGTAATACTATTCAGCATCAGGAAGACAAGAATAGTGTAGAAGAAACACTCTTAAATTTGGAAAATTTTAGTACAATGGCAAAAGAGGAATTAAATTAATCTTGATAAAGGAAATGGGAGTGAGTACAATAAAAGAGAATACACTATTTTTCTAAGATTACGGTGCACGGAATACACCAAGCGTCTGGAAATATCTTCCAGTAAGAGTTAATGGCTAGTATATATGCAAAGCAATTGCAGTTATAGTGAAAGGTCTCATTTACTTGGTACTTGCTATTGACTAGACTCAGGGGTGAAGAATTTTGCAAATGATGTCTAATTTAATCCTTGAGACAATCCAGTGAATTAAGTGCTTTTACATCTGTTTTACAGATAAAGAAAATGGAGGTTTATGAAGGTTGAATAACATGTCAAGTCTTAGAGCTAATAGGCGTGGGAAGTAGAATTTGTAGCTCATCTCTCTTTGCTCTGAGCCTTTACTTCAACCACTTAATTGTTCTTTCTGTATCCATTGTTTCCTTTAATTGTCTCTTAAGAAGTTCACTCCAGGGCCATTTTGGCGGCTGGTTTTAGGTTGGGGCCGTCCCGCATCTAAGGCAGGAAGCTGGTGGCCGCAAAGAAGACGAAAAAGTCACTGGAGTCGATCAACTCCAGGCTCCAGCTTGTTGTGAAAAGTGGAAAGTACGTGCTGGGGTACAAGCAGACTCTGAAAATGATCAGACATGGCAAAGCGAAACTGGTCATCCTCGCCAACAACTGCCCAGCCTTGAGGAAATCTGAAATAGAATACTATGCCATGTTGGCCAAAACTGGTGTCCATCACTACAGTGGCAATAATATTGAATTGGGCACAGCATGTGGGAAATACTACAGAGTATGCACACTGGCTATCATTGATCCAGGTGATTCTGATATCATTCGAAGCATGCCAGAACAGACTGGTGAAAAGTAAATCACGCATAATTTTTCTTTAATAAAACTGGCCACAGCTTGTTTAAAAAAAAAAAAAAGAAGTTCAGTCCAAATGCCTGTCAGAAATCTCTATAAGTGTTGGAAATTAAACCAATTCTCCTTTTTAATTTGTGTGGGAATAGTCTGATATTTACTAATCGAAAGACTATAATCCTGAAAGCAGACTGAGGTTTAAAAGCAATTTAAATTAGATGAAACTTTGCATTATTATATATGAAAATATGCATAGCTTACATTTAAAAAAATGCCATTCATCTAAATTTTAACATTTTCTAGTATGAGCGTATTTATATGAGATTACTATTTTTAAAAAAATGTGCTTTTTAATCTAGATTTAGTTTTTGCTAGCATAAACATATTTATATTAGATTAGTATTCCACTGGGTTCAAATATTTGCTTTTTGCTTCAGTGAACACCTGTTAGTCCCATTAGAAATCTGTTTTTGACATTTACTATTTAACAAGCCCATTATTTGGCACCCACTCTTTTAAAAGTGACCAGTTCAAGAACTGACTGTGACTTGGGTAGTTCTTCTTAACAAATGAGGTTATTAAATTCCTTGTAACTGGCTCACAATGAAGCTTATATTTTATTTACAAAATGGCAGTTGACACCAGTTGTTTGAAAAATGTCAGTCTGATGAGAAAACCGCTGCCACCTGAAAAATGTAGGCCAAACTCCAAGAAAAGCATTATTTTGTATAAGTCCTGTGAGGATTCAGCTTGAACTAAAGGGCTCTCATTTGGCTCTGATGATGAAGTTCATGATTCACTTTTTAAAAATGAGAAGGTGCAAACCAACTGCTCATTCTTTATGAAGTCTTTTACAAGTTTGCAAATGCATTGCCTACTCAAGTACATTGCTAAGTAGACAATCACAGAAGTATATCACAGTGGAATACATGTTAGAAAAATGGACAGTGGTTTTGGGGGTCCAGAGCAGAGGGTGGCTGAGTCTTCTGGCAGGGATGGGGGAAACGATCATAAAGGAGTATTTTCTCTGGGTTTGAAGGTGTTGGCAAAATACATCAGATCAAGGCTACCATGCATCAGAAGAATTTGCTGTTAAGAAATTTGAATTGATAACTACTTTTTTCTTTAAAGTTTTCTAGTGGAAATTAACCTTTATTTGTCTTTTGCACAGAGAACAGTTTTACCTGCTTTTTTCCCACTTACTCCCATTGAATGTATGTTGGGTGTACCCAGTCCTCTGTCATTCCATAGATCTCTGAAGCCCCTGGGAATCAAATGAGGACCAAGTAGTGTGAATAATGTGTTCCTTGGTGAACATCTTCTCTTTAAATGTCCTCATTTCAGGAGAAAAAAGGGATATGCTTGGAGACTGGCCTGAGAAGTCAGCATAATTCAAATGAAAAATATATTAGATCAATTAAAAATAATTTAGCTCTCTGCTAGCTAGCTGCTAGCTTCCTTAAATCATTTCTTATCCAAGCTAGCCCAGTTGGATATATAGATTATATATAGATTAGATTATAATCAAGTTGTGCCAAATTCTGCAATTTACCTCCTTAGTTTTCTGGGTTCTCAATGGGTTTTCAGGGACCATAGCAAAGAAACCAGAAGGTGGGCACTAGATTACCACATTTGCTTGGCTTATCAGCAAAACCAAGAGGTTACTGTGTACCTCTATCCCACCACTATTGTTCAGGGAGATTTTGTGGGCACACACTAAACTCATTTCCTAGATTGGCAGGGCACACTAAATTCTGGACTATGATTTGAAATGGAGATCACTGTTATCTCATTAGCCATGAACTTCATTTTTTTTAAAAGATTTTATTTATTTGACAGAGAGAGTGATAGCAAGAGCAGGAACACAAGCAGGGAGGGTGGGAGAGGGAGAAGCAGGCTTCCAGTGGAGCAGGGAGACCAACACAGGGCCTGATCCCAGGACCCTGGGATCATGACCTGAGTTGAAGGCAGACACTTAACGACTGAGCCACCCAGGTGCCCCATGAACTTCATTTTTTGAGGAATTGAAAGAATTATATAGGGGCGCCTGGGTGGCTCAGTCGTTAAGCATCTGTCTTCGACTCAGGTCATGATCCCAGGGTCCTGGGATCAAGCCCTGCATCGGGCTCCCTGCTCAGCAGGAAGCCTGCTTCTCCCTCTCCCACTCCCCCTGCTTGTGTTCACTCTCTTGCTGTCTCTCTCTCTCTCTCTGTCAAATAAATAAATAAAATCTTAAAAAAAAAAGGAATTAGATAACTCAGAGGACATTGGACAGTTATTGATAGCCTTTGTAATAAACTTAAAAATTGACATTTAAAAAAATAGAGGTAGAAACATTTTAATGTTGGACCCATTTTTCCTGGTGAAACCACACTAAGATTTTGAAAACAATCTAGATTTGCCTGATAATGGTGGTTCTTCACATTTTTTTCTATTGTGATACATATGGTTACATGTGAGACACTCTTATGGCTAAACACAGATTTGGAAGTTGAATTACTACTTAGATAAAATAGATTTTGAATCATGCACAAATCATGTACTCTAATCTCCATTCTTTTTTCAAAATTCATTTGCCATACAACTGTGTATCTCAAGATCCCAGTTAAGGAGAACTTAGTGTAGAAGAGTAAAGATTTTGTTCTTCACTTCCTATTCCCCCTGAGTATTTCTGGTTGAGATCAACACAGGCAAATTTAAAGATCTAGAACAGATGTCTAATGTTATTAGTGGTGAGGATGAAGTGGGGAGTGAGTAGGAGGACACAGTAGTCAGTATGAGTTTTCTGCTTAGTCATAAAAGTTCTTGAGAGACTAAAATATGAGATGGAGAGTATATTGTGGTATGCCTCTTGTTAGGTATGCCCATGGAATTATTCTTGCACATATTTACATATGAAGTATAGTAGAATAAGAAAAAAAAGATGGAAAGCCACTGTTAAATGTGCTATATTTAAAAAGATCATGAGCTCAATTAAGAATATAATGATATATTAGCCTATACCTCTTTTCTGACCATCATTCATACATTTACCTGTACCCCAAATCTAGGGGTCAGCTTGTCACCTCCCCCTAACTCCAACATAAATCCAATTTATGACCTATTTCATTTACAAATAGAAATTAATTCTATAATTGATTATAATTAATATTTCCCTGTCCAAGTCTAGTTATATCATCAGAACCTTAGTTCAAGTTGTCACTTTTCTTTGCCTGGACCATTATAATTATTGCCTTACTATTATCACTAAATACATTTGACACATGCCAATTGAAATCAGAATATTGGAATTTTAGGACAAAGAAAATCATTCTGTCAGCTAGGTTTTGTTTTTATTAAAGAAAAAACTATTGTTGACCCTTGAAAAATGTGGGGCTTAGGAGAACTGACACCTCTGCCATCAAAAATCTGTGTATAACATTCGACTCCCCCAAAACTTAACTACTAATAGCCTATTGTTGACCAGAAGTCTTACTGATAACATAAACAGCTTACATATATATTGTATGTTATGTGTATTATATACTGTATTGTTACAATGAAGTAAGCTAGAGAAAAGAAAACGTTATTAAGGGAATCATAAGGATGAGAAAATACGTTTATAGTATTGTATTTATAAAAAAAAAAAATCTGCCCATAAGTAGACCTGTTCAGTTCAAACCTGTATTGTTCAAGGGTCAACTATATATATAGATGGTTTCTATTAAATGCTATTAAAATAGCATTTATGCTCTTGTTTTTTGTAACTCCAAAGAAATTGTACTTCAAACACAATCTCCATCAACTATGTAGCTCATGCCAGGTGCACAGTTAGCTATTAACAAGAGACTTCTGCATAATCAATCACAACAATAATTCATATCTAGAAGAGGAAGGAAAAAATCCTTCTTTTTGTCAACAAAGAAATTTAGAGTGGGGCAATATGATGTTAACTTGAATTATCTAGATAATTGGGCATTGTTAAATTGATTTTATGACTTTAGTGAAAATGGCAGAAAATTCTGTCCTTCATAAAAGCAATGAGAAAACTGGCAAAAATTGTCAGAATCAGAATTTTCAGAACTCTGGAATTTGATAAAAGGCTGGTAGCAATCTGGAGCGCATTTACTCAGGAAAAGTGGCTGAATCTCAGTAAGAGCAGAGAGCTTTGTGATGTTTTAATTTATTATAGCTCCATCCTCTGGTCTTCAGCTCTGTGGTAGACTTGAAAACCAACAGTCTGCAGTCACAGTGAAACCCAGCAGCCTGGCAGCAAACTGGAAGGGATAGAAGGGGGTTGAAACTCCTTTAAAGACCTGTTACTAGAGCACTGTCATTATTTGTCCTGTTTGTCAGTCCACTGGAAGACCCCACTTGCAAAACTGTTTATTTGAACTCAGAGATCACCAGTGCAAAAAACCTCTGCTTTGAGTTTGTTCCTCAAAAACAATCACAGGAATTGCTTAATTTCATAGCTCCCTGAAGCAGTGGATAACTGTTATGGAGACTGACCATAAAACCAAAAAGGAAAATGGGGGAATGATTTCCATAGGGACTTTGAAAAATGCTAATATATTCTTGGGAGTCTATGAGGCCATGAACATGCATAAGCATATGAGCATGCTCAAAAAAAAACCCGTAAGGCTCTAACTTTTCACCTGGTTGTTGTTTCTTGAGGCTGGTTGTTTTTTGAGGCTCTGTGTAAGCAGGAAGTGAAAGCTAAGGCAGAGTCATCAAGTGTTTGGCTAAAAGTTAGAAAGTGTTACTGAAGTTCCATGAGAACTAGAGCTAAAAAGAAGGGATCACTCAGAGGGAGCTTTAGCCTCCCATTAGCCAAACCTAATATTGGTAAGGGAATCCAGGATTGGTCCAAATCTAAGACAAAAGAACCCAGGGGGGTAGGTTTAGGTCCTGCCTTTGGACATTTTTCAATTAAAAGGAAATGGTGGGAAAGCTTCTTTTGGAAGATTGTTAGGCCCCAGGGAAAATAATCAAAACCCACAAATAAACAAAATAAAACAGTGGTTGTCAGAGAACTGGAAAGGGGGGAGGGCATTGCCTGCAAATGGGCACAAGGAACTTTTTGGGATAAGGAAAATATTTCATCTCTTGATTGTGGTGTTTGTTAAATAATTACTTATTTGTAAAAACCCATTCAATTTTATGCTTAAAATGGGTGAATTTTTGGGTGAATTTTATTATATGTAAATATGCATTAATAACCCAAGCTTAAAAAACAAATATTTCCTAAATAATAAAACAAAGATAAACAACCCAACTAAAAAGGAACAAAGAAAATAAAAAGGCAGTTTATAGAAGAGATGACTTTTATGTCCCTCTCTCACCCACCAAAAATAAGATGCTCAAACTTTAGAATAATTAATAAAATGAAACTTTATACAACATTGAGATAACATTTTACATCCTACTGACAAAAATTTTAAATGTATATTGTGTGAAATGTTGGGAAATTAAGACCTCAGGGTAGGAATGTAATTTGGAAAAACCATGTAGAAAACAATGTAAGAGGATCTTGAAAAATTATGTGTACATTCCGTATGACTCAGCAGTTCCATTTTTAGCCATTTACTATGACAAATTCTGCATCTTATTATAGTAAGAAGCCCAAATAAGGAGCTTATGCCAGCCTTGCAGTTTTTGCTCTGGCACTTTCCTGAATCTACAGAAGATCTTCATATGGCTGTTTCTTCTTGTCATCAGTGTTAGTGCAAACATTGCTTCTACTGTGAGGCCTTCCCTAACTGTCCAGTCTAAATTAGCACTTCTTCCCATCCACAGTTATTGTCACATCAGTGTTTCATTTTGCTCATGGGTATATCACTCTCTGAAATTATTTATTTGTAGCTATTTGTACTTTCTGTCTCTCCCAAATAAAATGTAAACAGCCAAAGGGCAACAACCTTGTCTACCTCCTTCTATAAATAGGCCCTTTAATAGGATCTGGCATATTAGACACTCAAATACTTAATGTCACGATGTTGCTTGTTAAAGCAAAATACTGGAAACAATCAAAATGTCTATCAATAGTGGATATTATCATATCAGATATAAAGATAACTAAATGCACTAGTAAAAAACAGTGCTAAGTGAAAAAAAATCAACTTGTCAAAATGTATATTTAGTATTGAACTATTAATGTAAATTAAAAAACATCTTCTAGACACTGCTACTCAAAATGTGAGGATCAGTGTAGATTTGTGAACTGTTTGTTATGGTCTATTATTAGAAAGTGGGAATGTGTTTAGAAATTTTTTTTAAAGATAGATTTATTCATTTATTTATTTATTTGAGAGAGTGAGAGAGAGCACAAGCAGGGGGTAGGGGCAGAGGGAGAGGGAGAATCTCAAGCAGACTGCCAGCTGAGTGCAGAGCCCAACAAGCTCAATCTCATAATCCTGAGATAACGACCTGAGTTGAAATCAAGAGCCGGACACTTAACGAACTGAGCCGCCCAAGTGCCCCTGTGTTTAGAAATTTTATAGCGGTTTGGTGGTGCCATGATATCTAAGTATGGAATCAGTGGATTTGTTTCAATAAACAATGACATATAGACTAGTGTAGGTGTGACTGAATTCCCTAGTGAGTTGAATGTAGTTGTATGTGTCAGACAAACATAATAGCATGATATATGGTCTGCAACAGATTGTGGAAAACACAAAATTAAAAACTAAAACACCCTGCTCTTCACTATATATAAATGAGAAACATAGCTTCAGACAATATTTCATATTATTAAAGCTTACATAAATGTCTGAGCAGTATGAACATTGATTGGAAAAATACAAAAAAACTAAATTCGTGGCAGCAATTGTGGGTGTGTGTGCAATAGGTAGAAGAATGGGCTGGGGGACTGGAAATGAATGAGGGATTATGTTTATCCAGTATGCTTTAATCTATTTAATTGAAAGAAAATAAGGCATGTGACAAACAGTTATTAATTCTGGGTGTAGGCGATATGGGTTTTTTATATTGTTATTTATACTTTTATGCATTTTTCTTAAAATAAAACCTAATAAAAAAAAGAAAGGAATTCTTCCAAATTAGAACAGGAAGTCAGTTGGCTCCAAGAAGAATGTCTTCAACAAGAGGAATGGAATGGATCCTAGCAACAGAAAAATCAACTAAAAAGCTGGAAGGTATTAATGACATGGTGAAATAGCATCTGCTGCTTATCTCACAAAGGGGAGAGAAAGCCAGTTAGTTTTGGGAGAAGGGGGGGTGCTCCATGAGAAATACATGGTTCAGAATTAAATAAAATGGTGATATGATTTCAAAGATCTAGTGCAATGTAAAGAAAGAGTGCTAGTTTTACCAGTATGTTAGGAACATTTGTACATGGGACAAAGATTGTGATGTTTTACACAATGAGAAAAAAAGGTTATCCAAGTATGTTTCTGGTTTATGATAATGGAAATACCACATATTCATTTTTAGTATTTAGAGTCACCTATAAAACAAATATGGAATATTTAAATATGGTGACAAAATAGAATACGAATGTTATTAACCTAGGTAATGTGAGAGTAGAGGTATAACTCGTCCTTTTTATAATTTAGTGTTACAAATGGATAATGTGATAATTCTATGAAAGATTTGGAGAATTAAACTCGATGTCATTTGAATATCTATAAAAATTGTGGTCCTGCCGCATAGAAATATTTTGAAAATAATTCAGCATAAAATTAGACAAAAGTAGATTAGATTTAACTAATTAATTTAACATTGAGTGATAAAGCAACTTGACAGGAGGGTTAGAGACTAAAATAAGACCTAAATTAATTAAACGGTAAAATGAATCCATGGTAAATGGGCTCTAAGATCACCCCAATTGGAGGCCATGGCCTAAGATCCCCGCTGACATAGGGGCTATACAGTAAGGCTTGGTTGTTCATTATTGTGAGAAACATCAACCTGCGTATCTGAATTCTGTATCTAATATCCTGTTAAAAACTCTTTTTGATGAACAACTTGTAGCCAAGTAAGACCACCTTTCCACATTCATGTGGGAAGACAAAGCCAAATTGCTCAAGACCATGTTTTTTTTAAGCGGCTAGTAAATTTAACCCTGGGAAGATTTAACATTAACGATGGGGATAATAAAATAAACCATTTTATTATTTTTGTGCAGATTTGAAAATATTCTATTGATTAGTTATTTCAATTTATATTCTAAGAGAATTAAGAACTTGGGAAAGTGTTTGATGACTCCTCACTGATAGTCCTTAAAAAATAAAATTGAATATATTAAACTGATTTAAAATTGTTTAGGGGAATTTAGTTAGCTGACTGGCAGTAGCCTTCTTCGAAAGATTGTTAAAATTTCTAGATTTATAAATGTAATAATGGAACCCTTATATTGGGTTTAAAAAATAATGTAATATATTGAAGCATTAAAAATATTGTATAAAAAGTTTGGAGACAAATAGTACATAAAGGTGAGAGAATTAGAAATAAACATTAAAGTATATTGTGAAAGGTGAAAGGATAACAAATATTTCTGATTCTGGTAATGGCAGACTAGGTAATTTGGAACAACATTCCCACCGAGGATAATGGGAAAATCTGGTCAAAACACATTTATTATTTATTTATTTATTTATTTATTTATTTATTTATTTATTTATTTATTATTTTGGTCAAAACACATTTAAAAAGTCTATAAGTAACTTAAATGCTAACAAGATAGGAGAATTACAAGTCCAGCATTTGGGGGAGGTTAGAGGAATGCATGTGGGGATATTTTTCTCCTGGTGATGATTGCTGATTTTGTGGTGGGCAAAAGTGAGACTCAGCAGCACTTTTGACAGTGAGGTTAGTAAGAGACACATTGGAACTCAAGTTTGCGAAGGGGGAGTGAATCCTGATGAGTTCACTTAAACTGGATTGAGATCCCAAATATTGCTTCATCAAAGGAATAAGGGGAACCCAGACAGTTTTGCAAAGATAGACAAACAGACATTGGAATAGAATAGAGAGCTCAGAAACAGACCAGTGTATATAAGGAAACTTGATTTATGGCAAAAGCACAAAAGATCAGTCTTCTTAACAAGGGTTACTTGGGAAAATTGGATATTCATATGGAAAATAAAAAACAACCCAACAGATCAGTCTGATCCTTACTCACACCATACACAAAAATAAATTCCAGGTGGATTTTAAATCTAAACATGAAAGGTACACCAATAAAATTCTAGAATATAATGTAAGGCATTATTTTCATGAACTTGCACTAGGAAAATACTAAGTAAAACACAAAGCACTATTCTTAGTGGACAAGATTGTTAAATTTATCCACTTAAAAAATCAGAACTTCTGGGGGCGCCCGGGTGGCTCAGTTGATTAAGTGTCTGCCTTTGGCTCAGGTCATGGTCCCAGGGTCCTGGGATCGAGCCAGGCGTCGGGCTCCCTGCTCCACAGGAAGCCTGCTTCTCCCTCTCCCACTCCCTCTGCTTGTGTTCCCTCTCTCTGTCAAATAAATAAATAAAATCTTTAAAAAAAAATCAGAACTGTCAAGCAAGATGTCAATAAGTGAAAAATCAAGATACAGAATTGGAGATGATATTTGTAACACATATAACTGACAAAGGATCATATTCAATATATACATATATTTTTAGTTTGGTTTACTCTGAAGTGGACCCTGAGAAAAGGATTTAAATATAAATAGTTTGTGTCCTAAGAAGCACTTGTAAGGGTCTGAAGAAATGAGACAGGGAAGGAAAGAAAGGCAATACAGGGCACATTGATAAGCAGATTATTATAGTTTTGCTCTATTACCATCCCCATCCTTCCATTTGAGCCCTTAGAGCTTACAAACTAGGAAGACTGAGTGCAGTTACAGGTCAGCAGGTCTTCTATTTTAGAATTCTGACAGTCCACCTATGTATGAAGGAAGCACAACAAAATATATGAGTTAAAGGTGAAGGAAGAAAGGGGAAAAGAGGAAAAAAATATTTCAGTTTTGAAAATCAGTAGTAGTGGGTGAAAATATCTCTGTAGCTTGGTAGAGGCAAGAGCTCGGAAAGGTGATGTATAATCCATTCCCTTAAATTTACTTTTAATTATTACCCACAAACATACTTTACAATTACTAGGAATAAATTACTGTTGGGCATCGAACACTTTTAATGTTTGTTCCCAGATTTGGGGAACAAATTTTCCTAGATAATACCATTATCACGAAATTTTTTGCAGTGACTGTTAGAGCTCGTTGTAACACTGAGTAGATGTATGCATAAATCCAAGGCCTTCAATTGGGAATGCATGTTTGTTGCCACCCCAGATTCATATTTTCTTCCACCTCAGAAGTTCCTAACAAGGGTTTTCATTACAAGAAGCCAAATGTCATGAAAAATAGTAGGTATTAAATATTAGGTAGTTAAAATATGGTGCATTGGAGAGCCATAAACCAGCAGGTAAGAACCAACAGTAGACGTACATAGGGAGGTTTTTTTTCTAATGCACTGTTACAAACATGCAGTCACATAGCATGAGTGGCTACTGAGTGTATCCATTCCCCTTTGTAGCCATGGCAGTCCTCCTTCCTTGTGTGAAGCCGCAGGGGCACAGGGCTGCCCTATGACTCAAGCCCAGAGTCTCATGTAAATTTAGCTAATAGGCACAACCTGACTGTCATTAACATTTGCAAAAGGGATCATCTCCTGAATTATGCAGTGATTTCCAACCTGTTGAAAGAACTTTGTAAAAGAAATTCTTGGGGAAGTATCATTTTGACCTGCCATTGTTTAAATGCCCTAAGGAACTAAAGGCTCTAAAGGCATCAATGCTGAAAAAAGTGTGAATGACTTTTTTTAAGTGAGTCATATGTGTGTATCATTAGTCAATTAACAGAAACTACTTCTTATGTGCCTGGGCACAGTGAATTTTAGTTAAAGGACAATGAGTCTACTGCAAAGATTAGCTGTTCCAAAATAAATTTCCCAAGGGGCCTGTGAGCCCCAGCTGGAGCAGCATGACAGTCTCACTTGATTGTGAAATAATACCCTATTAATTAAGAACTGAAGCAGAAATCAGTGTGCTATCATCCAACCATCTCCAAACTAAACATGTTGAATAAATCAGTAACCTAGCTTTTCCAAAATGCAATACTTGTTTTTAAAATATTTTACTTTTAAAAAAGTTGTCAGGAAGTCAAGGCACGATTTGCGAGCAAATGCAGTGTGGGACAAACGTCAGAAGGTCTGATTTTCAGAGCTAAGTCTGGCCACAAGCGAACTAGATGGTTAGCCAGCTGTTTATCCCTGATAAGCTTTAGCTTCCAATAGTTCGGTTGCACTAGATAATTTTTTTCTAATATTTATTTTTGTCACCTGCAAACTGTAGCAAAACGTTGTCAGCTTTATTATGCAGACAGGTATCCCTCTACATTTTTAAAGAATTTAGGTATGTATAAATAGAAGATCTCTCTGGAAAGGAAAAATTCAAGATTGAATAAAACCTTCCAATTTTGGCTTTGTAACTTTCCAGTTGCAAGGGTTAATATTATTTTAGGTCATTCATTCCAAGATATATGAGAGCACCTTAAAAGTGGCTGATCTGTTTCCCCAGTGACATTTCTCACATAACCATGTGTTAAAGTTACAAATCCTGATATGCACAAATAGCTAATTTCTAAGAAAAATATGTACAGTACTGCAGCAAAACAGAGGGCTCCAGTAACAACTTTTAACCTGTGAATTGACAGAAAAAGATAGTGTATCATGTATATTAAAAATTGGCTAATATTAAGTTATTGTACCATATAATTTTTAAGATCCCACCGAACTCTCAGGTTCTATTAAAGTGCATGATATGAAATTGCAATATTTGACTGATTTTGCCTTCAGAAATGGCTACATCATGTGGTTTGCCTAAATTATTCTAATCTTGAGAGGATTTATGGGTGCCTGTAAAACTGTTTAGTGAGACTTTTTGACGTGGAAGTTTGAATATCTTAATTTATGACTACAAGTAACTTCAAAATATCTGATTGAGGTTTTGGTATATTTGCTCCATAATGTTATTTTTAAGGGGAGAAAAGCAGTCAAAATTCCATATTGTTTGGTTGCCTTCACTAAGCTATTGGATCAAAAGTCACTCCATACTCATAGACTATGCAGTACAAAATATCTGACCCATATTAGGTACTAAAAGATACATGTAGACTAAGTCTCGTATTAAACAGATTATTTATCCATTTATTACATTGCTTCAGAAGTTTTGTGTTTTATCGTTATACTTAAAAATGCAAAGAAACATTTTAAAGTTGCATATATTATTTTTCTGCCTGGACTGAAGATCAATATGTATAAATGGAATTCTTTTTACTAATTTATTGCTAGTGGCTGCCTCAGAAGCCGCAGTGATTTGAATGGAGTCCATATTTCCTGCCCATTTAAAATCATCCGACCTCAGATTACATATGCAAACTACTTCCTGGAATTTGTTTTAAAAATATATATTTTTGAGGGTTGAGGAAAGGTAATCCATTCAGTTCCTAAACCTTTGGTTTGGTTTAGTTGTGGGAAACTGGGATCCAGAGAGAATAACTATAAACCAAACTTCATTCACCCTGAGAATCAAAATCATCTACCCCCATACTGCTTGGACAGTGAGGACTGAAACTTAAATCCTCCATCCTCCAAAAAAGACCCTTAGTGTCCACATTACTATATTTTGAATCCCTTGTTAAAATCCTCCTCTTTGTGTTTATCAGTCCAGAAAATGTGTCTACTTCTTACCCAATCCTAATCAAGTTCTTTTCACCACTTCTCCACTGAAAGGCCCACCTTACACCAAATTTCCAATTCTTAATAAATTCCTATCTTGCCTTATCCCGCAAGGCGCCACCAAAACTCTGGAGACTTGATTATGAACAACAAACTCAACTGTCTTATCAACAGGTTGTATTGGCGGTCTTTGGAGAGCTGGCATTCAACAGCTTACTTCCTATATTTACCAGCACAATTAGAATTATGTGCTGAACTTTCCTGACCTCAATTTGAAAAGCCATGAGTATCAACCAGAGGTTGAAATTGTAATTATAAACTATGATTTCACTCATTTATTGTTATTTCATAGGATAATTAAGAAAAATAAGTGACTTAGGAACACTTTATATTCATTTATTCAATAAATAGTGAATATCTGATTTGAGGCAAACACTTTTCCTGATTTGGGGGATTTAGTGGTGAAAGAAGAAATATGTTGCTAGTCTTCATGGTATTTACCTGTCAGGGGATGGAGCTAGATGACTGATCATGTGAAAATCTAAAGAGGCAAGACCACTACAGCCTGTAGAAGTATAGGCAGGAAAGGAAAAATCAGGACCTAGCAAAGGCCACTTAGGATCAGACAGATAAGACAAAAGAGGCCTAATCGAGGAGAAGACATTTAAGGTGGGTCCTGAGGAAGAGTGATCAGTCATCCATTGAGCAACTAACGGGTCATCCTTTCAAGTAGAAAGAATTATGGGAAGAAGAGAGCTTGGATCATTCAAGGAAGAAAGGAATTAAGGAATTCAGCATGACTGGAGTGTCAAGAGTAAGGAGTAGAGAGAAATGTGCATTGGGTTATGTTTTCGAGGCAAGACTGGTAGGACTAGATGAGAGGGCGAGGGAATACTTGAGAGTCACTCCTGATGCCACCTGCCTATCACCAGGTAGAAGTCTGGAGGGAATGGACAGTCACTAGTACCCAAATCTAGTACTTTGCCACCAGATTCTCTTTCCACTCATCTCTTCCTGACTCACCCTCATTTTCTCCATGTTAGTTGCAATATTTTCTTCCTTGGGTCATGTAGAAAAAAACGATTTTATTTTTGCTTCTATGGATGTTCTTTAAGAAAAAGGTTAACTTATGAAACTGGAGATGTGAGTGCCATTTTAAAACAAGCCTGTTTTCCAAAGATACTGCTATAAAAATACTTGTCTATCTTATTCTAGTGAAAAATCTGGGCCATCATAACCAAGCAAGCACTTGGGTGACTTTATATTTACCCAATACTTAACTCTTCATTGCACTAGGGGCCTGGCTCCTTTGGTTTGATACTAGTAAACAGTCAAATCACATAACTAGAATTCTCGAGTTCCAGCCTTCCCAAACTCACTTTCAGAGTATTATTTGTTCTCCCATGTGGAATTGCTCCTGGAAAAAGAATGTATTGGCTAGAGGATTATGGGTAGTTTTGTACATACAGAAATATACTGGCTTTTGTACAAAAAGAAATATACTGGCTAGTGTTGTACATACAGAAATACACTGGTTTTCTGAATTTAGTTGTCCGTCTTGAGCTGGTTAATGAGAGTCTGTCCTTGAGAGATGGACCTGTTTCCTGTGTGGGTACAAAACATTGCTGAGTCTAAAAGGCTGATAACAAAAATGACAATGTCCCAACAGTAATGAGAATATTTAGAAAACAGCCAAATAACATCATCATTTACAATGCATGAATTTTCCTATTTAGTAGTCCTGTTAAGAAGCAAGGAGGGTATATGTGTACACATAGAGTTGACCTTCTTCACAGATTCCGTATGTGCAAATTTACCTATTCACTAACATTTCCTTGTAATCCAAAATCAGATTTTGTGGCCCTTCTTCTGCCATTCACCGAAATGTGCAAAGTGGCAACAGATTTGAACAGCCTGCTGCACGCATTGCTAGCTGTGGTTCAACAAGGTAATGCTCCACCTTCTTGTTTCCACTCAAGCTATAAACAAGTATCCTTCCACAATCTATTTAATGTCCTGGTTTTGCAATTTTTTGCTTTTTGTTGGTGGTTGTGCTGTTTGAAGCTGCCCCCAACTGAAGTGCTTAAGTGCTGCTCAGTGTCCCTAAGCAAAGAAGGGTGTGATGTGCCTTATGGAGAAAATATGTGTGTCAGATCAGTTTCATGCAGGCATGAATTGTAATGCTGTTGGCCATGAGCTCAATGTTAATGACTCAACAATGCACATTTCAAAAGGCATCTTTAAACAGAAAGTTACAAAAAATAAGATTGGCTAAGGAAATGTGATCAGAGGCTTGCTGGAACCTAACCCTGTATTTGCCTTGGGAGCACTGGTTCACCATTTTCTCATTCAGTGTTTGCAGCCACTTTAGAGAACATAGTTACTGTGAATAATGAGAATCAACTCTAGATATAAATGAACACAACAACTTAGTTTACACCCATAGGTACACAGTAATTCTGTAAGTGGAAAAGAAGGCATATATAGAACATCAGGAGTAAGATGTTCCCCGTTAGTGGAAGCGAAGCATGTATTTCCACAAAATCAAAAGCCACTGACTGAGAGACACAACCACTGCGGTAGACCTAGCATAAGTCTTAGGACCCCGTTTTCTTGTGCCTAGGTTATTTTTATTTTTTAGATCCTTACGTTGTTTGGCTTCCTGCTTTATTCCTCTCATCCTTTCCTCCCCACAGCTGGTCTCCTAACCAAATGTGTCCAACTGCAGGCTGCTGCCTCACAGGCCATAGGTTTTCTGGCATCTATATTTGGATTACGATATTCCCTCTCCTTGAAATGCTTTGCTCCCTTAACATGCATGAATCTGAAGTCTTCTCTAATTCCTACTTCCCCACCTCTAGGCAGCTATAATCTCTCATTTCTTTAAATACTTATTACAGTCTGTTCTCTTGCGGTATTAACATACCATACATTTGAGTTTGACGGTTCCAGTACTTGCCTCACTCATCTTGTGTTTCCCACGCTGCCTAGTATAATGCTTTGAACATGTTTAATATATGTTTATAGGATAAAAGTACTTAGCCCAGTTTTAGGTCACAACCTCTCTATAGAAATCCAATGAAAGCTTCTTAGGAAAAAACCCCCACAACTTAAAAGTTCTACAACATTTCCAGATGTTTGCAGCTCTCTTCCCCTCACTACCACCTCCTCAAGTCCATGAACTCTTAGTTCAAAATGTCTGACTTACTCCAATTTCCTCAGAATTGCAATGAAAAGTTGAAACTCTTAGAGGTCAAGTAACTTGTCCCCGTCTAGTGGAAAAGCTAGCACTGGAGCTGAAGTTTCGTGGTTTTTAGGCTAGAGGTCTTTCCATGAGGATGCCTTCATCTGGATTATAAGAATGTACTCTCTCCAAATGGGCAGACAGTTGCCCCAAGGAAACTTCATTCACTCTTAGCATAGACTGGTGTGCTGGTGGGTATCACTGGTATCAGCTGGGTAGTAAGTACCTTGTAGTGTCAGAATAGAAAGCAGTGGACAGAGAAGAAAACTGGCTAGAACTCCAAACGTGCCAGTTCCCATTTCTGGGTCTCAGGCTCAGCCAAAAGTTCTGGGAAATCAGGAGGCTAATGACCCTAGGGAACCTACACGTGTTTTTAAAGGAGGCGCAGGATCAAACACTAGTCCAGCTGGTTTATTCTAGTGCAGGAGGTCAGGTACAGTCGTGAGTCCTAGGATCTTGGGGTGCCGAAACTTGAATGCTTTTTGTGTCTCAAGTGCTGACTCATTTTTATTTCCTTTGGAGGAAACTTAAACTCTGTACATCTGGTTTTTCTATAGAAATATGATAAAGATCAGTTCTCTGGAAAGAATCATATTGCAAGATGCCCTAAAACTTTCAGGTGAGCAAACCTTGTATAACTTAAAGATTAATGTTCCTAATCCTTGTCTTAATGGTTGTAGAAACCTGGACTGTGCTTTGTTGTTGTTAAGTCGGTAGCAAAACTGTATTCGTCATTCTTTCTTAACCTAGCATATCAGCTGATCCTTGATTCTAGCCATCACCAGTTCTTCCCAAGAGACAAATCACAAGTGCCTCACTTTCTAGGCTTTGCTCTGAATGCCAGGAATCTTTCCTGTATACCCTCCAAACGGAATTCCAAAAAGATACCAAACTCAGATTTTATGGAAATAAGATGATTTTTGAAATAGCTTTTATCTTGGCTTTAATGGTATAATTTTTATTAAAATATTGACTTAAATTCACTTATTTATGTTAGTACTGAGGACTTTGATCAGATTAGGCAAGTTTTTTCTAGTTAGTTGGGGACTGGAATTTCAGAAAGTCTCCAGCTTCTATATTCCTTTTTTTTTTTTTTAATTAGAAGAACTTTTTGGTCAAAACGTTTAGGTTCTCTAGTACTCTGTATTATAAAAATTAAAATATTTTGGTGATCTGGGTGACTCAACTTTAATTGTGATAAAATGAGCCTTGAGTATAGTTTATTGCTTTTCTTCTTATCCATTGACTTTTATTCTAACTTTTTCATACAAGACGTATCCCCGTCTGGCCCAGAATATGCAAAATTACAGTTTGTATTAGATTGAGGAAAAGATAGATTTATTTCTTATGCCCTTTTTGATTTATCTAGAGCTATAGATAAGAACTAGTTTCTCTTGTAAAATTATGCTAAAATCGGTCCATCTTAAGGGAAAGACCAAGATGTGATACTTAATGAAAACATCGAAAAGTGATAGAAATCACTTAGTAGTGAAGGAAATCTGTAATAACAACATTTATCTAGTCTGTAAGATTTGCCATACTGGATCTTACAAACTATTTCATCTTGGTAAAATAGGATGTTATTAAGCGGTCAACGTTAAAACATTTGGAATTCATGTTTGTTTGTTTGCTAATATATTTATTTATTTCTATTTCAAGTTTCCAAAAGGAATTAGGGGGCTTAAAGAAATATGTTCTCCATAGAAGGATGACAAACAAAGACAGACACAGCGGGATGGAAGGAAGAGAGGGGGTAGTAAGATGAATCGAAGTGTAGCTTAAGCGGTGTTTAGAAATGCATACTCATCTCTATGTCATGGAAATAGGCTCTAAATTTGGACCTGAATTTGTCATCTGCCAAAGTTAAGAGTCTCTAAAGTCACCATTAAATATATCAGTTCCTCAGGAGTGGTACTGAGGATTGAGACAGAACTTCTCCCCAAGTGTCCTCATGAAGAGATCTTGGTAGCTGGCAGCGAATGATCTTCAGCTCTTCTTAGGCTTTGCTCTGAAGACATGGCATCTTTTCATCTCAATGGAAGAATGAAATCTTGCCATTTGTGACAACATGAATGGACCTAGAGGGCATTTTGCTGAGGGAAATAAGTCAGAGAAAGACAAATACTGTATAATCTTATATGTGGCATCTAAAAAACCAAAACCAAGTTCATAGATACAGAGAACAGATTGGTAGTTACCAGAGGTGAGGGGTGTGGGTGGGCAAAATGGGTCATTCCTAACATTTTTTTCATTCCTAACAACAAAATTGTAGTCAACTACTACAAACTTCCAGCTATAAAATAAATAGGTCATGGGAGTATAATGTATAGTATGGTAACTATAGTTAATAATACTGTACTGCATACTTGAAAGTTGCTAAGACAGTAGATCTTAAAAGTACTCATCACAAGAAAAAAATTCTGTAACTATTTATGGTGATATATATTAATTAGACTTATTGTGGTGATTGTTTTGCAATATATACAAATATCTGATCATTATTTTTTCTATTTAAAATGTTTAAAAAAGTAAATTATGTAATTCTACTTAAAAATATATATATCTTAGATGCTTCTCTATCAGCTTCAGAAAAAAAAAAGTAAATTCAAACTACTTGGCATAAGAGGACTTCGGTGATTTGTCCCTACCGTCTTCTTTAGCTTCTTCTATTTCCAACTTCTCTCCTTACCCTAATTCTACAGATACACTGAACTACTCGCTATTTTCCAGAACACTGTGTTCCCTCTGTCTTCATCTATGACCTCTATCCTTCTGTCTAATATCCTTTAAGTGTTTTAGGAGCCAGTTGGGATCTATCTCTGCCAGGGAGTTTCCCTTAACCTCACAGTCTTTCTATAGCACTCAGCATGCTGTAGTGGGAGTTGTCTTCTTCCTTACCTCTTTGCCCCACTAGACGGTGAGTTCCCTGAGGGTCTGAGGATGACCCTCTGTATTTTAATCTAATCTCTGTATTTTGACATGCAGTTCAATGACTACTATCATGTTCAATAAATGTTCATTGAAAAAAGAGCTGCAGTTTTTTTATAATCTGATCTTGGGGGTGACATATTATCACTTCTCTCAAGTGCTGTTGGTTATAGAGACTGGCCCTGGTACAGTGTAGGAAGAGATTAAACAAGGGTGCAAATAGCAGAAGGCAGGAATTCTTGGAGACATCTTGGAGGCTGACTACATAGGCATGTAGATCAGGATCCAGAGTAAGGGAAAATGTTTGCTTTTGCTCTTGTGTCACATCTAAAGGCCCATGCTCTCTGCAAGAAATAGACTTTACCAGTTTTATCTTAAATTAAAAAAGGCAACCCTTCTTGACAAGGTACATCGGCTCTTAAGACAGATTGCCCGCTGGCTGCACAAGTTCTGTGTCACATACTGATTCATAGCTGTAGGTTAACTGAAATCTACATGTGCCCAAGGCAAACACTATCCCAAACAAACCATAGACCTGCAAATGTACAATGGCCTGCTCTTCAAGAAAAGAAAATATAATAAAACCTGTAATAGTATTCTGGAGTATTCCAGAGGATATTTTATTGTGACCATGCAAAGAAAACAAAATAGGTTGAAATGACACTTTTTCACTCATAACAAATGTATCAGGTTACAGAAGATAAAAAAGTTGAAGAAAATATATGTCATTAATATTTAGGTGTGGAATAGACCTTAAAGTTCATTTAGCCTAATGTTACTTTAAAAATTCATTTAACTTTTTAATTATCTTTTAATTGTTGATTTATATACAATAAAATTCTCTTCATGGTATATATTTCTGGGGATTTGACAATTACATAGAGTCATGTAGACTCACCATCATGAGTGTGATACAGAACAATTCCATCACTCCCAAATTCCATCATGCTGCTTCTTTGAGGTTAAACCTTCTCCCAGCCTCTAACACCTGGCAACGATTTCTCTGTTCTCTGTCCCTGTAGATTTGCCTTTTTCAGAACATCTCATAACTGAAATAACAGAATATGCAGTATATTGTGACTGGTTTCTTCTGCTTTGCAAGACATATTTGGAATTCTTCCATTTGTTGATAAATCAATAGTTTGTTTTTTTTGTTACTGAATAGTGTTTCATTTTATAAATGTACCATGAAGGACATCTGGTCGAGCAATATCTAGGGTGTTTCTAGTTTTTGATGATTTAATAAAATAGCTATAAATATTTGTGTATAGATTTTTGTGTGAACATAAGTTTTTAGGGAATAGGTTGGCTGAGTCATATGCTAAGTCTATGTTTAACTTTATAACCAGCCGCCAAACCGTTTTCCCAGGTGGTTGAATCATTTTTTTCATTCCTAACAATAATGTGTAAGTTCCAGTTACTCCTTATCCCCATCAGTATTTGTTATCAAGGTTTTTTTTTTTTTTTAATTTTAGCCATTCTAATAGTTATGGTACCCTATTGTGGCTTTAACTTGTATTTTTCTAGGGACTAATGATGCTGAGCAACTTTCATGTGCTTATTGGCCATCTCTATATATGTTTATATCTTTTACCTACTTTTTTAAGATTTATTTATTTATTTGAGAGAGAGAGAGAGAGAGGAGGGGCAGAGGGAAATAATCTTCAAGCCTACTCCCCGCTGAGCGTCCTGACTCCGGTTCAGTCTCGGGACCCATGAGATCATGACTTGAGTTAAAACCAAGAGTTGGATGCTTAACATACTGAGCCACCCAAACACCCCTCTTTTGCCTACTTTTATATCAGGTTGTTTGTTTTCTTATCATTGAGTTTGAGAATTCTTTATGTATTCTGTATTTAAGAACTTTGTCAGAAATGTGACAAATACTTTCTTGCAAATACTTTCTCCTAGTGTGTGTTTTTTTTATTCCCTTAACATTATCTTTTGTAGAGCAAAAGTTTTTATTTGTTATTTTTAATAGATTTTATTATTTAAAAAAAAATTTGCCTAAACCAAGTTATAAAGATTTCCTCATATGTTTCCTTCTAGAAGTTAAATGATTTTAGATTTACGCCTATGGTATGTTTATTTTTGTAAAAGTTGTGAGGTAGGTGGCAAAGTCTAACCTCACTTTATACATGAAAAAAACTAAGGAATGAGCTTCCGAAAAATGTATTGATTTGCTGAGATTATAAGGTTAATGGTGTTAATACTGGGCTGGGACCCCTGTCTGGTCTTTGGACTGCCACTGTATCTCACTGTCTGTCACTTGAGTAGTTTTCAGTTTGACTTTCTCCCCTCATTTTGTTCCTGGTCTCTGTCTGGATTATGTTCTTAGTAGCTGTACTAAAGGCCAAGGTGGGTAATTCCTGCCCTGAAAGTTAGAGGCATATCCTTTGCTTCAAAACCACATTGTTGATCAGGTATTGCCACAATAATGTTTCATAATGGACCAGTTAAAAAAAAGTGGCTGTTTTAATGTTGAGTATTGCAGTTGCTGCTTTCTACAGAGGTTACTGCAATAAAGGAGGTAGGCTCATTAAAACTAAAACAACAACAACAAAATAGAACAGTGGCTTACAGCAATAGTGTTTTGTTTTGTTTTGTTTGACTTTATTCAGCGAGGTGACACTGCTGAAGGATGCAGATTGGATGGGTTTATGCCAGGCTGTGGCTTAGTTTCAGTTCTGTTCCTCATATGTTTTCTTCTGGAGCCCAGGCTGCAAGCAATGGCTGTCTAGGACATTCACTCTCCATTGCTGGTTCCTGGGGTTCAGAAGTCAAGTCAAGTCATGCAAATATATGTGAGGGCTCTGCTTATGTCATGCCTCCTAACATTCCATTGGCCAAAGCAGGTCTTATAGCCAAGGCTGACATCACCAGGTCAGAGAAGTATACTCTAACCACTGTGAAAAGAAAAGGTAGAATGAATTAAAAAAAAAAAAAAAAGTCCAAACTACTCTATATGTTCAGCAGTTTACCCAACTGAATTGATACAAGACCAAATTAAAATTTTGAATCACTCCATGAGAAAACTGGTCTGTTTCCAGAGGTAACATTGATTTGATAGGTCATAAGGCAACTTCCTGACTGAAGACTGAAACATCACTCAGTTGTTCCAACAGTTTTTTCTAAAGATTTTATTTATTTATTTATTTATTTATTTATTTATTTATTTGAGAGAGAGAGAGAGAGAGCAGGAGCAGGGGAGGAGGGGCAGAGGAAGAGGGAGAAGCAGACTCCCTGCTGAACAGGGAGCTTGATGCAGGGCTCTATCCCAGGACCCTGGGATCATGACCTGAGCCGAAGGCAGATGCTTAACCGACTGAGCCACCCAGGCATCCTTATTCCAACAGTTTTTATTTGACCCATTGGCTACCATCTTACATGAAACACAGTGAGTCTAAGCAGACCATGGTGAGTCAGTAAAATAAGAGCTCAGTCCTGAAACCAGGTGGTTTCTTAGTGTCTAAGATCCATCATTACCCTTATACTGGACTTCCATAGGCTGCCAGATGCCAGCGCTGCAATGTTTATATAATTTAGGTTGGGAGTTGTTACTGCAGAGCAGATGAAGATGCTGTTTAACTACACAGATTAAATATAAGTAGAAAATAATGCAATGTAGAGCTGGAAGGAATTTAAACCATTACCCTCACTTCAAAGATCAGAAATCTGGGCCCAGAAGTATTAAGTAATCTCCTGTAGGACAGAAAAAGTTAATGAGAGATTTAAGTTTAGGATCTAGAATTTTTCATACTCGCAGTCAAAAGCTGAAAAGAACACTCACCGTTATCAAAACTTATTGGAAAGAAAAGAGTTTCACAGTTTTATTTTTCCTGGTAGAAAAAAACTTTACAGCAGTTAGAGCAGAAGATTTCAGGTAGCGTGAAGGTGAAAAGAATGTATCTGAAAATTGAGACACATTAGAACAACTCATAGGGCCATTAACTGAATGGGGATATCATTAGTCTGCAGCTATCACCGATCTGAATGCTAAACTTGGTCTCTAGGATAGAGCTTGAAAAGAGATCACCTTTTATCACAACAGTGACAGAGAGAAATTGAGATTTACAGTATTTCGTTACAGGAATCTGACATATCGTCTGGTCATGAGGCATTACAGGGTGTCATGCTGCCCCATACATATGACCTTTTAAATATTATGTGATCATTATCTGATTTTGCCCTGATAAGTTTTGTGTAGATATATTTGTATGGAATACAGAAACAGATGCATGTACCAAACTCAATGAGTGGTCTCTTACTCGTTCACAGAAATTGCTTCAGCAAAGGGAATTAAGGATTTGATCAAAGTTCAAGTTGGTAAATCAAAAGAAATGTCCAAAAGGATGTGAATTTTAAGTGATGTCCCAGAGGGGAAGAGAATTGGAGGAATGGAAAGAAACAATATAATAGCCCTAAATAAAGAGCACATATGTATGTGCGCATGTACACACCCACCCATACACACACACACACTCCTTCACTCACTCACACCAGAAATGAAACAAAACAAAACAAAATGCAAGGAAATAGAGTGTTATAACTTCCAACAAAAGAATTATTCAACTTAATAAAATTCCCATTCTCAAATTAAATGTTGCCTTTATCTTGATAATAGCATCTAAATGTTGGTTAAAGTCAAATAAACACAAGTTGGGAACACGTGAGAACGAACCACAGGATGATTCATTTATATTTACATATGGGGCTTCACTCACCACAGCATGCCTCTAGGATTTACCAGAAATGTTCTGGATTTTTGGGGGCTGGGGGTGCAGAAGGAGAGGGAGAGAGAATCTTAAGTAGGCTCCACACCCAGGGCAGAGCCTGACACGGGGCTGATGTCACAGCCCTGAGATTATGACCTGAGCCAAAATCAAGAGTTGGACACTTAACCGGCTAAGCCACACAGGCGCCCAGTGTTCTGGGTATTTTATAGTTTTTGGCTATTCTATCTAAAAAAAAAATAATAAGTTTTGTCTTCACCAGGGATAGGCACTGTCTTCATGCCACTTAGAAATAATACTGACTTGATCATCATTGCCACTTTACTAAAGGAAACATGTCTTGGCCCTTAGCACTAACACCATGTGGTTTTGCAGAATTTGAACACCGGGAGGAAAATGTGTACTTAGCCTGGCATTTCCTGTCTTGAAACAGTTGATTTAGGACTCCAGAGTTTAAGTTAGAGGTCACTTGAGTTTAAATATCTTAACACAAAGCTCAACCTAAACATAATATGTACTCAAAGAAATCTAGGAACATTGTTAAACTGTTGTTTTTAAAAATGTAAGATTGGTAGATGAAATTCCAAATTTCACACAGTTTAGCATGCCATTTACTGCTGGAATGTACACCACTAGAAAACCTCAGAATCACAGAGAAAAATTTATCAAAGAGTCTGTTCAGAGCTAATAACATTGCTTAATAAGTTCTTTATAGCTAATATCTATTGATGAGCTTCCCTTTATCTGTCTGAATATAAATAGGGAGGATTGTCCTAGGGATTTAGCTCTCAGTTTTCTGAAAGCACTAAAGGAAATTTATCAGAGGTGATACTATTCTTCAGACAGGGGTGAAGAGGAGAAATTACCTTTTGTGAATATCCAGGGCTGCACACCTCACCTTTGCTCCATTCTCTGCTTTCTAAGTCAGATTCTCAGGGAGGCTGACAAGCAGGGCTGGGCTGTTCAGGCTCCCTGGCCAACATGTGGACAAAAGAGATTTGTTTGGGGTGTGTAGGGGACCAATACCCAGATCTACCTCAGAATTACACTGTCCAGCCTGTAGAAGCTCAATTTGTGAGTGTGTGTGTGTGTGTGTGTGTGTGCACCAAATTCTATGATAGTACTGTCCAGTACAAGTTTTTGCCATGATAGAAGAAATGTTCCATAATCTGTGGTGTCTAGTAGGGTAGCCACTAGTCACATGTGGCTGTTGAACACTTGAAATGTGTGACTGTGGAACAGAATTTTAAATTATATTGAATCTTAATTAATTTAAAATGTAAATGTTCATATTTCGCTAATGGTTGTCATACTGAAACATACAGAATTTTGTAACATCTTGATATCCATTTGACCCTGACTGAAACTAATTTAATATCATATAGTCTGAAATGTTGTGCTTTATATTAAACATACTAGTCAGATGACAATATTTGTAAAGTGATTTGGACATTATATGAAAAGAATATTTGGGGGGGAAGTAACACCTTATCAAATAAAGAAATCTCCGAGAACAAATCTCGAACATGAATTCATTAATATTTATTAAGCAGACAAAGAGGTATTTAAAATGTAATGTGGTAAGTGCTTGGATGGAGGAATGAACTACATGGAAGGAATCATAAGTCACTTTCAAGACATAGGTGTTCAAATCACTCTTTGTATAATTATTAGCATTTTGAACATAGGGTGTCATAAAGCAGGGTGTTAGGTACTGAGGGTTACAAAGGTGAATGAGACAATCTCTGCCTTCAAGAATTTCCACTATAAACTTCTACACTAACTGACTCATTTGTCTTCCCTCCATTTAGATACGTTTTGGAAATATCAGTGTAAGTTTCTTTTATTTTCTAGCTCTAAGTAAAACTCGTGTCATTTTTTGGGATCTTTGTGATTGAACATACATTCTTAAAGAACAGTTTGTTGCCTCCCCAGCTCAAACTCCTCTTTGGCTTGTCACCTATTGAGTTGGCCCTGTATTAAATGGTGTGTACTATTCACTCACCTATACGTAAGGTGCACACAGCAGAGGGTAGGAGTGAGGATGTAGAGGGCAGAATGAACACTAGGCAGCTCGTGCTGTGGTGACTTTGCTACCTCTGCATCTGTGATGGACCAACTATGCA
Source organism: Callorhinus ursinus (assembly GCF_003265705.2). Taxonomy (NCBI): domain Eukaryota; kingdom Metazoa; phylum Chordata; class Mammalia; order Carnivora; family Otariidae; genus Callorhinus; species Callorhinus ursinus. The sequence goes on from NW_027397065.1 coordinate 61,535,016, forward strand.
TGATGACAATCTAACCTCATGGGCCTGCTCCACTTTTCTGCCCCAGGGCCTTTTCTGAAGCTGTGGAGCACACACTCAGCGTGTGTGAGTGTATTAATGTCCCTTGGAGCTATCCTTTAAAAAAATCACAAAAGTCAGTGTCTAAATAAATGCCGTAGTGCCAATCCTTTGGATGGACATTTATGAGAAATACTGTGTTCACTTCTCTAAGTCTGAAGGAAGGTTTTCTAAAACAAACAGCCAAAACAAACAGACAAAAAACCAAACCAAAACACCCCCAAAAAACCTAAACCAAAACCCAGAAAAGCAAAACAAAACAAACAGACAAAAACACAGAGGGCTACCATTGTGTGTAGCAGTAGCGTTGACAACATATCTAAATATTTTGTTGTTTTTTTTTCCCCCTCTGTCTCATTTTTCCTGTTTCTTTAGTCGTACTTTTTACTTTCTCAGATCACCTTGCAGATAAACTACCCATATTCAAGTCCTTTTCTCTGAGTTGAGCAAGTTAGGTGGTTTGATCTCTGGTTAACAATTAAATTGTGTGTAGGGGGAGCACCTGGGTGGCTGGTCCAGTGGCTTGAGCGTCTGCCTCAGGCTCATTTCACGAACCCGGGGTCCTGGGATGGAGCTCTGCCCTGGGCTCCCTGTTCAGTGGGCAGCCTGCCTCTCCAGCTCCCTCTGCTGTCCCCCCCTTCCCCCACCAAAACTTGTGCTCTCTGGCTCTCTCTTTCTGTCAAATGAGTAAGTAAAATCTTTTTAAAAAACTGTGTGTATGTTATCTACGCTCAGAACGACTTGTCAACAATATATCATTTGTGAATCTCAGAAATATATCCTGAATTCTTTCCTTTTTCAGTGTTTAGGATGTTCATTGTTTCCCTCCAAGTCCATTTCATTTTTTTAAAAGGAAAATTTCCATCATTGGGCATGCCCTCCATCTGGGTTGATAGCATTCTAAGCTTTATCAGGCTCTTTCTTGTCTTTGGAAATCAGAGAAAAAGTCAATCAAATGTAAATTCATCATGACCTCATTCATTCATGAGAAGACTTGACCAGAAAGGAAAACAGCAAAAACTCACCTTTGTGACCCTTTTATTCTTTCATAAAACATTTTCTTGCTTTTATTTTGAAAGACATATTTTTCTTTCTCTTTCCTGTTTACCCTCTTTTTCTGAGATAATCACTCTTGCTTTTTGTTGTGATTGTTGTTGTTGCTTTCCAGCAATTACAATAATCTTTCCTTTAAAAATTCTTAGGGACTCCCACACCGGCATATGACTATGTTTCCACTTACTGTCAGCAGCCTGCACGCCATGTTTCAGAAACTCTGGCACAAGCTCACTCTGTCCTGTCTCCATTAGTGTTCCTTTTCCTTTTGAACAGGGAAGGGTATTAGCCAAAGCTGACAAAGTGATTCTAGCTTTTCCAGGATGATGACACAATCGTGTAGTGTACTTCTTCTATCTACCTTTTATGTTCAGTAGCTCAAGAATCTGTTCACTTCTATTGAACTTGAAATTTGAATTTCAAAATATAAGAAGTTTTTCTTGGGCAAGGCCGAGAGTTATCACCGAGATAAAAACCATGGGGGTAGCAAAAAGGCTTCTGGACCAGCATTATTACAACAATCTACAAATGCATAAAATTCATGTACATTTCAAACAGCAAATGACCCACACATCTTTCTTTCCTCTTCCAAAGCTGTTATTCACAGAAATGCTACATAAAAGGCAAGTCATAAATTGTCTTTTAGCAAATTCTTTTAATCATACCCCATGTTTTTCCCCTGAAAATTAAAGAATCTATTCTGACTTATTTTCATTTTATTTTCCCCATTATTTTATGCATTTTAATTTGCAGAAATCCTGAAGCTTTAAAAAAAAAAAGAGCATAGTGAAAAATTTTATCCAAGTAAGTGGTGTGCCAGTTTTATGGCTTAACAGATCTGATCTGTTAAGTTTTGGCCTTGATGTTAATTTCAGAGAAATAAAATAAGGTGTAAAACTCAAACTAAATGACAGCTCCCTGAAAATGCAAGAGCTCTCCTTTTGTAAAACTTGATGAGATGGCACAAAAGGAGAGAACAAATGTGCATTCCTTTATTGGAAATATTGTTTTTCAGGTTATCTAGATAACATGCTATAAATAAAAAAAAAATTAAATTCCTGGAATCCCCTCAGTAGAGATAATAACTTTCAACTCTTTTATATGTACAAAATTAGGATCATATTTAATATTTTTCATGCTATCATTTTTACTTAACATTAGTATGGCATAAACTCTTTTCATGCTATGATTTTTATACAGTCTTTAAAATAATAATCTTTAAAAATATGCTACTATTATCTCTATTACATAGTCTATTTTTTTTTTAAAGATTTTATTTATTTGAGAGAGAGAGTACAGGGGGAGAAGCAGAGGGAGAGGGAGAAGCAGGCTTCCTGCTGAGCAGGGAGCCTGATACGGGGCTCGATCCCAGAACCCTGGGATCATGACCTGAGCCAAAGGCAGACGCTTAACTGACTGAGCCACCCAGGCGCCACCTCTATTACATAGTCTTTAAAAACGTCACTTTAAATGTCTGCATAATGCTTCATGGTACGGTTTATTCATTTTTCACACATCATTCCCTGAAGAGACATTCAGATGGCTCCTTCCTTCCACTATTTTTTCTTTATTATTAATTACATTCCCATGATATCTTTTTTTTTTTACATATATGTTTGAGTACATCTCAAATTACATGATTAGGAAAGATTTCAGGAATCAAAGTGTTGAACTTTTTATTAGTGGGTGCACATTGCCTAATAGCTCTGCAGGAGTTCTTTGCTCCCGGAAACCTGGTGGTGTGCTCGTGTCACTGCCGCTTCAGCCGTGTTGTGTTTTATTCTTTATCATTGCCAACTTGATAGGGAACCCCCCAGAATTATTTCTTATTGGATAGTTGTAATTTCTTTGATTACAAATGAGCTTTTAATATTTTTCATATTTCGTATGTATTCAAATCTCTATTTCTGTGAATTTTTGTGTTTGCTTTCAGTCCATCTATCTGAGACTCTTGATACACCCCTGACTAATGAAACTCTAAGGAAACTGGTAAAAACATTGTAATCATGTGTCATGATTTTACCTTATGACTTTAGATTTTTTATTCCTCATTGGTAGCAGTGGTATTTGATGGGACAGCCCTTTGAACACCGAGGAAGTTTTGATATCTCCTAGTTGAGAAGACATCAGTAATTTATAGTGCCATTACAAGAAGTACAACTGACTAGGCTTCCTGACTGGAGGCACATTAAACAATATAGGCAAAGATACACAGCCTGTTTGCAGTGGGCTTACAGCTAATATCTCAGTCCTCTAAATCACCCTTGTTTCTGTGTCTGTAGCAGATTCTAAGAAACTTCTTAAGCAGATCCTGTAGCTGATGAAAGAAAACGACATCAGTTATGAGTAGATCAAGTGGGTACTACTTTAGAATGGAGATAAACTCATCCATTCCAAATGTGTCTTATCTTTTTATATTAAGAAAAGATAATCATTATTTTTTTTCTTTTACTTAATCTATTTTAAATGGAGTGCTTTGGATACAAAGACTGTTAGGAACTCTCCATAATAAAGTGTTAGTTTTGAGGATTGAATGGAGTTGTGAGTATACGTCTGTTATATTAGGTTACTGATTGCTGTGTAAAAAATTACCCCAAAACCTAGTGCTTAAAATAAAAAACATTTATTATCTCACAGTTTCTATGGGTCAGGAATCTGAACATGGCATAGCTGGTTGCTTCCAGTTTTCTCTGGAGGTTGCAGTTAGCAGTTGGCCAAGCCTAGAGTCATTTTCAAGTTCAATCAAGGGAAAATCTTTTTCCAGAGTCACTCACATAGACCTCTTCATGGACAGGTTTCATGAAATGGCAGCTGCGTTCCTCCAGGGTGAGCCATCCAAGACACACAAAGAGAAAGCCCCTAGGATAGAAGCTGCACACCTCTTGTAACCCAATCATGGCAATTCCCATCAGGTTTGCTGTATTCCATTTATTGGTAGCTAATCCGTCAGTGCAGCCAAACTCCAGGACATGTAAAGGACAAGGTGGAAATTACTGTAGGGACATCATCTGAGTAGTCACTTGCCTTATCTTCTTTCACTTCACCTACAGATGGATACAAACAGGCACACACTGTGAAATGCACACAAATAATTATCTAAAAATCACATGATTTATACTTGATAAGTATCTCATACAATTTGAGGATTTTTTTTTAAAGATTTTATTTCTTTTATTTGGGAGAGATAGAGTGAGAGAGAGAGAGAGAGACCAGCAGGGGAAGGGCAGAGGGAGAAGCAGAGTCCCCAATGAGCAGGGAGCTCAACATGGGGCTCGATCCCAGGACCCTGGGATCATGACCTGAGCTGAAGGCAGACACTTAACTGACTAAGCCACCCAGGCACCCCTTGATAAACTGTTTTGCAGTTACATAGATCTGGGCCATTTAGATAGCCTCACTATTCATCAAATTGCATTTGGCCTTGCTAATGGAACATATTTCTTGAAATACTTGGTAACTTTTCTGAACAAACAAGAAAAAAAAATCTCAGATCCCTTAGACTCCAGATTTATTGCTCATTTCCTATTATATTAGAGAGTGCTAGACTGATATGGCTTGGTATTTGTAATAAAATGACCTGTAGAAAATCATGAGCTATAATGTGATGCTTCTATTTATGAAAATAATAGCCTCTTAGGCAAATTCAAGATGTATGTTATTTTTTCTAGCCTCTTCATTTTTCTAAAGTTTTTTTAAAGAATTAGCACATAATGTATTATTGGTATCAGAGGTACAGGTCTGTGAGTCATCAGTCTTGTATAATACCCAGTGCTCATTACATCACATGCTCTCCTTAATGTCCATCACCCAATTACCCCATCCCTCCACCTCCCTCCTCTCCAGCAACCCTCAGTTTGTTTCTTCATTAAAAGCAAGTGTCAAGAGAGCTGGCTTGGTGGTTGGGGCAGGAGGGGAGTGGGGAGCATCGTTAACATACCTTGCGTAGTAGTGACACTAATGCGCTACTGGGCTGTAGAGGTTCTTACAGAAACACAGGGAAACAAAGTAAATTGTGAGCAGTTTGGAGACTGGCTAATGGTTTTAATATGTAGATTGGGGTTTAATTGGCAGAATGTCAGGAATTCACATAAGTCCCTCAGGAGTCCAGGCAGTTTGAGAAACTCCAAATAGGAATTATATGGAGCCTTCAAATTGAGCATTAGAAGTTGCGCGTGGTGGGCTGAGTAAAGGTTCACCAAACGTCCATGTCCCAATCGCTGGAGCCTGTGAATATGTCACAGGGACTTGACATACTTTCAGAGACCTGAAAATAGGGGGATCATCTTGGATTATTTAGGTGAGTCCAGTCTAATAACATAGATTCTTAAAAGCATACAGTTTTCTCCTGCAGAGGCAGGAAAGAGATGTGATGGAAAGGGAAATCAGAAAAATTCTAAGCATGAGATGGATTTGATGTGCTGTTGCTGGTTCTGAGATGCAGGGGCCCACATGCAAGGCCTGGAGAGAGGCCTCCAGAAGTTGAGGATGGCCCCCAGCTAACAGCCAGCAAAGAAATAGGGCTCAGTCCTACTTCAGAAAAGAGCTGGATTCTCCCAGCCTCCATGAGCTTGGAAGCAGATTCTTCCCCAGAGTCCCCAGTAAGGGACAAAGCCCTGGTGACACCTTGATTGAGTCTGGTGAGGACTTTGGGGACTTCTAACCTATAGAACTGAGAGATAAATGGGTGTTTTTCTAAGATGCTAAATTTGTGGTAATTTGCTATGGCAACAATAGAAAACAAATACAGAGTTTGAGATGCAGATCTCTTGAGGTTTTTAAAGAGTAGATGCAGGAGCAAAGCAAGAATGCTGGTTAAGGGTGATAGGTGGAATCCCTTTTAAGGTACCAATATTTGAGGAGAGTGGGGAGTTCATGGTGTTTACAAGGTTTTATCTACCTAAGGGATTTTGTGGATAGAGAAAAAAGCATGATGGATCCCCATAGAAAGAACATATCCACCATGCAGTTTAAGACCAATTTTCTAACGTGAGCAGGTTGCTCTGCTGAATCTAGTTGATACCGGCCTCCTGCCTCTTCATTGACTTGGGAGGGTTTCATCCTGGCCCAGCCCTCAGGCCCTTAGAAGGATATTGAGAGCAGCTAGGATGAAGATGAGATGAAGAAAGGGCTGACATTTAGGTAATAAAAGAGGGTAAGGATAGAAGATAATAAACTGAACAAGAACAAACTTCATCAGTTAACACCTACAAAAGCAGGGGCACAACATGAAAATAGACTCATCACAGGGGTACAAACTGTGAGACAGAAAATAGTCAATGAAATAAAGTAAAAACAAAAAAGAACCACCCTCTATTAAAGAAGCAAGTGCTTCAAATTAGTAGTGTAACAGACATATTCCTTAACAAGATGAGAATTCTCTGCTAATGTGTCTGCATTTAATGGCACATCAGCAAAGAGATTCTGCCCACAAGATTCAGATTAGGCTGGAATTTGTCTCTAATACATGGCAGGGGAACTTGGAAGTTTCTTTTGCAGTGGTTCTACAGTATGTAGAGTGATGAAGACAAATGGCCCAACAATGCTTCTATTTGAAATGTTTCTGCTGAAAATTGGATTGGTTTTTATCTCATGGACATTGTGAATCTTGTAACAATCATGCTAACTCAGTGGTCCACTAAAATGCTCGGAGCCAAGTTATCACCTATCAGTGAAGCTTGCTTCCTCTCCCTGGTGTTCTCATTTTCCTACCACCATTTTGATCTTGTGCTGATTTATTCATCTGTTTAGCTCTCTTCTATTTTGTGTACCTGGCTATCAATTTCATATTCCTTTTTAGAATGAGACCAAGAAGGAAAGAGTGAAAGATAAATAAAAAAGAATGAACCCCCCCCCCCACATTTATTTCCCCAAAGAGCTGGCTGGGAACAGGCTTAATCTGTATGTATATGTCTGTTGCTTTAGGTCTAACGGGAAAGTGTATGAGTGAATTAATTCCTTCATGCATGGCCACTTGTAAATGTTAAGCATCATTGACTGGTTTGAAAATTTCAGCTATGCAATTTCTGCTCCTTTGGGTGACTGGATTCTTGTTTGTGCATCTGGTGGAAACTCTTGCTTGATAAAGCAACTACTCATATTGGCTTCCTTCCCATGTTCTTCTGTGTTTTGAAAGTGTACTAAACTCTGTGGCAAATCAGGCACATCAGACACTCCACAAATATTCATGCTTGAGATGGAGTCCTATCTTTTTGAAATCAACAGAATTAACATATGGTAACACTAGTGGAAATAGCAATAACTCTCCTTTTATGGCATTTTATAGCCTATGGCATATTTTCAAACATATTATTTTGTTTGATTCAAACATGCTTAGAATGAAATATGTTTAACAATTTCTAAATCTTGATCAAAGCCAACAAAATTTCCAGGCAAATGTGTACTTATGTGTACAAATGTGTACTATATCTTACAAACCCAAATTTCCATTTTTTTCTCATTTTCCTTCTCTTTTACATCTTTCTTCCTTTTACATTTTTTTTGTTCACTCATTAATTATTCATTACTTCTTTCCGTTTTTTGGTGAACAAGATTACTGTGCCTTAAAATGTGAGAGACCATGCTCCTCTGTTTCTTTCACTTCCTGCTTCATGAATTAGTTGGTGCAGAAATCTCTTTCTCTGTTCTCTCCCTTTTGTTATGGGAGCTGGCCTGGGCTTCTGTCCTTCACAGGCCAAATGACTGACTCTTGAAGAGTCTAGGTGCATACAAGAGAACTTCAGGACCAAATGCATTCTTTCTTACTATTTGCTGTAGTCATTACGTCTCACTGCTAATTTGCATCGGGGCAGTCTTTCCCCAAAATGCAAGGATGAAATAGAACTCTTAATTTGAGAGGGAAAAGCATGGAAAAAGCAAGACATTTCAAGTAGTTGTCCTATTGAACCCTAGCAACACTGACTAGAAAACGCTGCTTTTAGAAGTTTAGGGCACTTGACTAGTGATTTATGAGGTAGAATAGCATTTTGAGATGTTAGTTGATATTTCTTCCCCATAGTTCCTTGTATCTTATGATTTTTGTGCATAACCAGGATATTGGATTTCCACAGTCATGCCTCAGGAAATATATTACACAGCAGAACGCAGAGAACATAAAAGGTTTTAAATATGGCTTAAAAACAAAACAGAAAACTTGAGTTTATAATGTAAGACAAAAGAGAGATGGAAATTAAAAATAGAGAGTAGGCTAGATAATGTTGGGGTACTGAAAGCAGATCCCATGCTTGCCTGCCCATTCTGCCTTGCACTGGATCCATTGAGCCAAACAGATAGGAAACACACAAAACAAAATCTCACTAGATTCAGGACTATTTGCCAGAAAGCTATATTCTGCTTCCTAAGTGAAGTCAGAGAGATGGTAAGACTTGCAGAAGTTTACATACTCAGCATGTCATGGAAACACTTGAGTAAACAGAGTTTTACAGAATGTCTAGGCGTACAAACCTGAAGGAACTTCATAGAATTTATGTCCTGTTGGCTCAAGGGAACAACCAAGTGTTTTCAATATGACTGAGAGAGTTCCAGTGTAGCCAAGATAGAATCAGACCTGGAAAGGCCCAGAGGTGTGGTGAGGAGGATGCTACTGATTGTATAGACCAGTGACCAAAGAGCCAATGCTAGTTTGGGGAGGTTGTAATGACTAAGGATCATATTTCCATCCCTGCTCTCATCTTCTAAGTGTGAAATCAGCCCTTCTCCCTGTAACTTGTATGCAACTCCAGGGAAGGGATGGGACTCCCAGATTTGAATGAACTGACCTAGAATTGTTAAGATTGTTTCTACCACAGAGTGGGATGTGAACATTTAAAAGACATTTAAAGCTTTGGTGCTTTAACTTTCCATTAAATATGGCTAAATAAGTGTATGAGTTTATCTCCCCACTCTCCTAAAGGGAAGAAGAACATGTTCCTATTGCAGCTTTGGAGTCTGAACCTGTGGTTTCAGCACTTATCTCATTATCCTGGTCTTCTTCCTGTGGACTTCAGAGTTTACCGAGTAGTTCAAAACTCAGTGAAAAGCTGCACTGTGAGTCAATACAGTACCTGTTACTATCTTGGTAGTTGCTATGCTGGAGGGCCACTTAACGAAGTTTTGAGGTATAGGGTGGTGACATCTAAGGAGTATCATCTAATCTGAAAATGAATAAGACTGATCTAGGTAAGAGTGGAGGTGTGGGGAGTGAGATGTGTATCCCTGGTAGAAAGCACAGTTTATGCAAAGACCTTGTAAGTAGGAGTGTTTGTGTAATTCAGTCTGACTGGAGATTAGATTGCAAGGCAGGAAGTGGTGGGTCAAGAGGTAAGGCTAGGAAAGCAAGCAGGAGCAAAGCAAGAAAGCCTTTGTAATTCCATGTTTTTATCTTGAGGGCAATGAGGAGTCGTTTAATCATTTTTTTAAAAAGATTTTATTTATTTATTTGACAGAGACAGCGAGAGCAGGAACAGAAGCAGGGGGAGTGGGAGAGGGAGAAGCAGGCTTCCTGTGGAGCAGGGAGCCCCATGTGGGACTCGATCCCAGGACGCTGGGATCATGACCTGAACTGAAGGCAGCCGCTTAATGACTGAGCCACCCAGGCGCCCTCATTTAAGCATTTTAAGCAGGGGAATGTCTCACTGTATAAAGTGGGTAGTGGATAAGAGGGATCAAGCCTAGTTGTTAGGGACACCATTTAGGGGACATGGCAGTAATCTGGGAAAGCCATGTTGATAGCTTGAATTAGGAAACTAATGATAGGAATGAAGAGAAACTGACAGATGTATAAGATACTCAGATCCCCTGATATTATAAATCATCTTGGTGAAATTAATAATCAAGATCTCATCTACATCAGTTCTTGGTCTTGCAGGACTTTTTGTCTTGATGTTGCTCTTAGAACTTTCCTCTCTCCATGGGGTTCTTTGGGGTTCATGTTCACAAACTATCCTTGCTGCCTCTGGTCTCAGAAGTCAGGTGACTCAACAGCAAAAGGTCTACATGGTTCCAAAACCTAAGATCACACAGATTCATAACTTTAAATCCAGATCTCCTAACCTGAGTATGGGTTCTTTCTGTTAGACTAAAATAGAAGCGAATACACACACACACACACACACACACACACACACACACACACACACACTAGATTATATATATTGGAGTGAGTTGTAGAATCTAAGTATTGTTATAAATGTTCTTGGAAACAGATAACACTAAAAGTCCATATACTTGGAAATACATTAAGTGGAGTTTACTCATCCTATCCATCTCTCCTTAGAGAGGAGAAACTGGAGAGCAGTGTGCTTCTTGGGATGGGAGGGAGGTTTTAGTTGTCAGCAGCATGACTCAGAAGTAGAGTTAAGCTTTCCAAAGTGCACCTGTGACTTAACTGTGAGCCTCACACAGGGACTCTTGGGAGAGAAAAGGAAGCAGTAAATTGAATCTCTAGTTAAATATTTAATAAAATGTAATTTTCAAAATAAGATATAAAATGCATTTAGGATCTCAAAGTATAAAACCCAGAGAAGTCAAAATTACTCAAATAGTGGCTTAGATATAAACGAAAGCATAGGGGTGATAGTCCTCCTATTTAGTGAAAAAGATGTGCAGTAGATGAATAATGTGTGTTTATGCCTGATTGAGGGGCACTCCTTGCAAAGATTTCAGGGAAATAACCATGCAAGTGAATTACTGGGCATGTGCTGGCACTGTGTTTCCTCAGCTGCTTAAAACCACATTGAGTGAATGAGATATGAGTCACCCAACTATATAGTTGATAATCAGAAGACTTCATGCAACAGGAGAAATGGCAGACTGAGGTTGTTTCTAAGTCAGTGGTCCAAATGGGATTGGATGCTCCAACTCCAATATGGTAAAATGTTCCACTAGCTGTGTATATTAAAGCCTCATCCAGGATGTTTAGGAAGTGGGGCAAGTCATTAATTTCTGTTTTGTGGTCAGCTGTGGCTTATGTGGAAAACCCCTTTTTGCTTCAAAAGTGTTACCCAAAGTCCTCCCAAAATGCATGAAATCACTCTCCTGCCTGTGAAGTCTGCAGATTTAACACATAGCACTGTAATGCAGAAACTTGGGAGGCTGGACTGAATGTGTTCTCATCCCCAGATTTATGCAGGAAACTGCTTTGTTTATGACTCTTTTAGCACAGTATGGTTTTCTCACTTTTTCATTCCCACCCCATTGTAAAAAAATGGAAGACTAAAAATACTGTTAAGAGTTGAGGAATCCAGCAGTTTATGTACAGACAATTGAGGTTATACTATCTCAATGTATATTTTGAAATGTTTGCAATTATTTTATAGCTCTGGCTTATAGGATTGCTATTTATATTTTTATTATTTTATTATTTTTTAACTCTCCAACTTGTAATTAAGAACCTTCACCAGTTTTATACTAAAAACTTGGCTATATTATCCTAGACTCACCAACCAGTTTTCCCAAAGATGATCAAATGAAAGTTAAAGGCAGCATGTGTGTCCATGTGGTTACACTTAAAAAATAACATTATGATGCTTTATGAAAATAGCTAAGCATAAGCATCAAAAGAGGCTATAAATGAAAAGCAAGATTTAGTAAAGTGCTGCCAATGGATAGCTTACTAAAGGTCAACTTTCAAAAATGTTACTTCATCTAAACACCTTTTCTTTTGAGCCATAAGCAGAAACATATCCTAATGTGTATCCTGACAGTGAAAGGGGGGGGGGTGCCTAGGTGGAGAGGAGATACTTAAATCAATTAGGAAACATGCTCATGTGTAGGTTTTTTGTTTTTTGTTTTTGTTTTTGTTTTGTTTTGCTTCTAAACCCTGAATAATTCAATTATTATATATTTATGATTCCAACTTGTTTCTCTATTGCATATTTAATATTAAAAAGAGAGTATAACCAGAATGTCCATCTAGAAATGTCCTGCTCAGATGGTGCTTTTTTGTTCAAATTCTTTTAAACACTTCCTAACTGACAATATCTGACCTGAGTTCTATTTTCATAAGACCAGTTCTTTGTTAGTTGTAGCTAATTATAACACAAAAACAAAACAAAACTGGGAGACATCCAAGTTAGAATATTAATAGAGGCTGATGTACCAAAATTTTACCAGGGTCCGGTATGATCCATTTTAGCAACAGATTGTTTGGGTAACTCAAAAGTAGCAATATTGAATTAAGGAATCAAAAGCTAGGCTGGGACACAGAAGAAGTTCAAGGGCAATGACTCCTTGCAGTGTCCATTATTTCACATCTTCCCATGTTGTTGACTCTTCCATACTTTCTTCATAGTGATTTCCATGAAAGAACTGTTGGAAAAAATGTTTAACCTGAAAGCAGCTCTCTCCCCATATGATCACAAAACCAATCTTAGAGATAAGATAAAAAATTGGCTTTCTGATTTGAAGGCTCAAAATCTCTTTGTTTGGGAGTCACAAATGAAAGCAGCTTTTGGTGGGTGCAGGAGTCTTATATGAGATCAAAATAAAGGAGCTGAGAAATGCTTACGGGTGTTAGAGAACTTTGCTTCAGACGTGCCTCTCCTGAGGAAGACAATAGAAGGCAGAATTCTATAAAAAGAAAGAAGAGGAAAGAGGCTCTCTGGAGATTTTCCCAAGTAAGAACCACAGCCAGTTTATGTCATCCCTTTGCAATTTCAACACCACCATCAAAGAGAAATGATTCACCATGAGATAATAACATTTCTGGCATCCCAACTTCCATGTAATACCTGAAGAATTAGGCACAGGAGTCCTTGGGAGGGAGAATTTCCCAGAGAAGTGGTTAAGCAGAGCAATGGGGTAAATGTTGGGAAGCGCTTAAGGAATACCTGGAGGAATACCTGGATGCCTCTGCCCATTTATCCTTCAGGTCTCTGGGTCCTCCAAGAGGCCGTTCCTGAGGCTGAGCACTATGATAGATGCTTGGTCCAGGTGCTCCCATGGCATCCTGGATTTAGCTACTCTTCACCTTCTTTATTCTGTGTGTAATTTTTTTTCTCTCCGCCAATAGGCTGTGTGTTTCTTGATGATATAGGACATGTCCTTTTTAATGATTTATTTCCAGCAAATCAATCACAGTGCCTGTCACATAGTAGATGCTTAATAAATGCTTGTTAACTGAATGAACTGTTCAAGCAGAGTGAGATCATTCTAACCCAGTGATGGCATACAGACTTCATATCACATGCCAGCACTGATTGAGAGTGGCTGCCCAAAGGGACGGATTGAGAACAGAGAGGCTTCAGGAGAGCTCAGTGGTAAATGGAACCTGCTTCAAATAGTGATGTCCGAGATGTTTCCCTGCTCTAAAACCTGTCTTTGATTTTGTTTTTATTGAACAGAGTGACAGCTTGAAGAAACAAGTCTTAGATTCCATGATGTAATTATTTACAGTGAACATAAAGCCTAAACTGGAAGTGACATTCAGAAAACTGAAAAACAAAACAACAAAAAGCAACAATAATGACAACACTAAAATTCAAAGAGGACAGGGAGACTTTTAGTTAGTATTATGGCAGCCTGGTTATACATAATTCTCTCAACTTCCAATGCGAGATGTATAGAGACACACACACACATGTGCACATGCACACACACACTCACACCAAAGGTGTTGGAAATATTAAAAACTATAGGCCCAGCTCAGGAATTTGGGGACTATAGTTTTGATTGGTTTGACAGAATAACCAAATCAGAAAAAAAATAAATAGAGAGAGCTGAAATATAACATGAAGTGGCCTTAGCTAAAGTCCAGCCTTTGACCCTTGACAGAAACTCTTCTCTGTTTATGCCTATTTGGAGATCTCATATCTGAGTAGGTAGCATGATGGAGAGGGACAGATGTAATGATCACCATTCCTGGGATTTGTAGTCAAGGAGACAGAAAGTACCTGGGAAGCAAGAAATGTGGGGTGTGGTATTTTCTATATGTGCACACACAAAATTGTATTACCCTATTCTGTGTCTGGCTTGCTTGGATAGTGGCAATATTGACAGATCAAAAAATGTCATTCCATACTAATGTGGACATATGTGGAGAGACTCTCATATGCTCATATACCCTGTTTCCTTTTCATCTTAAGCACAGAGCTAGACTGTTGTTTTTTTTTAACCTCCTAGAGTTAGGTTCAGCATATGACTACGTTCTGGACTCCAACTAAATTCTCAACTTCTACTTTCAGTGGAAAGTGGGCAAAAGTCATGTAAGCCATCTGCAGCCCTAACCACAAAACCTTCTGTCCTATTTCTGTTCTTTCTCTGTTCCCTTGTTTGCTAGCCAAATATAGAAGATTCGGTGAAGGATTCAAAGACCCTAGGAAGTGGGAGAGCCACTATGTGAACGAGACTGACATGCCTTTAGGCTGTGTGTTCTTTTCAGAACTTTACTAGACTATACTATGAGGGAAAAAACAACCTTTATTGTGTTAGGTCCATGAGATTTGGGGATTTATTACAGTAGTTAGCCTACTGTGATTAGTACACCATACCAGATAATTTCTGTTAGTCACCAGAGATTAAGCAGACATTAAAGACAAGTTAAAGATCTCCTTATGAATCCTATATGTTGAGAAGTGTAAAACTTGGTGTCTAGTCATCTGTTGTTTGATCTAGTTCATCTATGGTGTATTACCCCAAATATTAGTGGTTTATGACAACAACCATATTTATTATATCATGATGTTGTGTGCCAGGAATTCAGGCAGTAATTGTTTAAATAACTCTTCATGCGGCAATAGATAGGAGTCGATCAATGCTATTTAGCTGGTAATTGGTTTGATCTGGAGTCAAGGCAGCTTAACTCTTTTTTTTTTTAAGATTTTATTTATTTATTTGACAGAGGGAGAGGGAACACAAGCAGGGGGAGTGGGAGAGGGACAAGCAGGCTTCCTGCGGAGCAGGGAGCCCGATGCGGAGCTCCATCCCAGGACCCTGGGATCTTGACCTAAGCCGAAGGCAGATGCTTAACGATTGAGTCACCCAGGTGCCCCAAGGCAGCTTAACTCTCATGTCTGGCACCTAAGAAGGGACGCCTGGAAGGCTGGGCTCAGGTGACATAATTGAATGGCTGGGGCCTGGAACATCTATGAACTGACAGAGTATTTCTCTCTTTCATCATGGTTTCTCCAAATGGCTAGCTTGGGCATCCTCACAGCATGTCAATCTCAGTAGTGTCTAATTTCTTACATAGTGGCTCAGGACTACAAGAGACAAAGAAGAATGCTGGCAATCCTCCTAAAGCCTGTGCTTAGAAATGATACAGCGTCACTCTGTCTGTGCAACCATTGTCTAGCCCAGATTCAAGGGGAAGGAAAACAGACCCAACCTCTTGATGGGAAAAATGTAGAAGATCTTGTGGCCATTTTTAATCTATCACATCTAGATAGATCTGTATATAAGGATAAGTAAACAGAAAAAAATATGTATAGTATAGGGAAAAGAAGTCCCATGAAGAATATAATAGAGAAAATTATGAAAATTCAAAAGAAGTTTGTTTCTCGATAAAAATTCAAGAAAATAGTCTTCATGGGTTTAAGCAGAGTAACAAGAGGTATCTAACTAAACAAAAAGAAAAAAAAAGGTAGCTGACTGAAATAATTAAAGAAATCCCTTCTCAAAAGAAGAAAGAAGACCCCGAAATGCAATATTATGTTTAATACCCACAGTGTTCACACTGAATATTAAAAGTGTTAGTAGGAAATGTATAATTACTTCAGAGTATATAGATGAACAGGTTCTATTATCTGCTTTTGAGATAAACGTAACATAATTCATTTCTGAGAACTTTGGAGCAAATTATCTCATTTCCAAGTTCTTGTAAGATCAGTTGAGTTATCCTTCCTCCTCTTCACAATCCCTCCTCCATTTCTCTCCCTTTGCCTTCCCCCATACTTCAAAATACCATAATCTTGCTTAATATACCATGTGTTCCTTTATTATTGATTTGTAGACTACAAAACTCAGATGTTGCTAATAACTTGAATATCTGGTCTTTTATGTGATGACACAATATTCTTTGTCCCCATGAACACTTTCTGATGAATGATGATAAAATGATTTTATTGTTATGGAAAGGAATTTATCTGAAAATAATATCTGGAAGCAGTTGAAAAAATCAAGGCATACTTGGAACACTCTCATTACCCACCCATGGGGAAAAAAATGACCAAGTTGTCCATGTAACCATTCTAAATGAAATTGATTTGGCTATGAAATTACTTCCATTGTAATGAAAGTTAAGAATGAATACACATAACAGTTATCTAAAGGTGGATATTTACTCTATAGATTGCCCATGTCCCTGGCTGACTCTCCTATTGTTTTTCTTTGGAGCACTACAATTAAAACACTAACAGTGAGGTTTGTGTCTTGGATTCTACTAAAAAATACTTGAAGGAATGTTTCATTCCATCCAGTATTTGAGTACATACTTTTATAGTTTTTTCTAATCGGTTCTAAATGTTTTCATTTTGCTTTTCCAAGTAAATTTTTGGAAGGCAGGGATTTTGCAAATTCTCAATATTTGTCATGATTATGGGATTCAATAATATTGCTGATTAATTGAGAATTAAAATAACAACTATCTAGCTGCAGGCCTTGTAAAAGATGCACTTGGAGTGTTGAACATTTTTCATTAAAATGGTATTTGGGCATATTCATGTATTTCGATTTCCACACTATTTTTATTTTCAAAGGTAGTATGGTTTAAAGGTTAAAGATTGGGTCTTTGGGCCTAAGTAAGGTTGTATATCAGCTCCACCATTTCCTAGAAATGCAACCTCTGTATTTCAACTTTTCTCATCTTTAAAATGGGAATAATAATAGTAACTACCTTACTACCTAATCTGCTGTTGTGCAGACTAGCTTAATTTATACACGGGAAGAGTTTAGAAGTGCCCAGCATATATAAAGTACTTGTGACAGGCAGGATAATGGTACCCAAAGATGTCTATGTCCTGATCTCAGGAACCTATAAACATATTACCTTCTATGGCACAAGGGGCTTTGGAGATGTGATTCAATTAAGCATCTTCAGATAGGGGTATTATCCTAAATTATCCATGTGGGCCCAGTGTAACCATAAGGGTCCTTATAAGTGAAAGAGGGAGGCGGGAGAGTTAGAGCCAGAGAAAGAGATGTGACCAGAGGAGCAGAGGTTACAGTGCTGTGGGGCTGTGACTTGAAGAAGTCAGGCAGCATCTAGAAGCTGGAAAAGGCAAGAAAATGGATTCTCCCTCAGAGCCTTCAGAAGGAGGCTCACGGAGCTAAAATCCAGGAATTAGGCTTACTAGGCGAGCCTAGTGTGACCCACTGTGGACTTCTGACCTCCAGAACTAAAAGATAATAAATTTGTGTTGCATTAAGCCATGGAATTTGTAGTACTCTATTAGGACAGCAAGAGGAAACTAATACAATACTCAATAAATGATCCTGTTATTATTCTTCACAACCACAGATAATTGAGAAAGGCCCAGTTGGGTAAGATGAACATACAAAACTAAATCAGAACAGATTACAAAGTACAGAGTTTTAACTACCCATTCTCTAAATACTTCAGCCTCATATCATGGCGGAAATGATGACAAGAATTGTAATAAACATTCCAGTTTTTCTCTTTTACTTTTGAAAAGATTTATTTTCAAATACTTGAAAAAATAAATGAAAATGTAAAATTCCCTCAATTTCCACTTTTAAGCAAAGAATAGCCATTAGTGAGCTTGTGGTTATGTTGTTTGAATATTTTCCCCTTCTTGCTAAGAACCTTCACGTTCCCACGAGAACCCAGAGGTACCCCAGTCACATGGTGTTCTTCCTGTAATATTTTGTCCTGTACAAACAATAGGATGCCAATTATCCAGTCTTAACATGACAAACAATAAGTTACTATGACAATTTTATTTTTGGTGAACTGATCCTATGAAATTAGAAGTTTGGAAAGAACCACATGCCTAAAATTCATCCTGTTTATCTCCTTTTCAAGAGGGTTTGTCTCCATACTGTTGTAGGTACCCAAGAAATAATTTTTTTTAAAAGACAATGATATAATCTCCTTCAGAAAATCCTGTTTTCCCTCCAGTCTCCCTACCTCTCTATACTCACACAAATTATTTTTTACATAGACTAGTCCTAACCTGTATGATGCTAGGGACTTAAATACAGTTACTTCATTGTATCTTAAGACAGTTTCCTCTTTCTTAGTTCTCAAAGAAGAAATAACATTGTCATCTTTTCCCCTTGTTCTATTGTAGTTACATATACTGTGTTACAAAATATATGGCAGTTACAGGAAATGGCAAGCAATTGATGGAAATTTTTGCTTCTCCCGGTACATAAGTAGAGGGATTTAAGGTACTCTTTAATTTAAGGTTTTTCTTCATTTGTTCTCAGTTGGGAACTGTGACTCACCTGGATGATGTTTCCTATATATATACACACACACACATATGTATGTATATATATACAAACATATATGCATACATATATGAACATATGTATATGTTCTAATAATGCTTCTATTTCCTTGAAAATGTTCCAGGCTAAAAAGCTGTGGCCTGGGAAGCTATCAATGACAACAAAGATTATTTCAAAAGGGCTCAGGAGCCAATTAAATAGGCTTCCATTAATTGGAGCATCATAATGGGTTATAAATAAAATGGACGAGACACATCAAATGCTTTTAAATCCATTAATTCATAATGATACTTATAAATTTTGAAGGATGCTAGCAAACCAACTTAGTATTTTGGAAACTTGTAAATAAAGGAAAAGAATCATTTATTTATCTGTCTTTTCTCTATGAACTGTATCTCAAAGTAGCCTTATATGGATGATGGGAATCCTTTCTTTATAGCAATATTCTAGTTAATAAGTGGTGAATAAATGACAAAATTAGAATATCACCATTTTGCAGCCCCTAGTGAAATACTGGATCTAGGCAGTGGCCACTTATGGCTGCTAACATCATAAAGTGAAAGATAATTCGTCATTATACACTTCCAGGTGGAAGTACATATCACCACCCATGAAATATGAAATAGCTTTGCCAAAGAAATTGAACCTGATTTTCATGAAACATCCAGACTAACTACCAATACATAGCAATACAGAGGACAGAGGAAAGAACATAATATACCATGGGAAAACAAATGGCAAAATCTGGACTGAAGAAAACTGAAGGACTAAGAACCTGGCTTTATTAAGAAAATCTGTAAGGAAAAGAAAAAAAGATTAAAAGGAAATCTATAGTTTTAAACCTGTAAGATACTTAAGGGATATATCAACCAAGGAAACTATATGGACTTTATGTGAATCCCATTTAAAACAAATTATTTTAAAAAGACCCACAAAACAGTTATAAGACAAAGAAATCTGAATACAACTGGATGTTAATTTTAGTTAATATAGTTCTAGAATACATGATCCTTTTTCTAAGGAAACAGATTCTAGGTTTCCATTAAATTTTCTCTTTTGTTGTATATTTTTGTGAACATATTAATCATAGTTATTTTTAAAGACTGTTTCTGGTAGTTCCAGTATTTGAAATACCTGTGAGCTTTTTTCTTTTCTTTTTAGTTTTGGGCATGTTTCTGGGCATACCTGGTAATTCTGATTGACTGTCCAACATTGTGTATGAAAGTTGTTGCTGCATTTTCTTTAGCGAGGAGATACTTTATCCTCTGGCTAAATATGGATGAATAACCTCATATCGATCAGTTTGCTTCTGGTTTACCTCATGCTAGGTTGTAGCCCTCTGGGGTTCAGACTGAGAGCCTGGGGAGTTGTCATGACCTGGTAAGGCCCTGGGTTTCTTTTTTCTTCCCTTCCCTTCCCTTCCCTTTCCTACCCTTCCCTTCTTTCTCCTTTTCTTTTCTTTTCTTTTTTCTTT